>NC_143536.1:8637135-8937135 GCF_031878675.1 Megascapheus bottae | reverse complement strand
ACTGGCACACAAAGGAGAGAGAGAGAGCGAGCGAGAGAGCGAGAGAGAAAGCGAGAGAGAGAGAGAGAGAGAGAGAGAGAGAGAGAGAGAGAGAGAGAGAGAGAGAGAGGGAGAACAGACAGACAGACAAGAAGGAGGAGCCGGGCAAGAGGGCTCATGCCTGCAATTCTAGCTACTCAGGAGGCTGAGATCTGAGGATCACAATTCAAAGCCAGCCCAGGCACTAAAAAGTTTGTGAGTTTCTTCTCTCCAATTAACACCAGAAAACAAGAAGTGGCACTGTGGCTCAAGGGGTAGGGCAGTAGCCTTTGAGCTGAGGAGCACAGGGACAGTGCGCAGGTCCAGAGTTCAAGTCCCAAAACTAAACCCCCCCCCCAAAAAAAGGAGGAGGAAGAGGAGGAGGAGGAGAAGAGAGGGAGGGAAGGATATTATGTGGATTTTTTTCTTTCTCCCTATTGGTCTAAGCTGACCTTGAACTCATGATCCTCCTACATCAGGCTCCTGAGTACTGGAATTATGGTGACAAGCATGAGCCATTAAACCTGGTTATACAAATAACACACTTTTTTCGGAACCCCTTGAAGTTAAGCTACTGACACCACTGACAATTATATTTATTTTTATGTGTTTTTTTTTTCTCCTCCAGCATCACCTTTCATTCGTCATGAAGGAAATCAACACTGATACATCACAACAATTGGACCTTCAGTCCTCATGGCTGGTTACTTGTTCCCAGATGTCCTTGGTAGCATTAGATCCTAGCCAAGATTGCATGTTTCACGTGACTATCCGTCCTTTCAGCTCTCCTTCAAGTTTGGAACATTCCTCAGTCTTTCCTGGACTCTGATCACCTTGAGGCATCTGAAGAGGACAGAGTGGTGGTGACTTTTGTAGCATGTCCTTTATTAGGGGTTTGTTTAGTGTTTCCTCACGATTAGATGCAGCTCGTGTGTCTTAGATGCTGATTGTGGGTTCTGTCCTTTACAAAATAACCCAGCACTGAGGTGACGGCATGTCTATATGTTGTAACAGGGGACACATGACTCCAACTAGTCCCATTATTGAAGATCTTAACTTGGTCCCTTATGTAAGGTGGCACCTCCCCCCCAACACTTCTCTAGTATAAAGCTGTTAGCTTCCTCTATGAAATGAGTAAATGATAGGGAATTACTGTGAGACTCGAAAAATACCCCATCATTTGGCAATCCTCTCTGCCTCTCTGTCTCTGTCTCTCTCTTGGGGGTGGGCACTGGGGCTTGCAATCAGCGCTTCGTGCTCTTACTAGGCTTTTTTGTTGTTCACAGCAGATGCTCTGCCACTTGAGCAATCCCTCCCATTATAGTCTTTTGCAGGTTATTTGAAAGTTTTCTCTGATCTGTATGCCTGGGCTAGCTTCGAGCCTCAATCTTCAAGTCTTAGCCTTCTGAGTAGGATTCTAGTGTGAGCCTGGTTCATTCAGGAATCTTCCTTTGGGATTTCTAAAGGAACCATTTCTGAATGAATGTATTTATTCACAGCAGCAGCACAGGGCAGAACGTGGGTGGGCAGTGCCCATTCCTGACAGGTCCTAGTGATCTGAGTGCCTAGACTGGCCCAGCTTTGGGCTAGGACAGTCTCTTCAAGCCATTGTTGGTACCTGTCCAACATCCCCCCGTCATTCTCTGCCTAATCAAAGCAGGGAAAATAGTCACACGAGCCACATATATTTGTGCAATATTTACTGTAAACCAAAGATGATGAAATTTGATTTTTAAAAGCTGCATTGTGGGGGAAGTTCCAGCCTAACATAGAGGAATGCCTTTATCCTTCTGTATCTGTTGAGCCACTGCACTTCTCCATGGCTTGTAAAATGCTCTCAAATTGATTGCCAGCACTGGCTGGACCCATGGCATTCATTCTAAGAGTTGGGATTGACTCAATGCGGGTGAGGTGTTCACCGGGCAAGATTTCACCATCCCCAGAACCAACTCCACCCAGCGTTAATAGCATCTTCCCAAATGAATCATCAAACCTGTCTCTCCCAGCGGCTTCTTTGGGGATGGGAGAACTAGGCCAGTGTTGTAGTGTTTCTGACATTTCAGCCTAGAAACAGATCTTCACGTGCAGTCTAGCAACAACAATAACAGCAATAATAGTAATAGCAGATAACATCTATTGAAAATTATGTTTAAAGCCCAATGAGTATACTTTCTGTGTTGTTGTTTGGTAGTACTATGGTTTGAACACAAGGCCTTGAAGCTTACTAGTCAAGGATTCTACCACTTGAGCCACATTCCCTGTCCCTTTTTGCTTTACCCATTGTTCGGAGTCTTGAATTTGTTCCTAGACTGGCATGGACTACCATCTTCCTATGTAGACTTATCATGTGGCTGGATGACGGGTATGTGCCCCCCCATGTCGAGTTCCCCTCCATTAGTTCTGATGGGGTCTTGCAATCATTTTTTGGAGGGGACTGGCCTGGCCTCAGACTGGGATTCTCCTCCTCTCCATACCTTCAGTAGCTAGGTGTGGCCGTGGTACCCAGGTTCTAGTATGATAAATTCTTGTGTGGCCCTTATGCAAGTCACTGCTGGTATCTTTCCTATGCTGATAAATGGCTCCTTTTTAACAGTATGTTTTATCTTTGGGTTTTTTCCCCCCTTATTTGGTACTGAGGCTTGAACCCAGGACATTGCATTTGCTAAGCAAACACGTTGCCACTGAACTACATCCCAGCCAGGCCATCTAGGTTAAAACAACTGAAATGTGGTTGAAACAACTGAAGTCCACAGTCTCCCAGTTCTAGAGGTCAGATGTCTCCACCCAGCAGGGCTGGGGCTGTGAGATCTCCTCTACATCCACATGGCTCTAAGTGGTTTTGACTCGTGGCTGTCTCACTCTAGTTCTTCCTTCACCTACACACGGACTGTTCCTCCCTCTCTAAGGACACCTGTGAGGCCATGAGTCTCACTCTTCCATCACCATAACAAATGCCTGAGATGATCAACGTATGAAGGGAAAAGGCTCCTCTTGGCTCACATTTTTAAAGGTCTTAGTCCAGGACTAACTGCCTCATTGTGTTCGGCTTCTGGTGATGCATCCTGGCAGGAGAACAAGGACAGAACAAATGGCTTACTAGGAAAGAAAGCTAAAAGTTACCAGGGTTTTGTAATCCTTTTCGATGACACGCCCCCAACAGCCTGGAGACCTCCCTCTAGGCTCCACCCCTGAAAGGTTCCACCACCTGCCATGACATTCACATATGAGCCTTTGGGGAAGAGTCCAGATCAAGACTATAACAGAGGGCATTTAGGGCTCACCCAGATAATCCAGAGTGATCGTCTCATCTCAAGATCCTTGACTTTGTGATGTCTGCAGAGACCTCATTTTCAAATGAGGTGCCATTGAGACACCTCAGGATTGGAGAGTCTAGGAAGTGTGCCCTACTTTCCTTCTATGTATCTCAGCCAGCTCATCTGTCACAGCAATAGTTTTGTCTCAGGACCCATGTGAGGTTTCATAGATAATGTGATTTTTGGCAGCGGGCATGCTGGCAGGCAGGTCAGCTCATGCATCAAGTTCTTGAGTTATTTCTACCCAGGACGGGCAATTGTGGGGTGTTTGATTCCAGTGCTAGCAGCGATCTTGCTGCCAGGCTGTCAGCAGGATTAAACATGCCAAATGGGGTTTTGACAAGCCAGCTCCTCTGGGTGTTAAGTGCTACCTTGCCAACTGGTCTCCCTGGTCTACAGGGCCTGGCTGCCGACTCTTCCTGATTAATGCCAAGGCGACAGCAGCCAGTAGGCCTGCTTGCCGCTGTCCCTGGCGAACAGCCTGGCATATAGCAGCCAAATTTTTAGACAGTTTTTTTTTCAGTCATTGGTGAAAATAGTACTTTGGTCTTTTAGGCAGCACAGAGGAGGAAGACACCACCCTGTCCTTGCGTCAGTATAGGCAATGTGACATAAATGGTAACCCTGTGCCAGGACCCTGTTTATCTGGTGCACACCCTAAAGGGTGCCACCAGGTGTCGCTCTCCTGAGAACGCTATCTCCTGGCCAGAGTCTCAGTGGCTTTTGTCTGATCGGGTCTAGTTTCCTCTGACTACCAGAACCATTCTCTAGGACAGCCTTGCCGAATGGGGGTGAAGCAGTGGTCTGGCTAGGCAGCTATGGGGGTGGGGGAATGGGGAGATCTCAGAGATACTTATCTCCAATTAGCTATCAAAAAGCTGGGGAGGTGTGGCTCAAGTGGTAGAGCACAAGCTTAGGACAGTTGCTCAAACAGGAGAGATGGGGAGGGGGTGAGGGAGGCAGGGAGGGGAGGAAGGGAAGGAGGAAGAAAGGAAGGAAGGAAGGAAAGAAGGAAGGAAAGACGGATGGATGCACATATCTAAGTGTCTGTGGGGAGGGTGGCACCCTCTCGACATGATTGCTCAACCAGAGTGGGTCAGAACAGAGAGGGAAAGGATCTGGGATCAGAATCTCCATTGGGCTGCAGTGCCGTACCCAAGCAGGTTTCCTAAAGGGAGTTCTGATTGGGTTTAGAGCAAGTAGGCAGGAGGTCACATGGTGAAGGAGAGGTACTATTTTGGTATCCACACAGGGTTTAGGGGCCCCCATGGGGCAGCTAATAGAGTGTCTCTGGCTGCTCCCCAGGGAAGGGGAGCTAGATGAAGCCTCTTCCCTTCCCAGGAAGCTGGCCGCCACTCAGTGTGAATGGAACGCCTGCCAGTGTTATTCTAGCAGCGGAATGCGTGCTAGTGGATGGAAAGCAGGCGGAGCAACCTCAAGGCTCTGAATAGAATGTTCTGGCGTGCACAGAGGGGTCTAGACTGTAATTCCAGGTCTGGTCTCTTCTCGTGTCCCCAGCCTCTGGTCCTGCCTGTTTCAGAACCTGATTTGCAGACGCAACCCCGAGTCACAGGGGACGTGTGAGGCACACCTCAGGAAGGCCGCTGAGGACACCTGCAGCCGCAGAGCCCTCGCAGTCCCTTGCAGTCGCCTGCAGAGGGGAGCAGGTGCCAGGCATTTTTGGGGGTGGGTGAGAACAGCTCTCCACGACCAGCGTCTGGAGGGGGTTGGAAAAGGGGTGGTGGAGGTGGTGGTGGCGGTGGTGATTGGCAGGTACGATTCCACCCCACTCGGGAAGGATGAACCGAAGCGAACCTTTTGTGTGCCGGTCCAAGCACTCTCCCACTTGAGCCACAGCTCGGCTTCCTCGGTGGGTGTCCGGGAGGATCTCGGATGCCAGGCGTGAGCAGCCCCTGGCTGCAGACCCGCTGGCTGGCCGTGTCCTCCCGTCTTCCCGCGTTGCTTTCCGCCGCAGGTGCAGTGCCAATGCTTTCCCCTCCACCCTTCCAGCGCCGACTGCGCTCGCGCTCCCTCCCACCACCAGGGGGCACCGCACGCCAGCCCGTCGCGTGTCCCGCCGTCGCGTGGACGAGGTGGTTTGGCCCTCGCGGCGCTCCGTCCTCCCGTCCTCCGTCGCCCCGGCAACGACCGAAGGAACGGCCGGCGCCCGGGCTGCGCGGGCTGGAGAGGTTTGAGCGGGACGAGCGGGAGTCCGCCGATCGCGGGCATGCGGGAGTTCCAGCTCGGAGACTCTTGGGGGACTCCAGGCGCAGAGAAACGTGAGTGGGGAGGCCGAGCTCGGCCGGGAGGACTCCCCGCCTCGTGGCCGCGGGGACGGGAGCCCCGAGGGAGTCGGAGGCCGGCGGCGAGCGCAGGGCTCCCGGGGACGGGGCCTCGACGCCTCGCCTCGCCGTGAAGGGTGGGGGCCGAAGGATTGCAGCCTGGCTCGGGGTCGATCTCACCGCGTGAAGCTTCTGGATGGCCGGGAGCCTGAGGTCTCCCGAGGGTGACGCTGCGGTCCCGAGACTCAGTCGACGTGGCTGTAAGATGTGGAGGGCCAGACAGCCCGTCCGAGACCCCCGGGGCGGGGTGTGCGTGTGTGTGTGTGTGTGTGTGTGGAGGGCCAGACAATCCCATCCGAGATCCCCGGGGCGGCGTGTGTGTGTGTGTGTGTGTGTGTGTGTGTGTGTGTGTGTGGAGGGCCAGACAGCGCCGTCCGAGACCCCCGGGGTGTGTGACAGTGTGTGTGTGTGTGTGTGTGTGTGTGTGTGTGTGTGTGTGTGTAGGACCAGACAGTCCAGTCCGAGACCCCCGGGGCAGGGTGTGTGTGTGTGTGTGTGTGTGTGTGTGTGTGTGTGTAGGACCAGACAGTCCAGTCCGAGACCCCCGGGGCAGGGTGTGTGTGTGTGTGTGTGTGTGTGTGTGTGTGTGTGTAGGACCAGACAGTCCAGTCCGAGACCCCCGGGGTGTGTGTGTGTGTGTGTGTGTGTGTAGGCGACACCCTGGCTGGCTCCTTCTCTGCAGCCCCACAGAGCCTGTCTGCTGCTCCCAGCTGGCCACCTCTAGTGCAGGCTCTGGTCTCAGACCAGAAATTCCCACCTTTTCTTTATTCCCTCTGTGTCCTAGCTTTGTGATCCCGGGCAATTCGATTCACATCTCCCGAGTAACCTGTTCTCATCTGCCCAGTAATAGGGGGTGACCTCAAAGATAGACAAGGTCGTAGCAGGGGGCTAGACACATCCTGTTTTTTGTTTTGTTTTGTGAAGTGTATTTACGCAATGTGTATATGTAGTATATACATTTATAACAGCTTTACAAAGCAATGGCTTTCTAAAAATAAAATCAGGAAAATGAACTAGTTCGAACACAAGCAATTAAGCATAGCGCATTTGGGGAAACTAGTGTAGAATAGGCTGGACAGACTAGAGCAAAAATAAAACTTCTCTGAAGGAGAGAGAATCCTGTTTAGCAATAAGGACACTCCACATGCTGTTGGGCACAAGGATTTATTTAACCCGCAGAAAGGAGCTAACACGGCCAAAGCTTAGGCCTTCAAGAGGCTAAGCTTGCTTGAAAGCTTTACAACTCAAAACTGAGTCGAGCTATGCAAGAAGGGTAGCAACTGGTTTTGTTTTGTTTTGCTTTTGCTTTTGCTCTCCCTGGGGGCTTGAACTCAGTCCCTGAGCTTTTGTGCTCAAGGTTGGTGCTCTGCCACTTTGAGCCACAGCTCCATTTCTAGCTTTTTGGAGGTAAATTGGAGATGAGCATCATATGGACTTCCCTGTCCTGGCTGGCTTTGAACTTAGTCTTCATACTTCAGCCTCCTGAGTAGCAGGGACTGTAAGGGGGGAGCCCCACCAGTCCCTGGTCTGTTTATCTATTTTCTGACTCTCTGTGTTGCTTAGTTTGACCTTCAGCTCCTGGACTCCAGCAGTCTTCCTGTCTCGGCCTCCCAACAAGCTAGGACCATAGTTGCACCCTGCTATTTCTTGCTTTTTTTTGTTATTTTATGCAGAGCTGGGAAGTGCTCAGTGTGTGTGGACCAGCCCTGCCTCGACTGTCCCTGCTCTGCCCCTGGAAGTTTTAGTGTCAGATCATTTTACAAAAGTTGGTGCCTGGGCCAAGAGTTTGGCCTAGTGGTAGCGTGCTTGCCTGGCATGCATGAAGACCTGGGTTCGATTCCTCGGTACCACATACATAGAAAAAAGCCGGAAATGGTGCTGAGGCTCAAGTGGTAGAGCTCTAGCCTTGAGAAAATCCAAGGACAGTGCTCAGGCCCTGAGCTCAAGCCAAAGACTGGCAAAAAAAAAAAAAAAAAGTTGGTGCCTGAGCTGCAAGCTGGGATTCTTATCATTCTGTTGATCTGGAGTGGGGCCCGGTTTTGATGCTCTTCCGCGTGATTTCTTGGTGCAGACAAGGGGCAAGTGCCACTTATTAGGGTACTGGTCTTTACCTACCTCTGCGGTTCCCCTCAGATGGCACTCCCCACACTGCCTTCTTACTGGTGCAGTCGGAGGCTCCTGAATCAGCAGGTTGTGCGCCAGCGCCAGCGAGAGCAAGAGGCCCAGCTTCGGCACCAGTGGGAACAGAACAGCCGTTATTTCAAGGTGTCTGATGTCTGCACCTCCAAACTGGCAGAGTGGAGCTCCAACACCTCCTACCAGCGGAGGTAAGTGTGGTGACTGCTTGTTGGATGGAGGTGGGGACCATGTAATAATGGTCAGGGGATATGGCTTAGGGAGTATGGCTTGGATTTTCTGGAAACTAGAAGGGAAGTAGTACATTCTCCTTGAAAAAGAAAAGTGACAGAAAAGCACTGGTGAGATCTGTAAGTTTCTTTCCATTTGTGGAAGGAAAAAAACATAACTGGTTCTTTTGGTGTTGGTACAAGGATTTAAACTCAGTGCCTAAGTGCTGTCCTTTAGCTTTTTCACTCAAGGCTGGCATTCTACTACTTGACTCACGGCTGTATTTCAACTTTTCCTTGTTAGAGATAAGACTCTCACAGATTTATATGCATGAGCTATTGGTGCCTGACAAAAAAATACTCGTGCAGTCATGGAGATTAGAAGCATTATCTGGAAAGATAGACAGCCTAGATGGAAATCTTGGCACTCGACTTGTGCATGGGTGAGCCTTAGTGTTCTCCTCCTCTTCAGTAAGGGCCAAACCCAGCCCACTTTTAGGACTTAAGTGACAAGCAATACAATGTCTTCCTTGTGTATCTGACCTCACACAGAGTAATTGCCCAATCAACTACTGTCGTCATAGGTATGTAAGCCTATTGTTTCCAGTTTGTGAAAACAAGGTTTTCTAATCTGCATTGTGTACTGTGACATCCTCTCTTCCCTTTGGCTGGGGATTCCAGCCGCCATCCCTCTTACGTCTGCCTCAGCCTTTACCCACACAGAGGCGCACAGCCTGCATACCACTTGTGGCTGTAGCGTAATGGATATTGTGGTGGGCTCCTTCTTACCCAGCATGCACGCCTACCAGCGGGAGAAGATGAAGGAAGAGAAGAGGAGGAGTCTGGAGGCCCGACGTGACAAACTCAGGCAGCTTATCCTGGAGGAACAGGACCTGTTGGTCAGAGAGCTGGAGGAGCTGAGGCTGAGCATGAGCTTGCGGGAAAGAAGAATCCGGGAACAGCATGGAAATCTCAAGTCTGCTCGAGAAGAGCAAAGGAAACGGGTACGTGGTCTAGAGCTCAGGAGACATCGCATCCTTTCAGTGTTGTGCCGGTGGCGTCATGCATGATGGCTATGCTCTGAGCCAGCGAAATAGCGCTCACCCTGGCTTTGTGCAGTGTGTTTTGTGTGCGTCAGATGGCTTCTCCTCAGTCCCATGATCCACAAAGGCCTTAGGGCTCCCATGTTTTCTCTTCAAAGCAGTTGTGTGAAAAGTGAGCCTCCGTATTTATTAGCCTGTTGTATATTTGGAAACTCCACAGACGGGACCCACCTGTGACGTCAGAATGAGAACCCCTTTCATCACCACTTCAAGAGCCAGCTGTCAGTTTCACCTATTGTGCTCAGCTGCTCTGCTCCCAGAGCTGGGAAGCTGTGGGAAGCTGTGAAGCAGATGTGTGCGGCTGGAGTTGCTCAGGGCCTGAGCTGACTTCCCTCAAACTTCATCCAAACTGTGAATGGCTTTGGGAAGCCACAGCAAGCATCTTTTCTTGTGTTTTCTTGATAGATCGCAGAACAGCTTCTGTATGAACACTGGAAAAAGAACAGCTCAAAATTAAGAGAGGTAAAAAAAAAAAAAATCAAGACCCTGCTATTGATTTGCCTGAGAGGATGAAACTGTGTTTCCAGATTTTTCACATGTGTCTTTGCTTCATGGAGACAGGAGGCTCCAGCCACCAGGCAGAAGTCCTGGGGGACATGGGCTCAAGCAGTTAATTGAATTCGCAAGCATTTGTGAACATTGCTGCATGCGCACCATGAGAGGGCACTGCCCTTGCTGGTAAGGAGCTCACTGTCCACAGGAGCCAGTGGGCCCCTCGTTCCTATGCAGGGTGCAGGGCCTTGGGCAGTGGTGTTGGGGATGCATCCCAGAAGAAAGGAAGAGTTTGGAAGGACATAGGTTTTTGTTTTTTTGTTTTTGCCAGTCCTGGGCTTGAACTCAGGGCCTGAGCACTGACCTTGGGCTTTTTCAAGGCTAGAGATCTACCACTTGAGCCTCAGCACTACTTCCAGCTTTTTTCTATGTATATGTTACCGAGGAATTGAACCCAGGTCTTTGTGCATGCTAGGCAAGCACTCTACCATTAGGCCAAATTCCCGGCAGGACATAGGTTTTAACTTGAAGGAGGTGACAGCAAGTCTAGATGAGGTGACTTTTGCTGTCACCTCATACCACCATGCACATGAAAACAGAGGGAAAATACTGGGAGCCCAGATGGGGCACCCCAAAAGATGAGGCTCAGATCTTGGATGACTAGTTCTTGTGGAGGCACAGGAAGAGCCTGAACTGCTTTCACAAAGGCACAGGGGACCCTAGCAGGGGTCCTGAGGCTATTGGAAAAGGTGATACTAGTCGAGGGGATTGAAGGAAGGCTTGAACTTGGGTAGCAGGAGACAGGAGGATGAATATGCAGAGCCTGTGACCAGGAGAGAGGCTGGCTTCTTGGCTTGGCAGTACCATTTGGCAGAGACTGCTCTTACTGGAATCTTCATTTCATTCAACTTAGCAGTGTCTGTACACATTGGTGCTATTACTTTGAGTATTCGTAATTGTATTTAGAATGGCTGGTTGCTCAGACATGGAGGGTTGTGTGTTTATGCTCTCTTCCTGGCCGTCTCTCAGTCTGTATGGCTCCTCCAAAGTTATTTATTCGGAGACATTTATTCAGATCATTCAAATTAGTTAATCAGTGTTCGCGTTTGTTAATTGGGAGAGAAATTTGAAACTTTATAAACCACTTCCAAAGCTTTTGGACAGAGTTGCCATTGAATTGTAATCCAGAGGGTTCTCTGGGCCCACATCACTTACCCTATCTGCAGACATGTTGCAGCTGCTGTGATGTCATTTGTCACCAAGAGTGACATTCTCACAGCTCCTGCTCCAGAGGATGTTTCCAGAAGCCAAGCTCAGAGTTTACAACAATCAGAGGTACCTTTTTTTTTTTGCCAGTCCTGGGCTTGAGCTCAGGGCCTGAGCACTGTCCTTGGACTTTCTCCAGGCTAGAGCTCTACCACTTGAGCCTCAGCACCACTTCCGGCTTTTTTCTATGTATGTGGTACCGAGGAATCGAACCCGGGTCTTCATGCATGCTAGGCAAGCACTTTAACCACTAGGCCAAACTCCCGGCCCTCAGAGGTACCTTTGAAGTTGTATTTCTATTTCGGTGTCTGCCTGACACACTCTGTTCATCCCAGGGCACTTTTACTTGGTTGTTGTGCTCAAGCTTGACTTTGAATTTTTTTTTATCAACTCCCATTTAGACACTAATTGTGGGATCTGCTCTGTATTTTGGGGCCACACTGGTAGGTGGCACTGAAGGCAGCATGTCGTCCCCTCATTATGTCTCATGAACCAATGAAGAAATTCTCCCTTTCTTCCTCAGATTGAGTCAGATCTTCATAAGAAGCATGTGATAAGTTCTTGGGAAACACAGAAGGAAGAAAAGAAACAGGTTGGTTTGTGACTGTGAACTAGCCCATATAACGGTGGTTGTCTTGTCTTAGGTGCGATGGAGTCTAGGCACCCTTTTCTCAGTCGACTTTCCATGTGTTCAGTTGCATGCTTGTTCATGTACATACAAAGACACAGGCCAGTGAGGCCCAGATGACCAGAGCTGGTAGAATTTTAACTCAGGGCCTAGGCACTATCCCAGGGTTTCTTTTGCTCAAGACTAACGCCTTACTTTTTTTTTTTTTTTTTTTTTTTTGTTGCCAGTCCTGGGCCTTGGACTCAGGGCCTGAGCACTGTCCTTGGACTTTCTCAAGGCTAGAGCTCTACCACTTGAGCCACAGCACCATTTCTGGCTTTTTTCTATGTATGTGGTACCAAGGAATCAAACCCGGGTCTTCGTGCATGCTAGGCAAGCACTCTACCACTAGGCCAAACTCTCGGCTTCACTTTACTTCTTGAGCCATGGTGCCACTTCTGGCTTTTTCTGTTTATTTGGTACTGAGGCATCGAATCCAGGGTTTCAGCATGCTAGACAAGCAGTCTACCACTGAGCCGCATTCCCGGCCCTCCAGTTTTCTGGTGGTTAATTGGAGATGAGTCTCAAGACTTTCCTGCTTGGGCTGGCTACAAGTGTGGATCCTCAGATCTTAGCCCCTGGAATAGCTAGGATTATAGGTGCAAGCCACTGGTGCCTGGATGGAACATATGTCTTTAAGGGCATTGTTGGTGAGTGGTCTCTTGTCATGTTCACTTCCTCAACACTCAGCCTTGCTGTGGCAGCAGCTATGGGAACAAGTGTCTACACCAGGCACCCATCACTTTGCCTCCAGGTTCATTTTACAGGGTACTTGGCATTTCTGAGCCCCTCCCTTTGCATTCTTGCCTGGGTCACACAGATGAGGCAAAGCCTGTGAAGGCCCTGTGGACTGCTGTGGGGCAGCAGGGAGCTGGGCCCTGCTGGCTGCATTGAGCTCCCAGGCTTACTTGGCCTCTTGTAGCAAGAAGCTGCCGAAGAGCAGGAGAACAAGCGGTGTGAAAACCAATATGAAGTGGCCCGAAGGGAAGCACTGGAAAGGCTCAAAGCCCAAGAGGAG
Organism: Megascapheus bottae; assembly: GCF_031878675.1. Lineage (NCBI taxonomy): Eukaryota > Metazoa > Chordata > Mammalia > Rodentia > Geomyidae > Megascapheus > Megascapheus bottae. Next base: position 8,924,570 of record NC_143536.1, on the reverse strand, counting down.
AGGCGGCGGATGGAGGATAAGCTGCAGGCTGAGGCGCTGCGTCAGCAGATGGAAGAGTTGAAGCTGAAGGAGATGGAAGTGAGTGAGTGCTCCTGCCATGGGGCCTCTGGGCTGCTCGTGGGGGGGAAGCTCACCTGGAGATGAGAGCTGGGCTTGGCATCTCTCTTCTTTCCTGTGTTCTCTCCCCTGGCTCTCCCATTGTGCGCCCAGATTTTAGAACATAAACACTCTAGAAGTGATTCCTGTATCTTAGATGGCCTTTGAGACCTTTAAGAGGCTTCTCAGAAGAACGTGGACTTTGGGGGTGCACCAAGCAGCTGTGGCAGAGGGGCCAGTGCACCACACATGGGTCACAGGACATAAGCCACAGGGCTCTGGGCCAGGAGGAATTTCTTGGGAACAGTGCTCAGTTTCCCTGAGAGGGCTGGGTCTTCCCACTCAGATTGGGGGAGACCTTTCCTTGCCCCTGACCTGCAGGTATCATTCACTAGACAGTGCCCACCACTAAGTCTAGCTGCTAGAGACAGAGCTTGAGCGAGGGCCTCATTCAGGGCCACACCATGGTTGCTGAGTCAGCAGGGGGAGCTGGAGCTCATTTAGAGTAAGTGTGGACCAGGGAAGGAAGTCCACAGGGCTGGGAGAGCTCTCACAGAAGGGGTTCAGCTGGGCCACTTAAACGGGACAGAGGGGCTCAGAACCCAGCCAAGGTGGAAGGGGTCATGAGCAGTGGGGCAGCCAGACTTGTGTAGTACCGGCTACAATGGAGATGGGGAAGGAGGAAGGTCGGTAGCCAGTCTCATTGGATTATGTGACCACAGGCCACCAAACTGAAGAAGGAGCAAGACAATCTGCTGAGGCAGCAGTGTGAGCTGGAGAGGCTGGAGGAGGAGAGGAGGCAGACGGCGTCGTTCCTGCGCAAGGCAGAACTGGGGTGTGTGGGGAACCCCCAGGGGAAGGACTTACTCTGGGTTTCTGAACCATAGGGTGTATAGCCTGGAGGGGGCTATCATCTCACTGTACTCACTTTTTAGGCGATTTTTGAAACATCAGTATAATGCACAACTGAACAGACGTGCCCAGCAGATCCAAGAGGAACTGGTGAGTCTGAACTCCCTCTTGGCAGCTGCTTTACCCTCTTGGAAAAATGGTATTTTCATTGCTTAGACATGGGAGCCTCCTCTCTTAAGACTGAAGGCTGAATGCTCGGGGAATAGGGAGTTGTTGGTCCAAGCTGGAAGAGGAAGTCTAGAGATCAAAAGTACACGTGGGTTTGAAATGTGGGGGCTGGGGTTGTAGCTCAGGGGCGGAATGTGCTTAATGTACTTGGGACTCTGGGTTCAATCCCCAGCACCACAGACGTTCTAAAAACACAGTCCGTCTTCACCACAGGTCAAGTAACCGTGGCTAGGTAGAGTGGTTCATTTCTATAATCCTGGCACTTAGGAGGTAGACGCAGAAGGATAGCTGAGTTTCAGGCCAGCCTTGGCTCTATGGGAAGACTATCAAAAAGAAAACGGGAGCATGAAGTGACGCAGTTAGCTGTACAGGCACACACTGTACGTAGCACGTCCTTCTCCATCCGTGGGTACTTGGGTTGTCTGGTTTCTCCCATTTATATTAAAGCTGAAGTGAGCAGTTTGCATACATGTTTGTGTCACCACTAGATTGTGTTGTAGGACATGTGCCCCCTTCCTGGGCTGTGCAGCTCTGAGCCATACCTGCATGCTTCTCAGCCCAGCATGACGTGGAGAAGCCTACGTCTGTACCTGTGATGTGTTTGGGGGGTGGGGTGGGCAGGAATGTGGCCTCGCCAGCGCACTTCAGCTGGTAGCCCACCCCCTGGCCCCCCTTCTTCTTCTAGGAGGCAGATAGGCGGATCCTTCAGGCACTACTGGAAAAGGAAGACGAGGCCCAGCGTGCACACGTAGCCAAGCGGGAGCAGGCGCTGGCTGATGTGGCCTGGATGAAGGAGGTCATCGAGCAGCAGCTGCAGCTGGAAAGGGCGAGGGAGGAGGAGCTGCAGGTGCTGTTGAGGTGAGGAAGCAGCTGCCTGGGCAGGACCAGGACATCCTCCAAGAGGACCCTTGACACTGAAGTATCTGCTCTCCTACTTTACCTGTGGCAGTGAGCCCTTATTTGCCATCTTAGAAGGCTGCAAGAATCCACATTAAGGAGCTGTTGAATGAATGCTTCTTGAGTCTATAAAAACAAGTCTGAGGCCTAATTCTGTTCTGAGTAGGGAGTTGAGGCCAGTCCCCAATCCTGGGCTTAAGTGATCCTCCTGCCTCAGCCTCTCCAGTGTCTGGAGCTGCAGGTCTGTGCCGCTGGACCTAGCTGGTTGAAATAAGCAGTGGGCAACTTTGAATATGCACTGCGTGCCAGATGTGGCGTTTCGTGTCTTGCAGTTCTCCAATTACCAGATACTAACCACTAGTCTCCTGGAGATTCTAGGTCACTTGCCTGGCAAAAGGTGGGCAAGTAATGACCCCAGGTGTGTAGGGACAGGCTCAGGCACAGGTGGTGCCACCCCCCCCCAAGTCTTGATGGCTCCATTCATTTCAGTGTTAGATGGCTGTGGTGCAGGTTGGCACAAGCGCCTTTTAAAAGGAGATGAGATACAAATGAGTGACTTTAAAATAACTATTATAACAATGCTTCCTGTGAATGCGTAACCGTAGTCTTTCCAGTTTATGTGGATGAAGCTGGCCTGACGTGTACCCTGCTTAGCCCCGTGTGTTCCATGGCGCCATCCGTGCCATCGGTGCCAGATGGAAAGTGTCATCGCTTTGTGTTTGCCAGGGAGGAGGCCAAGGAGATGTGGGAGAAGAGAGAGGCGGAGTGGGCCCGAGAGCGGAATGCGAGGGACAGACTGATGCGTGAGGTAACCCAGCCGTGGGAGACTTGCTGGCTGTTGGTCCTGGGTGGGTGAGTGGCTGGACTAGGCATTGACATCCTGATCCTGCCACCTTTTCTGGAAACCATCTGCTCTCTTTATTTTTGTGGATATTGGGGCTTGAATTCAGCCTAGGCACTGTCCCCGAGCTCTTCAGCTCAAGGCTACTACCCTACCCTTGAGCCAAGCCCCACTTCCCAGGTTTCTATTGATTAATTGGAGATAAGAGTCTCAGGTCCTTTTGTACCCAGGCTAGCTTTGAACCTTGATCCTCAGATCTCATCCTCCTGAGTAGCTAGGATTACAGGCGTGAGCCACTGCGTCGGCTCTGCTCTATTTATTTTGTGGGGTTTAAAAGCATTATAGAGGCACTGGTGACCTACACCTATAATCCTATATCTTCAAGAGGCTAAGATTTGAGGATCACAGTGTGAAGCCAATCCAAGCAGCAAATCCGTGAGACTCTTATCTCCAGTTAATCAAAGAAAAAGCCAGAAATGGCACTGTGGTTCAAGTGGTAGAATACTAGCCTTGAGCAAAACAGGAACCAGAGACAGTCAAGCCCTACGACCAGGGAAGAAAGGAGGGAGGGAGGGAGGAGAGGGAAAGAAAAAAAGAGAGAGAGAGGAAGAAAAGAAAGAGAGAACACAAAGTGTTTCACATACCAGAGTATGTGAAAGACCCCAGCATGGGAGCCTGCTAGGGAAAGCCTCTGTCATCCCGGTATTGAAAAGCTATTTTAAAGTGGTTGAAGAATTTATTCTGTATTTTGAAATTAGGACCCAACTGGTCTGGTTTTTTTTTTTTTTTTTTTTGCCAGTTCTGGGCTTGAGCTCAGGGCCTAAGCATTGGGCTTTCTTAAGGCTAGAGCTCTACCACTTGAGCCACACCACCACTTCCAGCTTTTTCTGTGTATATGGTACCAAGGAATAGAACCTGGTTCTTTGTGCCTGCTAGGCAAGCACTCTACCACTAGGCCAAACTCCCAGTCCCCAGCGAACAGGTTTTTGATGAATAGAGCAAGACAAACCAGATTTCTTCTCTGTGGCTGTTGGGTTGAGCCTTGCCTTGTTCCATAGGCTTCTGTATCCTATGGGAGGACTCTGTCACACATAGCCACCCACTTCTGTGTGGAAGAGGGTGGCTGACGTCACCCATGTGGGCTGGACTGGCCCTGCATGCCTGTGCGCTAAGGCTGCAGCTTGTCCAGGCTTTGACTGAAAGGAAGCTCTTCCCTTTCTCATTGTCGAGGGCAGGTTCTGATGGGAAGGCAACAACAAATACGAGAGAAAATTGAACAGAACCGGCGTGCACAGGAAGAGTCCCTAAAACACAGGGAGCAGCTCATTCAGAGTCTGGAGGAGGCCAGGGAGTTGGCTCGGCGTGCAAAGGAGGAGAGAGAAGAACAGAAGTCGGCCAGGAAGCAGGAGCTGGAAGCCCAGGTGGAGCTGAGCCCAAAGGCAGAGGTGGTCTCTGCAGGGAGACAGGGACCAAGAGGCAGCATGGCTCGTGGGAGTTCTTGTGTTTTTTTGTAGAACAATGGGGTTCAGAAGCCCTCAGCTCATTCCAGGGCCTGCTCATGGTTGAGTGCCGTTATCCCTTTTAGGTCCAGTGGTTTACAGCCCACCCCAGATCCATTTCTTGTGCCAGCTTATTGTTTTCTTTTCCTGCCATCTGCTGTCAGCCGCTGGTTTATGTATTCATTTCAGAACCTGCTGCATAACGGAGAATATTGTCCCAAGTATCCAGCACTTACAAAGGCCCATAGCACTATTCCCATGGCCTCTTCCACTCTACTTCCCTGTTTGCTGGCACTTATCGTCACTGTTCCTGATGGATCCTCCAGCCCAGCCAGGTTCAGGTCTCCTAGCTCACAAGCAGGATCTACCCTGTGCTCTCTGGCTCAGGTGACTGCTCTTGATCCCCAGGTTGCAGAGCGCCAGCTTCGGGCATGGGAAGCAGACCAGCAAGCGAAGGAGGAAGAGGCGGCAGCCAGGCAGGCAGAGCAGGTCTCTGATGCTTGGCTGCAGCAGGAGATGAAGACCATGGCCCAGCAAGGCTACCGGCCCAAGGTAGGAGTCTGCAAGGTGCTGGCACTGCAGCCCTGAGCTTGCTCTCCTGTCAATCCCAAGTTCTTCCTGCTTCTCTTCATTTGGAGGCAATCTACATCATTGCTTCAATCCTTCCTTGCGGGGCCTCAAGTAGTCTGACTGCTGTCCACTAATGCTGGGGACAAAGCTCAATTTAAGAGTGGTGGCCACAGTAACAGTTGGGCCCACGTCCTGATGGCTTTGCCTGCCTCTCATTTCCCTTCTGTGCCTCATTCTGCACTTATCTCTCAAATATGAGTTTGTCCTGAGGGGGACACTGTGGGGAACACAGAAAAGCTGTCACCCCTGAAGTCCCTAGAGCCGACTGACGATTTCCACTTGCTTTTACCCAGGGCCACCTGGGCTTCTGGTACTCTTAAGGTGCACTCCTCAGGTCCTGTGCTAGCCAACAAGAGGGCTGGCTGTGTCTAGTCCGATAGCTAGGGAATGGAGGGGAGCAAGGTTAGAGGATCTCTTGCATTTGCTGGAGAATTTCAATGCCCTGACATGCAGAGGGCATTCCTTAGGAGTACAGGGAAACAGCATTTCCACACACCCTCTCCTCCCAGCACAGAATCAGTATGGCAGGATCTGGGTTCATAGAGTACAGGGGAGCATGTTTCTTAGAGCAGGAGACTCATCTATGGCTCAGGGTCAAGGCTTTCTTAGCTGTATAGAAAGCTGTTGTCCGTGCTGTTTTTAGCTCTTAACTGAAGCAGGGCTAATTTCATGTTCCAGAGCCTGCTGATCTCATTAATCTTTCTTTTCTTTTCTCAGCCCTATGGACATCTCAAAGTGGCGTGGGACTGACCTCACTGGTGCCACCAGTACAAGGAAGGGTGCCAAGTCTGTCAGTGCGCAGCTGCCAGGCAGCTGTACAGTGCTTGGTTCTGGCCAGGGTTCAGGCACGGCTGGGTAGTCCAGCCATACCTGCTCAGGTACCTCAGGCCTGGCCAGACAAGGCGGTGCTGGGGGTGTATCTCATCCGGAGGCACTTCCTTTTCTTCTCTTACTGGTTCACACTCACAGCGCTGCCAAGTTAAGTCTTGTGTTTATAATGTAAGATTCTAGAAGGATATTAAGAGCTCCCCGCTGTTCTCCATGGTACAGTAGGCTTCTTCTGCCCCACTCCTGTCAAGCACCAATGAGGATTGGAAACAAGGTTTTCCCTTTTTAATATTGCCATTTACAGTTAATTATTGCTTTGACAACAAACTTAGAGATCTTGGTAGTTTATGTAAGTCAAGGTTTATTAATTTAGTGATCCCAAAGAAAGAAAAGAGATATATTGAACTAATGACCTCTCCAACAGTGTGGCGGGCAGTCCCCGGATGTTTTGTTCAAAGGTGTGAGAAGCAAATCTGCCCTTCCCCAGGCAGTGGGTGGAGCTCAGTAGTAGCGTGCTTGCCTAGCACACGTTAAAGCTCTCTAAAAAATAAAAATTTCTAGAGCACTCTGCCTAAAGGGGTCCTCAAGAGGTCATCGACCAACTAATCTTCTAAAGGCAGGGGTGAGACACTCGGACCCCCAGGTGTCTTGGGAGAGTCCCTGTAGTATGCTCTCTACTGAGAGTTATACACCCAAAGGAACTGTCTGAGACAGACCCACCGCCCCATCTGTCCTCTGTTCCACCAGTTCACTGCTTCAAATACCTACAGCTCCTTGAGGCAGTTGTTTTTATGATTGGTATTTTCCCATACTTTTTTCCTGAGTTTTCATTATGTTGTGCTCAAGAGTCCATCTCAGTAAATTACAGCTAATTATGGGCATTTTTCTATGGTTACTAGAAACCAGGGTTTATTAAAAAGTCCTGTTTAAGGGCTGTATTACCTTTTTCCCATGTGCTGTGTAAAACCAACTGGCGTTTCTAACTGTATCATGACTCAGTCTTTCATTTTCCTGTCTTGGAGTTGCTGGGCTGGGACCCCTGAGCACCACTCTCCTTACATTATGTTTCTCCATTTTGGATCTTCACTCATCGTGCAGTGGAGTTCTGCTCTGGTGGTGTCACGTGCGTGCTGTTACTGGAGCTGCAGCATGGGTCACCACAGGTAGCTTTTGACGGCTTTGTCCACATCTGTCTGATCACTCGTGACATTTACCTGTGGCAAGTGATGCACTCTCTGCTTGTTTCCCCGTAAGAAACACAGAGAAGTGATTAGCAGTCATACACTGAACTCCAGTGTAGAGTCAGTGAGGGCAGAAGCCTGGCAGATAAACATGCAAATGTCTACTGAATGTTTTGTTTTTAAAACCGGGTAGAAATCTTCCTTATTATCATTGAAATTATGACAGTTTGTATCTCTGTTATAGCCAAACATATCCTTCATACCTCTTTCAGGCCAGGTCTCATTGGACCTGGAACTTGCTCTGTAGCCCAGGCTGGTCTCCAATCAAGATCCTTCTGTCTCAGCCTCTGAATTCGGGGATAACAAATATATGTCACTGTACTTGGCCTACATTTCTTCTTGAAAGTGGACCAAAATACTTAATTTCTAGCTATAGAGCCATCATTTTCTTATTGTTCTTATTGGAAGCCACACACCTTGAATGTGGATTTTGTTTTGTATTTAGACGTATAGTCACTAATGCCAGGGATGCTTTGCGAACAATTAGGAATTCCGTCATTTTGAACAGTGTACTTACACCTACTAAGATACTATAACTTATTTTACCCATACACTGTACGGTATATATCTTGAAATATGTGGTCCTTCATTGACCAAGACATTAGAAAGTGAGAGACATATGTTGGTTTTATTGTCTCTTTTTCTTTTTGCCAGTCCTGGGGCTTAAACTCAGGGCCTGGGCACTATCCCTGAGCTGCTTTTGCTACTTGAGCCACAGCACTACTTCTGGTGATACATAGGAATTGAATTCAGGGCTTCATGCATGCTAGGTAAGCACTCTACCACTAAGCCACATTCCCAGCCCTGGTTTTATTGTTTCTAAGTACCTTTTTCTACTCAAATGGTCTCTAGATTTTCTTTTTCAGCAGATTCTTCTAAAAGGTAATCCCAGGCCAGGCTGGTGGCTCACACCTGTAATCTTAGCCACTCAAGAGGCTGAGATCTGAGGATCACAGTTCAAAGCCAGCTCTTATCTCCAATTAACCACTAGAAAACCGGAAGTGGTGCTGTGGCTCAAAGGGTAGGGGAGTTGCCTTGAGCTGAAGAGCCCAGGCTCAGAGTTCAAGCCCCAGGACCACACACACACATACACACACCAAAAAAGTAAATTCTCACAGCCAGCAACACTTCCTTGTTAGTATCTTAGCTTCCTGGCTTCCTGAAAAGAACAGTGTGAGTGAAGGAGAAGGGACATACCTCCACTCCCGCCTGTACTTCTGCCAGGGTTGTAGTAGTTTCTCACCCTCTTCTGGCTCCTGGTCTTTCCTCATCTTGGATGGATGGATGCTTGCTTATATCAATCAATAGCACTCTGGTTGAGAGAACACCCTGTGCTCTGAACTGCTTCAGCTCTACTTGGGCTCTGGAGGCAGAGCTTCAGCTTCCTCATTTGCAAGATAAGGGTAACTGGCTAAAGATGTATGGGCTGGCTGGAAGACAGGAACAGAGTAGAAGAGCACAAAGCCTCATACATGCACACTATAAAACAAGACTTTAAAACATCACTGTCTGGAAGGTGTTCTAAGAGAGACCAGTGGGTGCAGTGGGTGCAGTGGGTGCAGGAACAGCATCCGGAAAGTTATAAATGGCGATTCCTGGCCCATCTGAGCTTCAGAGTCAGCAGCCCTGCAAGGATCCTCAGAAGCTCTGCCCAAGAAGCTGCCTTGGGGTGAGGTAAGCTGCTGTTTCTGGGCCCCACCAGAACCACACAGTAGAAGATGCTCTACTTTCCCCAGATTTCTTGCTCAGAAAAGGCCCTAAGATTTTTGGATTCCAACCCCACCCTTTCCATCTGGAAGAAAGGAGCCAAAGCCAACGGTCTCCAGAGGAAGACTGCTGGTGCCTGTGAGTGGCCCTAACAAGCTCAGATGTAAATCTATACCAGCCACAAGTCTATCTGTACAATGGGCCCTTCTCTAAAAGTGAAAATAGACTCAAGGGCCTTAACAGATGGAACTAATTCAATGAGTTCCTCACTTGTTGGAAAGGGGTGAGGGCACATCCACTGGGCTGGCTTGGGATAAGACTCAAGGCTAAGAACTAATATCACAATACAGGGCTTTCTGCAATCTTAGCACTCAGGAGATGGAGGGCAAGATTGAGAATTCAAGGCCAACCTAGACAAACACAGAGTGAGGCCCTGTCTAAAAAAAACAAAACCCTACATGTCAAGCATAAAGGAATAGAAAACTAGATCCAGGATAGGAGTCTGGCCTAGTGGTAGAATGCTTGCCTATCATGCACGAAGACCCAGGTTCGATTCCTTGGTACCACATACATAGCAAAAAGCTGGAAGTGGTGTCATGGCTCAAGTGGTAGAGCTCTAGCTTTGAGAAAAAGTCCAAGGACAGTGCTTAGGCCCTGAGTGCTAGCCCCACAACTGGCAAAAAAAAAAAAAAAAAAAAAACTAGCTCCAAAGTAGAAGGAAAGTTAGACACTATCTCATTAAAGATGGTTATACAGGTTGGGGATGTGGCTCAAATGACAGAATACCTGTCTTGGCATATACAAGGCTCTCAATTCAATCCTAGTACTACCAATAAAAAAGGAAGAAAAAGGATAAGGTTATATGAAAATCCCCCCAAACTTCCATCCAGTACTAGAAACATCTTTATCAGCTGACAAGAGGCACATGACCACAATGACACTTACAGAACCTGTTTATTGCATAACTAGGAGGCATAAATTCCAAAACGATTTTACAACACAAGGAGGGTACAACAGTTACAGGAATAGGATGTACAATAAAAATGGGAGATACGTACAGAATAATGGGTGACACGGATAAACATGTTTGAATAAAAGGCATCTCATTTTTCCTATGCACAGCATTTTCTTTTGCAAGAACAAGGAGTGCCTTCAACCAGGACAAGGAAGGAAAAAAAAAAAGACTGCTGTCAAGGATGAAATCATGCTAGTTCCACTCTCCGTTCTGACTGAAGCTGCTAGGGGAACTGAGAAGCAGCTGCTGACTTGTGTATAAAATATTATACTTGATCTTTGGGCCCAATTCACTGTTCTTTGGCAAGTAAGAACTATCTGTATTCTGAGGTGGAAGACGGTTTTGGTGAAAAGAGTGGGGCCCAGTGTCAGTTCATAAAGTGCACCTCTGTTCTATCAGCTTTGAGAGTGCAAGGCATGTGGCAGGGATAGAGAATCAGGAATAAAGGGTTAAAAAAATCATCTGACAGGATGTAGAGCTGGCTCACATAGGCTATGGAATCCTTGTGGAAGGGTGGCCAAGAGAAGTGTTCTGACAAGCTCTGAGCATAGGCCTCAGAAGACTCTACAGAACTATGCAGAGCCCAAAGGACTTATGATCCTCCTACCACTGCTGGTCACTGCACATGGAACTTCTGCCTGAAGTTCTGGTCTGTGGCTTAACCAAGAAACTGGTATTCTCCTACTGTAAACTGCCAATCCCTATGTTCTTTGACTTTCTCTTGGGGTATAATGACATCATACTGTGGCAGATTCTACAGTGTTTAGGGGAAGACTGCTTTTTTTATTTCCCAGAAGCCTCTACCCTTCTCCCGCCTTCCAGAGGCCAGGATTGCCCTGGGCTTTTCCCAGGAACCCTGCTGACCTGACAGAAAGGAAAGCAGGTTCATGAAGCAGATCATGCTTGAGCTTAAGACACCCTTCTAGAGGGCATCTTAGGAGTGAGGTGGCACTTGGGACTGTGAGGATATGTAAGTGGACAAGACTTTTCTCCTACTACCTCCTGTGTGGCAGACCTGGCAGGAGCATCCACACTCCACTACTCAGTAAACTTGACACCACAATGGTGCCATTTTCAAAACAGCATTCTGTCAAGCTATGAAAATGTTTACAAGTCAGTTTTGTGGCGAGAGGCTCATCAGCACACAGTGAGGGGACTTACACTCAATCACTCTGACCTCTTCACAAATGACTCGAGTCTAGGTCAAGGGAGAGCTGACAGTAACTTCAGAGCCAAGTCTGGCTCAGAGGCTACTCCCCATATGGCCAGGGAAGCCAGGGCCTGGTGCTGACCAGCTTATGTAAGTCCCTACAGAGGCTGTGAGGCCCAAAGGCCATGGCTCACCCGTGTCCATTCCGTGACTGTGTCCTTATTGGCTGCCAACATTTCTAACTAAAGAGATAGCACCAAAGTGTCCAGATTTCTGCTGTCATTAAAAACAACAGTACAACAGAAAACACACTAGCAACCCCCAGACCCATTTTTCCACCAGCAATGAAAGGAGTAGGGAGCTGCTGGACTGCTTTCTGTGCCTGTGCTATGTGCCTGACTCACTATTTATGCACATTATCTGGTCAACTAGATCAGGGACTGAGCTCCAGCTACACAAATTACTGCCATAAGCAGGGACAGGAATGTGCCTTAACATTCAGAACAAGAAAGGGTCTTTGGCTAAATTAAAGAAGTCTAGATAGCAACGTCCACACTTCCATAGTTTAGTCACTCTGAACCAGTGCTGGGGATGGAACCGAAGCCTTTGTGCATGCTATACACGTACTTTACCATTAGGGCATTCCTAGCCGACGAATTCTTCAAAGCTGATGTCTAATTTCTAAGTACCAGCAAGGTATGGGAGGAGAGAGGGGAAAGAAGGAGGAGATAAAGTTAGATAAACTCAAGACACCTGTCTCTTACCTTGGAAGAAGTTCTTACAGATGAGGAGACATGCAAAAAGCAGCTCGTGTTCGGAAGCTGTAAGTGGTCAAAGGTTTTTGGATAAAAGGTACAATACAATATCAGTTCATGGCAGTGGTATGTGAATGAATAGGTGGTAGAGATCTGCTACAGACAGACTGAGGAACTGTCCAGTTTGGGGCAGACAGTGGGCAGAATCCTTGTCAGTGAATGATGGGTTATGCTTCTGCCCTGAACACAGTCAAATGCGACATGACGTGATGAAAGCTTTATCAGACGCTAGGGGAAATTTCAGGAAAAGGGTAAAATATGAATGGATAGAAAAACCAAGATTAAAAAAAGTTAAATAGAACATTTAACATGATACAAAATGGAACAATTCTTTGTTTCCTCTCAAGGGGTTGTTACGTTATTTTAGAATGTGGCCACATCCTTTCTCTACATACATGCTTGGAGATACCCCAAACTTAAAGAGATTTTTTCAGTAGGTTGGAAAATTCACTTATTGCACAATGCTTGTTAGAGAAAAGATAATGTTGATTTTTTTTTAAAAAAATCAAACTCTGTGAAGAAAATGTTTTAGTAAAAATCCCACTTACAGTTTTACACATAGGCTGGGAGTGTTAAAGGGATGGAAACATTTAACAAACTCTAAGCTATGGAACTACTTTCTGAATGTATGTGCTCATGATTTCAACACTTGATGACAACAGAACTCCAGGAACCAAACTGGCAAACAGGCACAAAATAAGGCAAGTGGGTTAAATTAATAGTTGAAAATTTGTTAGAAAACATGCAAAAATAATACTGAGTCTTCTTTTAAAAAGTTTTCTTAAATTGTCATTAAATGCTTGTTCTTGTAAAAATCTGAAGAGCTCCATGTTGAAAGCTGAAGTCAGACTTAAAAAAGCCTAGAAAATAGAAGGGACAGTGTTGTTCTCAATAGGTGTTCAGTTGTTGTTCTCTTTGGTCGTGATGGTGACCAGCTGTTTGGCAGCCTTGGCAATGTCATATGCACACTGGATGACCTGCTGGGTGACCAGCTGCACATCTGTGGGTGAGCCAGAGTCCCCTGGGAGGGCCTTCTTGCACTCTGATTGGAGCCGGTAGGCACTGGATGTCAGTAAACGAAGGGAAGTCCTCACTGTGTCAGATTTGGGTTTCTAAACAGAAAAACATAGCCATTTATCATGGTCTGCAGGGTGGACCTGTGGCAGGAAGGGAAGCACACTCCTCAAAGCAATTCACATCATTCCCTAAAGTCAAGAGGCAATGTTGTGGTACATGCTGCTGCTGCTTTTTTGAGGGGTTGGTTATGAGGCTTGAACTCGGGGGCTGGGCGCTGTCCCTGAGCTCTTCTGCTCAAGGCTAGCACTCTACCATTCTGAGTCACAGCACTCCTTCCAGTTTTCTGGTGGTCAATTGTAGATAAGAGACTCATGGACTTTCCTGCCTGGGCTGGCTTTAAACTGCTATCCTTAGATCTCAGCCTCCAGATTAGCTAGGATTATACATGTGAGCCACCAGTGTGCCTGGCTGTACTCTTTCAACAGAGGTATCGTGTGTGTGTTTTGTTGGTCGGTTTTTTGTTTGTTTTGTTTTGAACTCTAGGCTGGGGCACTGTCCTGGAGCTTTTCAGCTCAAGGCTATCGCGTGACCCCTTGAGCCACAGTGTCACTTCTGGTTTTGTAGTGGTTGTCTCAGGGACTTTAGTGTCCAGCCTGGCTTTCAACCGCAATCCTCAGATCTCAACCTCTTGAGAAGCTAGGATTGCAGGTGTGAGTCACAGTGCCCGGTTTCAATGGAGATGTTTTAAATACTGCTAGCTTGGTAAGCCCAGAGTAAGGGATGAAGAAATAAGCTGATTTAAAGGTCAAAGGACATTCTGATAACTACAAATGCATGTTATTTTGAGAATGTTTTTAAATACTAACATGTAGGTGACATATTCTAAGTCACTTTTTATTCTATTTATGTTTTTTCTTTTAGTACTTGACTGATAGTACATCCTTGTTATTTTAATAAATATTCATGTAGAATAAAGCCCTAAATAGAACTTCTTACAATATTAAAAACCTATGTATTACAGAAAGGTTAATATCAAAGATCATCAAGAAATTCCTGGCAGTTAAAAGCTCTAGAATGAGTGAGTAGGAAGTGACTTACTTTGGGAAACAAGACTGCCATTTCTGTAACAGCACCGTGTATCCTCTCGGAGCAGGGAGTATAGCTGCAAAATATCAGAGAGATCACTCAAAGACAGGATGATGTGGAGGCAGAGTTCTCAGGGGCTGGAACACATTCCACTTATGTTCCTTTACTGTAAATGAATGTAAGAAGTTCAGGACGCTGAGGCAGGGACCTGACTGCTTGGCCTTCCACACCTCATTCTTTCATGAGAGTTTAGGCTGAGTCTGGCCTAGTGCTAGTGTTTGTCTAGCATGTACAAAGGCCCGGGTTCAATTCCTTGGTACCACATACACAGAAAAAGCCAGAAGTGGTAGTGTGGCTCAAATGCTAGAGTACTAGCCTTGAGAATGCCCAAGGACAGTGATCAGGCTCTGAATGCAAGCCCCAAGACTGGCAAAAAAAAAAAGTGTAAGTAACCAAAGATTTTTAACACAACTTTAACAATATATAAGATAGAAATGCTCTAGATCAATTCTCTAGATAAATGATTAAATTCTGCATTGTTCTTCCATGGACACAAATTGGACCAAGCAGTATATTACAATCTTTGAATCCAGAGATGGCCTTAGGGTACATACAAGTATTCTTGACAACTTTCAGAGCGGATACAATGTAAGCACCTTTTTAGTTTCAAATAGCACAGTGATTCTGGAACTGTGGACAATCAAAAAAAATTAAAAAAAATAAAAACTGTGAAGCATGTGGGAACTTGTCGTTTTTGGGCTCAGGTCACTTTAACACTATCATATCTAAACTGTGGAAAACTGTGAACACTATTCCTGTGGTGAATAACTACTTTCTAAGACCCAGTGTGGCCACATTTTCACTGTGTCCAGACCCTCTGTAGGAAGCTAGAATTCCATGCAGATCAGTTCACGACTTAGAATGCGTGGAGACAAAAGGATCAATTAGAGCAGGAGCCAGGGCTGAGAGTTTGGCCTAGTGGTAGAGTGCTTGCCTAGCATGCACGAAGATCCAGGTTCAATTCCTCGGTACCACATATATAGAAAAGCCAGAAGTGGTCCTGTGGCTCAAGTGGTAGAGCACTAGCCTTGAGGAAAGCCAAGGACTGTGCTCAGGCCCTTGTTCAAGCCCAGGACTGGCAAAAAAAAAAAAAAAAAAGCAGGAGCTAGTTAGTCCTTCCTTATGGGAAAAAATAACTTCGTTCTAAGGCAAGGAGCCTTCCAAGTCTTTGTGTGCACACCATACACAAGGGAACCAGACAAGAAGAGGTGAGGTTCCTTTGAGGACTCAGTCTGTCTCAGCAACCTGTCCCTGAGGGCAATCCTTGAGAATTAGGAGTATTGCTGTCCCCAAGACACAGGGTATTTCTTATTATATATTTATTGTCTAGATGTACTTCTAGATGCATCTATTTTCTGAACTTCATAAAATGAAAACAATAAAAATACCATATAAAAACCCAAATAAGAAGCAACCTTATGTACCTGTTCTTAAGTTTTCATCTACCTTAAAGCCAGCAAGCTGGAAGCAATCCCCATTCAGAACTTGAGCAGCACCCCTTTTGAAGCAGGGATAGACCTCTCCCGGGGCAGGATGGCAGCCCCTCACCTGTCATGCTTGTTTTCTTGGGCTGCTCTTAGGAGTTCCTGTATGTTTTTGGTGATCTGTTCAGTCTTCCGGATGACATCTTCAGTGCTAGGGAGCATAGGGCTTATATGGGGTTCTGCCAAGTCTGGTACTGAGCAGTCGCCTGGCCATACCATACTCCGTTGCCTTCCCTTCCGACTGGACCTGTAAATGGTAAAGAGGTGTGCCTCAATTTTAAGGAGTTCATCTTTTCCATTGGTTAAATGCATAAACAGGCCATTTTTGTTGTTCATCTTGTCCAGCAGCAAGCTCAAAAGGCCTTGCTTAAGCCGGTTGCAGTGGCTCACACCTGTTGTCCTACTCAGGAGGCCGAGATCCAAGGATTGAGGTTCAAAACCAGCCCAAGCACTAAAAAGTCCGTGAGACTCTTATTACCAACTATCCTGGTAGCCTTGAGCTGAAGAGCTCAGGGACAGTGCTCAGGCCCAGACCCAGAGTTCAAGTCCCACAATTAGCCCCCCCCCCCCAAAAAAAAAGGGCCAGGAGTTTGGCCTAGTGGTAGAGTGCTTGCCTAGCATGCACAAAGACCCAGGTTCAATTCCTCAGTACCACATGCATAGAAAAAAGGCTGGAAATGGTGCTGTGGCTCAAGTGGTAGAGCTCTAGCCTTGAGAAAGCCCAAAGACAGTGCTCAGGCCCTGAGCTCAAGCCCCAGGACAAGCACACACACACACACACACAAAGGCCTTGCTTCACCAAATAGCTACAGCTCATCTGCATAGGACAAAGAGGGGAAAATGGAGAGAAAAAGTAAAGCAGGGAGGGTATGTTATTATATAATAAACTCAACTGCAGTCGAGCCCATTCTTTGGGAATACCAATGTATAAATGTAAATAATGTCAACATAAGGCATTATCTGGTCAATGGTGGCTCATACCAGTAATCTTACTGAAGAGGCTGCGATTTGAGAATTGAGATTCAAAGCTAGTCCAGCCAGGAAAGTTCATGGGACTCTTACCTACAATTAACCAGTAAAAAGCTGAAGAGGAGGTACAGCTCAATGGTAGAGCACTAGCCTTGATCAAAAAAGCTCAGGGCCAAGGGGCCAGGAGTTTGGTCTA
The DNA here is from genome assembly GCF_031878675.1 of Megascapheus bottae. Taxonomy (NCBI): domain Eukaryota; kingdom Metazoa; phylum Chordata; class Mammalia; order Rodentia; family Geomyidae; genus Megascapheus; species Megascapheus bottae. Next base: position 8,907,959 of record NC_143536.1, on the reverse strand, counting down.
GTGGTAGAGTGCTTGCCTAGCATTCACGAAGACCTGGATTAAATTCCTTGTTATCACATACATAGAAAAAGCCAGAAGTGGTTTTGTGGCTAAAGTGGTAGAGCTCTAGCCTTGAGAAAGCCCAAGGACAGTACTCAGGCCCTGAGTTCAAGGCCCAGGACTGGCCAAAAAAAAAAAAAAAAAAAAAAAGGCTGAAGGCCAGCACCCACATCCTGAGTTCAAGCCCCACTAAGTATTTAGACAGTTCTAGTATATGGATAAAAGGACACAAAGCACCTGTGGCAATAATGTACATTGAAAGGACAAACTATGAAAGGACAAACTATGAACAAGTTTGAATATTTTAAGACTTTCAAGGTCTGAAAATAGGGACAAAATATAGGAGTGGCCAAGCTCTGGCAGGTGTCTGGCACTTGACAGCCCATTTTCCAGCACACTTTCCCTGCTGTACCCCATGTCATCTGGCTCCATGTCATTGGGAGTGTTGTCATAGTCACTCTCAGGTGTGCTGTTCTGCTTCTCCAGCCTGGAAGCCTACAAGAAAGAGAAGAGGACCTCTATGAGTTTAGAACATGAGACCTTTTGGGATTGTCCCAGAGAAGCATCTCTGTGAGGCAACATGACCTTCATACCCAGCACTCACTTAGAAAGTCGCTAACCCTTTTCATTTCTTAGCTTAGAGGTTTATCTATCAGAAGTTTCTAGGCCAGGTGCGGTGGCTCACACCTATAATCCTTAGGAATTCAGGAGGCTGAGATCTGAGGATTGCAGTTCAAAGCCAGCTCAGGCACAAAGAAGTCCATGAGAATCTAATCTCCAATTAATCACCAGAAAAATGGAAGTGGCACTGTGGCTGATGGGGTAGGGCGGTAGCCTTGAGCTGAAGAGCTCAGGGACAACGCCCAGGCCCAGAGTTCAAGTCCCAGTGACCGACAATAAATAAATAAAAATAAAGATTCTTGGTACAAACTAATATACTGACACAGGCATGCAAGGGCATCTCATTTAGTTCTGAAAGGAATATAGAGCTTATAAAACAATGAGATGCAATTAATAAGCAAACACATTAGCACTTAGCTGACCACAGTCCTTCAGAGATGGAAGCTACCTGCAGATGATCTGGATTAACTCCAGGTGAGAAATGAAGGACCACAAAAGCTGGTTAGCCACTGGAAGGAAGACACAAAGCCTGCAAAATAACAGACTGATGGCCTATATAAAGACTTCAACATCTGATGCCCAAGGCTCAGGTGACTGCTACTAAAGTACCAAGCACATGTTCAGAGACATGTTTTGGGAGTTATCAAAAAAATCCGACATAGGGCTGGGAGTTTGGCCTAGTGGTAGAGTGCTTGCCTAGCATGCACAAATACCCGGGTTCAATTCCTTGGTACCACATACATAGAAAAAAGCTGGAAGTGGTGCTGAGGCTCAAGTGGTAACGCTCTAGCCTTGAGAAAGTCCAAGAACAGTGCTCAGGCCCTGAGCCCAAGCCCAAGCCTGGCAAAAACAAAACAAAAGAAAACAAACCGCCATAGGGCCGGGAGCATGGCCTAGTGCTAGAGTGCTCCCCTAGCATGCACAAAGCCCTGGGTTCGATTTCTCGGTATCACATACACAGAAAAAGCCAGAAGTGGTGCTGTAGCTCGAGTGGCAGAGTGCTAGTCTGGAGCAAAAAGTGTCCAAGGACAGTGCCCAGGCCCTGAGTTCAAGCCCCAGGACTGGCATATAAAAAACAGAACAACAACAGCAACAACAACAAAAACTGCCACATGTCGTTTGTAAGCCAAAATGGATTATCCCAATAAGAAAGTCAAGTATAAACTACTTTGATGTTTCAAAAAAATCTACCCCTTAAAACAGTGTTCAAAACAACTATACAGGTTCAAAAATGGGATATAAAGGCAAAATACTAAAAATATTTTAGGCAAATGACAGCACTACCAACAATGAAATGTGATAGGGAGCATATTTCTCTGAAGGAAACTATATCATATACAGTAAAAACTATTTTCCCTCAGTATTTATTTTAGCTATGTTTGGGAATTTTTTTCACCTCAAAAAGTATAAGCTTAACAGTACAAATATGAGCTGCCTTTCAGCTCTATACCATAAATTCAATCCAAGTTAATCGAAATGTGCAAAGACAGAGTTCTGCAGATATCATGAAATATAGCTAAGGCTCCATGAGAGATGAGCTTTAAGTGTGCAGCAAAGGAAGGCTCTCATTCAGAAGTATGGCTACACTGGAGGAACTCAATTTCAGGAAGCCTACAGAAAGTCTGACTTTTTGTGATGCTTTCCAGCCTTCTGAAACCCCCATTGGTATTGGCCAGCCCTACCACATTCTGCTTCCTGTCCTCATCACCTCTCTCCCCCGACCATGGCAGATACTCATTCTTTCATGCATCCCAGAGATGTTCTACTTCATCCCCACCTATACTAATAGAGGACACGCTAAACCTTAATGCAAACTATCTGCTCAAATTTACCCCGCAAGTGGTTCAAATATTTGTCTGAGAGTCAGACAAGTTGTTTATAGACCTAACTTCTAGAACCGGTGCTGCTTCACTTGTCTGATTTTGATCAGGCTTTATAAGTGAGTCAGTGGGATGCTGGCTATAAAGTCACACGCCCACGGCCTTCGTGTCCAGTAGAGGGATGGTGAGGACCAGGATCTTGTGGACGTAGTCTCAGATTCCAACCCCCAAACCTTGCTTACCTTGCATCAGGAATGTCTAAGTTTCAAATTTATTTTTCTTTACATATGGTCCCACACAAATGGATATAAATTCTACCTAAATAATCATTCTGCCAAAGTCACTCAGAGCTGTTCCAGCAGAAAAGGGTCTAGAAAGCAGAATTAATTACCCCCAATCCTTTTTTTTTGTCTATTTCCAATCCTAGTTATTGAACTCAGCACCTGTATGCTGTCTGAGCAATCCTGCTCAAGGCGGGCACTCTGCCACTTGAGCCACAGTCCACTTCAGGCTTTTTGGTTAACTGGAGATAAAAGTCTCACAGACTTTCCTGCCCAGGCTGGCTTCAAACCATGATCCTCAGATCTCAGACCTGTGAGCAGCGAGGATTATAGGTATGAGTCAACAGCACTGTTTTTTTTTTGTCAGTCCTGGGCTTGAGCTCAGGGCCTGAGCACTGTCCTTGGACTTTCTCAAGGCTAGAGCTCTACCACTTGAGCCTCAGCACGACTCCGGCTTTTTTGTATGTATGTAGCACCAAGGAATCGAACCCGGGCCTTTGTGCACGCCAGGCAAGCACTCTATCACTAGGCCAAACTCCCGGCCAAAACTAATATGCTTTGTTTTTGGTTTTGTTTTGCTTTTGTTGGTCATGGGACTTGAATTCAGGGCTTGAGTTTTAGCCCTAATCTCTTATGCTCAAGGCTAGCACTCTACCACTTTGAGCCACAGCACCACTTCCTGTTTTGTTTTGTTTTTTTTTCTAAAGAGTAGACTGAAGACTGAACTCACTTATGGCCTTGCACTTGTCAGGCAAGTACTCTTCCACCGAGTTAATCTCCAATCCCACTGTTTTTTTTCCTTTTTTTTTTTTTTGTTGGTCAGGAGACTGGGCATTGTCTCTGAGCTCTTAAGCTCAAGGCTACCACCCAACCCCTTGAGCCACAACACGTGTTGCACCACTTCTGGTTTTCTGGTGGTTAATTGGAGATAACGGTCTCACAGACTAGTGCCCGGGCCAGGTTGGCTTTGAACCACAATCCTCAAATCTCAGCCTCCTGCCTGAGTAGCTAGGATTATGGGCATGAGCTACCATACCAGCTTGTTTCTATGGCCCTCCTCCCCCCAAGTCTTGGGGCTTGAACTCAGGGCCTGAGCACTGTCCTTGGGCTTTCTCAAGGCTAGGGCTCTACCACCTGAGCCACAGCACCACTTCCAGCTCTTTCTTTGTATGTGCTACACCAAGGAATCAAACCTGGGTTGTCTTGCACGCTAGGCAAGCACTCTTACCACTAGGTCAAACTCCCAGCCTGAAATAACTTTTTTTTTTTTGTCTTGTCATGAACTCTGGGTCTGGGCACTGTTCCTGACCTCTTTAGCTCAAGGGTATTGCCCTGCCCCTTTGTTTGGGGTTTTTGAGATAAGTTCTGACTAGATTTGAACTAATGATATCCAGGCCTCAGCCTCACAAAGTTCCAAATTTTGTTTTTTGTCTGATGTGGGGCTGGGCACTGCCCCTGAGTTCTTCTGCTCAAGGCTAGTGCTCTACCCCTTTGAGACACAGCTCCACTTATAAAGTCCCATTTTTTTTTTTTTTTTTTTTTGCAGTCCTGAGCTTGAACTTAAGAGCCTGAGCACTGTCCTTGGACACTTTTGCTCAAGGCTAGCACTCTGCCACTTGACCCACAGCACCACTTCCAGCTTTTTCTGTGTATGTGGTTTTGGGAAATCAAACCTAGGGCTTCGTGTATGCCAGGTGAGTACACTACCACTAGGCATGCTTCTGGCCCCAAAGTTCCAATTTTTTTTTCGTCAGTTGTAAGACTTGAACTCTGGGCCTGGGCACTGCCCGAGCGCTTTAGCTCAAGACTACTGCTCTACCCCTTGAGCCATAGCGCCACTTCTGGTTTTCTGGTGGTTAATTGGAGATAAGAGTCTTATGGACTTTAGTGCCTGGACTGGCTTTGAATTGAGATCCTCCGATTTCAGCCTCCTGAGCAGCTAGGATTACAGATGAGAGCCACTGTACCTGGCTAAAAGTTCCAATTTTATTTTATTTTTTTGTGGCTCATGGGGCTTGAACTCAGCCTGGGCCCTGTTCCTGAGCTCTTCAGCCCAGCTCCACTTCCCATTTTCTAGAGGTTAATTGGAGATAAGAGTCTCAGGTTGTGTGCCTGGGCTGGCTTTGAACTTTGATCCTCAGACCTCAGCCTTCTGAGTAACTAGAATTTCAGACCTGTGCCACGGCTCCTGGTGTTCCAAATTTTTTTATAGTAGATATTTTTTACTTTCCTTGATGGAGATTTGATAATTACAAATGAAACATTATTCAAATGAGCAAAAGTATCAAATTACATTTAAACATTTAAAAAGAAAAACAACTTGTGTATCAACTGAAAGTACTGAGGAAATATTCCTCAAGCACAGAAAACAACTAGGAAATCAGCTACTTACAAGTGAAGTCCTTCATCGTTGTCAACAAATGCATTCAGGATTTCAGTGTAGCCAGCATTGAGTTTTACGAAAATTATTGTGAACATGCAGAGCCAGGAGCTATTGGTTAAAAGTATTGCTCTCTCAAAGCTGTTAATGGAAAAGTTACCTCATAGGCTGGTGCTGGTACAGTTTATTTAATAAATTTGCAGTTTGTTTTGAATACAAGACACGCCAGAAAATCTAAACCTGTGATGATGTCAGGAACAACAGAACTGATTTTTGTTGTTTTGTTGGTTGTGGGGCTTGGACTCTGGGCCTGGGTGCTGTCCCTGAGCTCTTTAGCTGAAGGCTACAGAGCCACAGAGCCACTTCTGGTTTTCTAGTGACTAATTGGAGATAAGAGCCTCAAGGTCTTTAGTGCCCGAGCTGGCTTTGAACCATGATCCTCAGATCTTAGCCACTGTATCTGGCTACAATTGATGTTTTCATACGATTACTGTTGCTTCTATGGAAAATCATCTTAGTTAACAGTCCTGGCAATGATTTTTCCCCCCCATATTGGAGTTTGAACTTTTCTGAAGTTACCAAAAAAAAAAAAAATTTAAATGCCACAAAATTTGAGCGGACACAGGTTTGCTCAACTTTCATCAACAAAATTTTAAATGAAAACAACATTTTAATATTTTTCTGTTTTAGGTTGTTTTTATTTTTGGTGCCAATATCAAGGCCTTAAACTCAAGGCCAGCTATCGCTTGAGCCACACCTCCAGTCTAGTTCTTTGTCTAAGTGAACTGGAGACAGTCTCAAATTCGGACTTTTTTTTTTTAACCAGTCCTGGGGGCTTGAACTCAGGACCTGAGCACTGTCCTTGGGCTTTCCTCAAGGCTGGTGCTCTACCACTTGAGCCAAAGCACCACTTCTGGCCTTTTCTATGTATGTGGTACTGAGGAATTGAACACAGGTCTTTCTGCATGATAGGTAAGAACTCTACCAAATTCTGAAACTCTGACTTCTCTGCCTGAGCTAGCAGGGAACAGCTGGGCTTTGAACAGTGATCCTCAGATCTCCTAAGTAGCTGTGATCACAGCTGTAAGCCACTGGAGCCCAGCTATAGTTCAGTTCCAGGTTCATTAGGAGGATTATTATACATCAAGAACCTTTTTCCCAATACTGGATTTTGAACTCAGGACCTTATGCTTGCCAAGTAGGTACCCTATTGTTGAGGTGTTGCCAACATGGTGCTGTGATTGTCTTAGATGTCTGCCAGGCAGGCAGAGTCTCTGACTCTCCTATTTTACGCTTCTTGGTCATAGCTGATGGTTGTAGCTGAGATATCTGGCTTGTGCCTTCACACCCAGCTCTCAGTGGAGAAAGGGTCTTATGAACATTTCTGCCTGAGCTCACTTCAAGTCTCTCTCAATCCTCCATGACTTTGGCTCCCAAGTGTCTAGGATTACAGACATGAGCTACCCTAGTACTAAAAATTATTTTCAATAGACTACTTCAAAAGTCCAGTGAGGTAACTCCCAAGGGTCTTGGCTAGTGACATGCCATTGGCGATTCCTAGATGTGGAGGGAATTGCCAAAGGTACAATGAAATTCCCACCTTGTCTGTAAAGGTGGCCCCAGCCACCTCCCTTCCTCTCTGCTTTAACTTTCTTTCATTAAAAACAGCGGATGCTGGAGCCTGAATGCAAGTCTTGAAAACCTGGATTCTTTCCGTAGCTTTCCCTGGTGAATACATGCAGTCATGTCCTCTTTGTGCAGGAAAGCATTCTAAAAAACAAAACCTGACTACCTTTATCAAGAGGGACTATGGCACTGAAGTCCTCAGGATTCTCTGCAGGATTTAGTCAAGACAGGCAGGAGGAGCTGCTTAATAAGCATGTGGTTTTTCCTCCTCTTAGTGGGATCATGTACCCAGCAGGTTGGGTCTACCCAGTCAATCCAAGTGAAGTCTCATGCTCACAGCTGCCTGTACTTCTCTACTGTGCCAAGTGTGCCAATTCCCATTCTGGAGTTCAGCTGCCAGCAGTTATTTAAAAAAAAAAAAAGTTTTGGTTTTTTTTGTTGTTTTGTTTTGTTTTTTTGCCAGTCCTGGGCTTGAGCTCAGGGCCTGAGCACTGTCTTTGGACTTTCTCAAGGCTAGAGCTCTACCACTTGAGCTTCAGCACCACTTCCAGCTTTTTTTTCTATGTATGTGGTACCAAGGAATTGAATCCGGGTCTTCATGCATGCTAAGCAAGCACTCTACCACTAGGCCAAACTCCCAGCCCCAACACATTTTTTTTTGTGATAGTCCAAACAATTTTAATCTGTTAAGTGTAGCTTTGAATAAATTGGATAGATATTTCCTATTATAGGGAATTATAGTGTGTAACCAGCAGCCAGCTAATTTTCTGATTAAGAAGTCAGTATGCTCAGAATTAATGGTATGATTTACAACCTTTTGTTAAATAGTGAAAATCAGCAATGTGGAGTTAGAAGGGAGCCCACCTCCCTACACATATGCGTGCACGTGTGCAAGAGTGTGCGTGCCCGCTGTGTTGTGAGAAACCAGGAGGGAAGCTCTGCCTCATGCAGGACAGAGGGCAGTTAGCAAGGGACAGGGACAGGAGGGCCAGCGCCCAAGCACAAAGCGCCCAGGAGCTCGGCCCCTCCTCCAGAGCAGACCATTCAGTGTACTTAACCCTTCGGGCGCTCTCATCCCTCGACCAGGAAAGTGTGGAGGGGAAGGAAGGCAGAGACGAAGAGGAGGTCACAAGCGCACTCCTCCCGATCTAGAAGGGGAAAGAGAAACAGGCTCGGGGAAATACAAAACAAACAAACCCCTGACCACTACCCTAGCTTTAGGAAAAGAACCCAAGGAAACAAGGTACTCCAATCAGGGAATCCACGATGTTCAGATGTTCCCCTGGGCAAACACCTCTTAGACACTGCTCTGAATGTAACAAGCTTACCTTTCCTCAAAGGGAGCAGCACCTAGTACATTCCTCACATTCACTGGTAGTTTTTTTTTTAATGGATAGCATAAAATGATATTTCTTTTCAATCAGGACCAATATGAAACGAGAAACCATACAAATGATTACAAATTGGTATATGCTATCACTCATCTTGAATATGTGACAAAACTTGAAATGACATCTTTATTTTCTAAGTTTATGAAATAGTGTGGAGCTAATAAAAGTGGCTTTTTTTAAATTGCTTGCAGTTATAACAAAGGAAGATAAATTTTCACTTAGAATTGGTATAGTGAGAGCCTTTGAACTATCAAAACAATTGCCTTCCAGGGTGAAGCCTCAACAATCTCCAAAGCTCAAAGAATGCAATCCCAGTTACCTACAACAACACTGCAATGCCACTACTCTGAAGTCTGAAATATTAAGCTAGGCTTAATTTACTACATATTTGCTACTTTGCATTTACCCTGAGAATTTTTTGAAATGCATGCCATTTGAAGAAACAGCTGTTGACACTCAAAAGAATAAATAATACTCCAAGAAAGCATTTAAAAAGAAGTTTGTAATGTTTGTAACACTTTGCCAGAACATAGATTTTTATGATAAATTAATCTAGAAGACAAACAATTTGAAAATCTCACAACATTAATACTCATTGTAAAATAAAACGGTTGGAACCTTGCTTCTGAATGGTTTTTACAGAGCCCTTATGCCTCATTTTGAGATGACAAAGCCACACGTCTTCCAGGAAGAACAGGCAGAAAATGTGCAGCCTAAGGCAGGTGTGGCGAGGTGGAGCTTTCAGGATGTGCCTTAGCATGCCAGACCACAGGGACCACCTGCTCGTGTAGAAGCAGGGGAAATGACACTTGGGTCCAGTCTGTAAAGAGGCACATACCATCTACCTTGAAGAAAACACTCTACTAGTGGCCTTTATAATTTGCTGCTGTTTGTGGAAGAGGGGTAAAAGGAAATTTTTCACAAGAAGTTCCAACATGGAGATAAATCATGCAAATGTGAAGATGGGTGGACTGGGAATAAAAGCCAGAATCCCCACCTTGGCCAGAAAATGTCCAATCATCTTCCCCATGTGTTTGTAGGAACACCGAAAGCATTTGTAGACAAGACAATACAACAGCAAACACAAGGGTAACATTTAGAGCCCAGTTGGCAAAGCAGAAGCAGGTTCTGTAGGTTCAGCAGAGGGAAGGCAGTAATCAGGCTACCCAGAGTCAACATGGAAGAGCTAGTGGTATTACTTACGTGTGCAGGGAACGGCTGGAGTCTTGTCCTGCTTTCCTCAGGGTGGTTTGCTTCTCCTATTGGGAGATATGGCTTCTGACCTGATCCCGTCTCATACATGGACATGGGCCTACTGCCCCGGGCAGATGGACGTCGCTTTAAGGAAGAGTGGTTGGGAGTGTCTGGGTACTCAGAACCAGTCTGCACCTGATAGACATTGCTTGTGGCCTGTTTCCTGAGGCTGGAATTCTCACTCTGGAGTGTTTGAAGCTGAAAGAAATGTTTGGCAGTGGGACTGTGTTTTTCCATAGCAAGCAGACCAAACAAAACAGCAAATAAACAAACACAACTATCAGCTTAAAACAGTAAGAATAACAGTTAGCTGGGCTGAATGTAAAAAAGCAACTATAAACAGGGACTCTTTCTTCTGGAATAAGTAAAATCCATTCCGCTCACTTCACCACATAGCCTATTAGTTTCAATTCTGAATGTGGGAGAACTGTAGTTTGGGAATTTGAAAAAATAACTGTCTAACCATTTAAATTTTTGTCATGATGGGGCAGGGAAATACTTGCAGGCAAGCTATATTCTGGATTGTTCTAAGGTTGTCTCAAGCAAGGTCTTGAGACCATTAAAACATCATTGAAGTGTTTTTCAAAGGAACCCTGAGCAATTTGCAAATGCCAAGAGTGACAGCACACACCATGGAAGCAGCAGGGCGATAACCAGGACTGCGCTACAAAGCAAGAAAGACCATGAGTTCAGCTAGGAAAAATCAGGTCACCTACTGCTTTCCAAAGAGGCAACAAGAAAAATTATCATCAGCAAGTTTTTATTCCATAATAATCTTGGTATTCCAAACAAGTCAATGCTTTTTAAAAAAATAAGAGGGAAAACTGAATCACAGTAAGTGTGCTATATTAATAGATTGCTATGAAAACCGGAAACCTCTGGAACTGCATTAGCATCTTCACATGAAGAAATGTTCCATGTAGTATACTTGCTTCCCTCTGGTGATCCGTCTTTTTTTTTTTTTTTTTTTTTAAAGCAGGGCTGGAGTATATGGCCTGTCTCTTTGGCTTTGTCACCCAAAACCCATGAATGTGGTGGTGGTGTCAGCTTTAACAGTCTAATCTGCCTGATACCCCATCCCTATTTTAGTTAAGAGACTGTCTTTCCATTCCTCGCATGAAGGCCGCTTCATGGTTAAGGGATCAGCAAGAATTTGTAGGGCTCATTATCATCCAGCAATTTAAACACAAGTAGCTATGTCCATCTGCATAGGTCTTTTTCCTCTGCTGCACCTTCATCTTCTGTGCCATTGAATAAGCTGATTGTGCTTTAAGTTCAGCTGTCTACTCTTGAGAGACTGTAAACTGACCAATTCCCCTCCAGTACCAAGGTTTAAATCCACAAGCAATCATATCTGCACCAGGAGATCCTCACTTCCCAATAGCAAACTCATGCAGTATTAGAGGTCATTTTCAATTTTTACTTATAAAGCATGACCAGTGAAAAATGCACCAATACTGGCTGGTCCTCTTCATTAAGTAGCATCCTTTCCAAGCAACTGTTAAATGTGAAAGATCAGAGATATATCATGCCACGTTGTCAATTTCATTGAAAACTGTACCTACTTTTGAAATAAAATAATAACATCTTTGCTATGTAAACAAATTCCTTTTTTTTTTTTCTTCTGGTCCTGGGGTTTGAACTCTGGGCCTGGGTACTGTCCCTGAGCTATTTTTGCTGAAGGCACTCTATCACTTGAGTCACAGCTCTACTTTTTCTGAGTAGTTTACTGTAGGTAAGAGTCTTTTGACTTTCATGCCTGGGCTGGCTTCAAATCACAATCCTTAGGTCTCAGCCTCCTGTGTAGCTAGGATTATAGATGTGAGCCACCAGTGCCTGGCAGAAAATTCTGCATCTTAAGTAGTGCTAAAATTCTATGGAAGTGTAGATTCCTGCTTCTTATATAGAAAGATTGCTTCCTCTGGCTTCTCCAAAGGTAAGCCATGAGAGAATGACTGCTTCCCTTCCACCAAGGTTTTCAAGGGTGCAATGTGTATCTACAACCCCTTCTTGACAAGACAAACAGCTGCAACAAGACAGCAACCTGGAGAAATTCCTGCATTTCAGGATATAGATAAGTAGGAGATGCAAATCAAAATGACACCTGAGACCTTAATGAAATGGTCAAGGTCCAAAGAATGTGAAACTTTAAGTGATCAGTCTCTCTGCAGGACACTTCAGATGTTTGTGTGTCTATAAAAAAAAGCTTCTGTTTAGATCCAGGCACTGAAGTCAGTGGTTGATGATTTCTGCTTGATTTTTCTGGAATGTGCTGTAAGATGGACCTGAGATACTGGTTTCAGTTTTTTTAAAAATATTGCTCTGTGTTTACAGAGATGCCCTTGGATAAATTCTGATGACCATATATATATATATTTTAATTTTTTTTTCTTTTTGGTCAGTGATGGGGCTTGAACTAGGGAATATGCACTGTCCCTGAGCTAGTGTTTTACCACTTTGAGCCACAGCTCCACTTCCAGTTTTTGAGTGGTTAACTGGAGATAAGTCACACAGGGACTTTTCTGCTTGGACTGGCTTTGAACTGGATCCTCAGGTATCAGCCTCGTGAGTAGCTAGAATTGCAGGCACCAGTGCCTGGTGATGCTTATCTTAGTAAGAACCAGACTAAACTCTGTTTGGAAGCAGTATGGCAGGAAATAAGTTATGGGTAATTCAATAGTTTTGGAAACCGAATGTATTTCTAAGAAGTGAAGAGATGATTCATGAGCAATGGTAAGTAACTTTACTTTGCAATTTTCTTTTTGGTATATTCTTGGTACTGAGATCTGAATTCAAAGCCTAAATCTTGCCTAGCCAAGTATTTTACACCTTGAGCTGCACCCCTAGCCTGTTTTGTTTTCACCATTTTTCAGATAGGGCAGCCTAGAGCCAGCCCCAGACTACCTGGAATTACAAGAGGAAAACACCATGCCTAGATGGGGGCCTGACTTTTATCTGAGTTATTCTTGAACGGTGATTCCCCTCATCTCTGTCTCCCAACTAGCTGAGATTATGAGCATTAACAACCACAGTTAACCTTTCACTCTGCTCTTTTTTCCTTGGTGCCAGAACTGAGACTTGAACTCAGGGACTTGAGTTCTTGCTTGGCTTTTTCACTCATAGCTGGAGCTCTACCACTTAAATTATACCTCCAGTCAGGTTTTTATTGTTTTTTGTTTTTCTGGTTAATTGGTGATAAATAGTCTTACAGACTTTTCTGTCAGGACTGGCTTTGAATCTCAATCCTCAGTTCTCAGCTTCTCAAGGAGCTAAGATTATAGGTGTGAGTTACCAATGCCTGGCCACTCTTCAGAGATACAGGGTTATTGCTGGTGATTTCTATGAATACTGAAAGAAGCATTATAAAATAAAAAAAGGTAATATTTGACAGATCAATTAAAAATGTCAATATGTTTCAGGGAAAAAGTCAACTAAAAATTTAGAGTCAGCTTTATAAAACAAACTATAATCTATTAAGCAAAAATAGAAAAGGCAGGGAGCTAGGCCTCAGTGGCTCATGCCTGTAATCGTAGCTACTTAAGAGGCTGAGCTATGAGGACTGTGATTTGAAGCCATCCATGGCAACAGAGATTCCATCTCCAATCAAGCAATGGAAAAGCTGGACTGGAAGTGTGAAGTGGCAGAGTGCCAGTTGTGAATAAAACAAGAAAGAGAAAAAGGCAAGTGAGAACATATAGCCCTTAGCTGGAGCTCTAGTATCAGTATTAAGAAGAAAAAAAAAAAAGGAAAGAGTAGAGGAAATGCAAATCTTGTATGTTACAGCAAAGGAGATCTTAAGTTTGTCCATGTCATGGTGGCATATCAGTTTTAGACCAAACCCCAAGTGAAGGTCCACGTACTTCCTTCTCTAGTGAGTAGAGTCTAGTTCTTTGGATTTCCTAAGGAAGCAGCATTAAAATGAGCCTGTATTGACAGCTGTCAATGACAGCATAAAAACACAGGTTACAGACTGTTTCTGCCTAAGGAAAACCTCTCTCTTTCCCTCTCTGTCTCTCTCTCTCTTCCCCCCAACTCTGGGGACTGAAGCTCCTATATACTAGGTAAGCATTCTAAACCTACAAAGTATTCCTCACTATATACTAAAAAAAATCCCATTTCTGAAGGGAAATGAAACATGGGAGCAGTATCTCCTACAAAGTTTCAGGCAACATTTGGCATTTTTCAGCTTCTCTTTTGTTTTCTTTTGGCCAATCTTGGGGCTTTAACTCAGGGCCTGGGTACTGTCCTTCAGTTTTCTCAAGGCTAGCAGCCTACTACTTGAGCCTCATACCATTTCTGGCTTTTTCTGTGTATGTGGTACTGAGGAATCAAACCCAGGGCTTCATGCATGCTTGGCAAGCACTCTACCACTAGGCTATGCTCCCAGCCTTCATCTTCTCATGCTCTGCCTTCTCAGAAAGAAGCATAAACATACATTATTTCCCCTAAATGTACACTTTGCTACTACTTGCTACATTCCTCATAAAGACTAAGATAATCATGCAATTCTGATTCTCTCAAAGGGGAATGAATGAAAAAATACTCAATGCCTAGGACTATCTCTCATTGTTATGTACTTCTTGGTAGTACAGATGGGATTCTCTTACTTAAAGTCTACTCTGTATTACAGCCTGCTCTTGGCTCTGGGATATCACAGGTAAGTGGTAAGGCCAAGTGAAGAGCAAGTAGGGATGAAGGCTGGGCTGTCAGGGTGAGAGTGGGTAAGAACTTGGAGTGAGCACCAGCAGGAAATGTGCTCCTAACATGGTGTGAGCTGGGGCTTACATGCTAATGGGCACACAAAGGTTTTTTGCCCAATCTTCTGCACGGTGCAATTATTCTTTACAATTAGCAACAGAAGAATTACATCCTTGCCATGGCATCCAGACCCTCAGAAAGCATAGACTATCCTAGCTGAATACTGTTGGGGAAATTGACTCTAGACGCATCTTTCTTTTCTTCTTTTTTTTTTTTTTTTAAAGTGTTGGAGGTTGACTTCAGGGCTTTGAGCTCATATGCTCTGTATCACTGAGCTGCATCCATGTAAATACTATTTTTTTTTTTTTTGTGGTGCTGGGAATCAAACCCAAGACCTTGAGCATGGTAGGCAAACACTTTACCACTGAGCTACAACTAAATACAGCTATTCTGGATAGAGTTCTAAACAAACCTATTTTATTTCTAATATCCACACACAATTTGCTTCCAAAAGATACCTTGGCCCCAAGATTCCTAAGGCTATAACAACAACTATTTTACTTCCCTCTGACCACAAACATAGTGCCTGGGATTCTCTCTTATACTATGGGATCAAAGAATGAACGATCCTGGCATTCATTAACATGTTACCTTTTTCTGCATAATTCTCAGCTCGTCACTCAAGTTGTTATTCACCTTCATTAGCTGTTGTATCTTGGCCTCAGAAGCCACTAGGGCGTTTTTGACCTCCATAAATTCCTGCACAGTGACTGGTCCATCTGATAAATCTGAATCTAGGCTCTAAAAATAAATTGGGGAAAATGTTCACAATCTGAGATGATGAAAATGTTAAAGACTGACAGCTAAAGAATTTCAAATTCTGGCCATGCCAGCTGAATCACAAGTTAAAACTAAATCAAGATTTCTGAGACTAATGTAAAACTGAAACATAAAAGTAGGGGTCCCTATGTTTGAAGTCAATATTCTCTGATGGAGCAGGCAAGCAGGGCTACCAATCTACACTACTAATGACTGTCTAAAGAGGTCTGTCCTATCTTCACGCCTTTTCCTGCTCATTTTCTTACTTATTTTTCCATTAATTAATTGACTCCCACATTATTGAACATTAGGCAGTTTCCAGGTGTGTGGGATGTATCAGAAAATAGATTCCTGCTTCCATGGTGTTTTCATCCCAGCAGCATTAGGAGAAACATAAAAGTAAGTAAATATACAGTATGAGTGAAGTGATTAGTGCTTTGAAAACATACAGGGAAGGGGGCACAAGAGCTAAAATAAGGGTATAAGTGGGAGTGCATGTTAGGGAGCTGGGGTGAGCCTTGATTAGAGTTTGTAGAGGTGAAGGTATCAGTCAGATGGTGCCTGGAGGAGGTACATTCCAGAGGACTGCAGAGCTTAGCTAGAGTAAGTAGGTGTGCAAGATGGGAGGAGGGAGCCTGATCAGTCAGTGGAGGGCCCATTACTGGGAGCACTATACTGGCCTCCACTCTGGCAGTATGGGCGGGGGTATCTCCTCAATCTGCCAATGGCAGCATGTTTCTCAGTCATATGAAGCACATCTAAGTCTTACTTTACACCTCTACACCTCTCTAGCTTCCAGTTCATCCGTTCTCAGGGTCCATCAAGAACTTTGCAGGTCAGTCCTAGGTATTCACAGTAGATGAGCCCTGGACAATCCTGCTTCCTCAATGGTGCTTCAGCCTCTCCCACTGTGCTCTTCCTAGCCTAGACCTGGAGATAGCTCATTCCAACCCATTTGGACCATACAGGAGCAATCTAATCAGGTTCCTCCTTTCCCCTATGACCTTTGCCTTCTTTCCTTGCCTAAAGTTTCTGGGCTCTCACAGCTTCTGACTAAAGCCACAATTCTTCAGTCTCATGTCACATTCCTCCTGTTAGTTTTGTGTCCTCCCTCTCCCCATCTCTTTTTTAAAGCTACTCATGACCATCCTTCCATCCTTTTCCCAGAAGCCTTGGCTTTTCTTTCTGCTCAGACTGTCCTGCCCTGTCTTCTTCATAGGCCCAAAGTCCATATAACCTCTAAGGCCTATCTTATAAGCCAACCATCAACAAAGCCACCCTAAGTGCTCCTCAGAGCTAAGTCCTCTCCTATCACTCCCTCAGCTTTGTTCTCTCCTCTCATTCCCTTGTGCTTTGTACTTTCCACTGTAGTCACTGTTCCTCTCTCAGGCAGTGGCCTCATTTGAGAGACTGTTACCTAAGAAGTCACTTAGCAAATATTTTTTGAGTGACTAGAACCTTTCAGCCATGTCTCATAAACTTAACAGAGTCATGACAGCAGTGGGCTGTGACTGCAATTGTCTCAGAGATAAAAGCCTCTATTTTCAAAACATTTTATCTCCTTTCATTGTTCTTTGGCCAGAATTAACAGTAAGTCCATTTTTATCTTCATAGTATCTATTACAGGGCTACCCCTCAAGAGACTGACAAGGCAATACTTCAGGGGAAAGAGTTTTAAGAGAAACATGTCTTCTCTTCTGTGTGAAGTGTGATCTCACCTTCTGTCTGTCTGCCTTGCTGGCTGTGGTCTCCAAGTCTGTGTCTTCATCTGATGCCACACTGTCATAGTCTGGCTGGTCAGTATCTTGACTCTCAATACTGTGCTGGTTATTGATTGTTTTTAGTATGAGCTCCACATTGTCTGTCAGTAAAAGCAAATGACCTACTTCAGGCTTAAAATGTTCTTTCTTCCAAAAATCTACTGGGATGACCTTTTGGTCTAAGAGGGTAATGCTATACTCAAAACCAAGAGAGGGATAGTAGAAATATACCAACCCATTGGACCACTGCCTAGAGAAATATAGGTTATGTGTCCCACCCAACCCCCCTTTTTTAGGCTACTTATGACTGTCTTTCAGAAAGGAGCTTCTTATTAGATTGAGGAGGCAGGCTCTCAGGTTCATATACACAGAGCATAGATCCAGATTATCAGGAAGTTAACAGTAGTAGCATTTGATACTTGTGATATACTTACAAGAAAATGTCAGGTCAAAACAGAAAGCAAATTAGGACACTGGACCCTAGAAAATAGGTGCTCAATAGGAACACTGACATTTAGTTACCTGAATACAAGTGAGAATGAGAGGAGGAGGAGGAGGAAGAGACAGGTAAAGGAAGGAAGGGGAAGGAAAAGAGGAGTCACCCAGTAGACATACAAGTTCTGTTATTAAGGGTATATATTCCATACAGGAGCAAGATGATTTACAGGCTCTGACATGTTTGGAATAAAAGAATTCATAAACTACCCAGGACTATCCAATTTCAGGCAGCCACCAGTGAGCCATCAGTGCCTGGGTACTTTTTTTGGTCAGTTGTGGTGTTTAAACTCAGAGCACTGATTTCAGGTACTATCCCTGAACACTTTTTCTATGTATATGATGCTGAGGAATCGAACCCAGGGCTTTGTGCATGTTAGGCGGACACTCTACCACCAGGCTATGCTCCTGGCCCTGAACACTTTTTGCTCAAGGATAGCCCTCTACCACTTTAAGCCATGATTGTCAGCTCATACCTGTAATCCTAGCTACTCAGGAGGCTGAGATCTGAAGATCATGGTTCAAAGACAGCCCGTCCACTAAAGTCTGGGAGACTCTTTTCTCCACTTAACCATCAGGAAACTAAGTGAATTGTGGCTCAGGTGGTAGAGCGCTAGCCTTGAGCTGAAGAGCTCAGGGACAGCACCCAGGCCCACAGTTCAGGCCCCCAAAATAAAGTACCTTAGTCTATAAAAGTATAACTTCTGGAAAGTGGAGCTGTGGCTCAAAGTGGTAGAGTGTTATCCCTGAGCTGAAGAGCTGAGGGACAGTACCCAGGCCAGAGTTCAAGCCCCACAACTTACAAAAAAAGTATAGCAGGTAATTTTAATCAAGATTGTTTTATTTTCTGGGATTATTTACTAATTTTCTTTTCTTTTCTTTTTTTTTTTTTTTTGTCAGTCATGGGGCTTGAACGCTGGGCCTGAGCTCTTCAGCTCAAGCTTTATTCCTTGAGCCATGGTGATCATCAGATCTCAGCCTCCTGAGTAGCTCAGCTCCTGGCTAGGTTTACTTTCTTAATGTTTCTTTCTTTCAATTGTAACAGACTTTTGATTTAACTTCAGGGTACAATTTTATGAGGAGAGCAAGTGATCCAATGGGGGGGAAGCATATGTAAGATAAATCTGAATAACAGTTACCAATTTTGAAATACTACTAATTAGCTCAGCTTGACAAGAGGTAACATTTTGTCATATTACTAATAAAATCATAGGAGCATAAACTGTTGTTGCCAGTAACTGTTTTAAATCAATACTTGCTATAAATTTAATAGTTAAGACTTAGAAGTTCCAAAGAGGTATACACTTGGAGCTAGATACTTGCCTTTTGAACTGGAGAGAGGGCTGCCCTGCTGTCTCCTCTTGGCATCACTGAGGATATCAATGACCAATGTAGCAAACTCATGGGCATTAAATCGAGCTAATTTCTGTCTGCCCTAAAAGTGAGAATTAGAAATGTAAAAATACAAGCATGCAAAGCTATTTCAATACAACCAAAGTATAATCTGTTACAGCAACCATCAAATCAATGTTTTCCATGAGAACTATTTAAAAGCATTTCTATAAGAAAACTGCTGAACATTTAAATTCTCACAATCTGTATTTTTGTTCATAAAGATAAAATGACTCTGGTTGAGAATATAGCTTAGTGGTCAAGTGCTTGCCTAGTATGCAAGTGGCTCCGGGTTCGATTCCTCAGTACTACATCCAGAGAAAAAGCCCGGAACTGGTGCTATGTTCAAGTGGTAGGGTTCTAGCCTTGAGAAAACCCAAGAACAGTGCCAAGGCCCTGAATTCAAGGCCCAGGACTGGCAAAAAAAAAATCTGGAGAGGGTTGGGAGTGTGGCCTAGTGGTAATGTGCTGGCCTGGCATGCATAAAGCCCTGGGTTCAATTCCCTGGAACCATATACACAGAAAAAGCTGGAAGCTGCACTGTGGCTCAAGTGGCAGACTGCTAGCCTTGAGCAAAAAGTTACCAAGGACAGTGCCCAGGCCCTGAGTTTAAGCCCTAGGACTGGTCAAAAAAAAAAAAAAAAAATCATCAGTCTGGGCCTGGTTGCTGTCCCTGAGGTTTTTTGTTTGTTTTTGCCAATCCCAGGCTTGAGCACAGTCCTTGGGCTTTCTTGAGGCTAGAACTCTACTACTTGAGCCACAACACCACTTTTGGCTTTTTTCTATGTATGTGGTACTGAGGAATCAAACCCGGGTCTTCGTGCATGCTAGGCAGGCACTCTATCACTAGGCCAAACTCTCAGCCTGTCCCTGAGCTTTTTATGCACAAAACTAGTTCTCTGCCACGTAAGCCACAGCTCCATTTTCATGTTTTCTTCTTTTTTCTTTTCCTCTATAGTGGAGTAAAGAATCTCAGAGACTTTCCTGCCTGGTGTGGCTTTGAATCCTGATTCTCAGATCTCAGCCTCCTGAGTAGCTAGGATTTTACAGGTGAGTCACTGGCAGTAGGCCAGGCTTGCAGCCCCTGGTCATACTTTTTTAAATGGTGGTTGTTTTTTGAAGACAAAATTCTCAAAATTCTATAATGTAGGCTGCCATGACTCATAATTGTCCTGCCTTGCCAACCCTCACCATCCTTCCTCTACCCCCTACTATGCTGGGATTAAGGTATGTGCAGCATCAAATACTTTTCTTAAGTCTATAGACATTTGGTCTTTTCTATGGCACGAGAAAGCTCATCCTGCGATTTAATCAGCAGCTTGGAGCAGCCTTTATTAGAAATTTTGTCAATTTTCCTTCCAGTTGCTTTCTCTGATTACTAGTCAGGTTAAACACTTCTTGTCATCTGTAAGCAGTTTATATTCCTTCTGTGAATTCTTTTATATTCATTTTCAGACATTTACTCCCATCTACCTCTTATCATTTTGTGAGCTCCATGTATGTTTATATATATACAAGAGTAAATTTAATCCATTGAAACACTTAAAATACTCATTCTGGGAAAGGGAAATACCACAGTATCAACTACTCCTCAAATATCACCAGTAACTTTTCAAACAGCCACTTGCCTGGTTTCGTGTTGATGAATACTCAGGATTGACCGGAAGAAAAGGGACGACGGTTGTCTCAGTTACCAGGGTGCTGTGGTTTTGCGTGGCAAGCCAGACTAGTCAGAGGAAAGAGCCAGAGATAAAATCTCATCATATCTGGGGTACCACAGCTCTGCTGAGAGGCACAGCTCACAGGTCATTAGGGAGACTTGGGGAAGCACATTCTTGAAGCCAACATACACAAAAGTACATGTTGATACACACATTAGGAGGACAGGAGAAATTGGGCAAGCAATACACTAAGGCTGGCAGTTAAATACTGCCTAGTGATAACAGAAACTGAGTAAAAGCCACATGGTAAAGTCACCTGCATCAGTCTCTCGCCTGTCTACTTCATCGTACACATCCATGGCAAGTTCTTCAAACAAATGATTATTTAGCTGAAAGGAAAAAATATCAGGAATATAAGGGACAATGCTTAACACCAGAAGAGGGGACTATGACTTATTCACCCTTTTTCCTGTAATGTCTAGTCAAAGCTAGTGCCTAGTAAATACCCACTACTAAACAGATATTTGTAATATTGCACAGATCCTCCAGAAAAATCTGCCATTCACGGCAGCACCGATGCTTTGTAACATACAAACAGGGTTGCTGCTACTGAGAAGGCAAGAAGTAGCTAACATGTCACCTAAAAGGACTCTTTTGACAGGACTCTTCTACCCTTGAGAGCATTTGTCAGGTCCCCCAAAAGTAAGAGATCCCAAACCCTGGTAGGACAAAGAAGTGAAAATGTGCTCAAAGAGTGGATAAAATGCACTCAGGTCTCTGTCTGCCTCAGCATCAGTCCTCTTAGCAAAGCACAACCTGTCTAACCAGCACACTGTGTAGTTCAGCTCATGATCTGAACACTACACAGACCAAGGGGGCTGACAGCAGCCAGGGACAGAGATGAGGATGGAGGGCAATCCCTTCCCAATTCAAACAAGTATAAGCCTTTGCCAAGGCAGCTCCAGCTCTCTCTATCCTTTCTGCCTCATGGACTTACCCTGACAGCATTTGCTGAGTCTGTTATATGTTCCATTGTATTGCTTACATCTATAAACAGTACCTGAAACTAAGGAAATATTCACTCAAACTGATCTGAAGATATTTTCTGTGGCCATTTAAAATTCTGGTTACAGAGCTGGGCATGACAGGATATGCCTGCAAAACAGAACTTTGCAGGCTGAAGCAGGAAGATCACACGTTCCAGACCAGCCTGGATTACACAAATAGGAGGCCAGCCTGGGCTACATAGTTAAGACTTGTTCCCAAAAATCAAAACAATTAGCCAGGCAAGGTGGCTCACACCTGTAATCCTAGTTACTCAGGAGCCTGAAATCTGAGGATCATGGTTCAAAGCCAGCTCGGGCACTAAAGTCTAGGAGACTATTTTTTGCCAGTCCTGGGCTTCAGCTCAGGGCATGAGCATTGTCGTTGGGCTTTCTCAACATCAGAGCTCTATCACTTGAGCCACAGCACCACTTCTGGCTTTTTTCTATGTATGTGGGACTGAGGAATCGAACCTGGGTCTTCATGCATGCTAGGCAAGCACTCTACCACTAGGCCAAACTCCCAGCCCCGAGACTCTTATTCTTATCTCCAATTATCCACTAGCAAACCAGAAGTGGCACTGTGGCTCACGGGGTAGGGCGATAGCCTTGAGCTAAAGAGCTCAGGGACAGTACCCAGGCCCAGAGTTCAAGCCCCACAACCAACATTTAATACTAGTCATACAGACTTTGTAGCATGTGAACTGTGTACAGTATGTTATTGTGCAACAAATCAAAATAGGAAATTTCTATAACTACAATTTCTGGTTTTGAACAAAATAACTGGAGGAAAAGAAAACCCAAAATATTGAGTCTGAGTCCACTAAGAACTAGTGAATGAGGATTATTCCAGCATCTGTTTTTAGCTTTTCAAACACAGCAAATTACATTTTTAATTAAAAATAAACCCGAAAAAAAAAAAAAAACCCAAGAGACTGCTTCTGGGCAAGATAATAAGGTTGGGAACTTGAACTTGCTTCAGAAATACTGCATTTCTTATTCTAAGGAACAACAAGCTGGTGCTATTATCACTAGCAATGACAGTCGCCCGCAGTGACTGAGGGATTACATCTGGGTTACGGTGCGAGCAGCATCATATTTAATACTTAACAACACTAAGGCATAGAAGTTAGTAGTTAGCCCAAGGTCACAGAGCTAATTAGTAAAGAACCTAAGATTCAGGTTTAAGCCTCTTAAAAATATTAACACTCAAAAAAAATATTAACACTCGGGCCAGGAGTGTGGCCTAGTTGGTAGAATGCTTGCAGAGCATGCAGGAAGACCTGGATTTGATTCCTCAGTACCACATACACAGAAAAAGCCAGAAGTGGTACTGTGGCTCAAGTGGCAGAGCACTAGCCTTGAGCAAAGAGTGTCCAAAAACAGTACACAAGCCAAAAAAAAAAAAAGTTAACACTTACTACTTCATATATACACTAACCTCTGTTATAGTTCTCTTATTAGGGAGAAGAAAGAGAAGAGAAGAGAGGGAGAGGAGTAATAGAGACAGGGAGGGAAGGTAGAGTGAATAAAAGAAGTGAAAAAGTGAGGGAGGAAGGAAAATGAGGAGAGAAGAGAGGAGAGGAGGAAGATAGTGCAGAGTGAAGGTGGCTCTGGCATTGTTAAAATAGCTACCTTCAAGAAGACCAGAGTAGTGACAGGTGATAAAGGCAGCTCACCTTCAAATAGTAATTCTAGTCTGATAGATATTCTAATGTAATAGTGTTTTTGGTCTAAGGATGCCCTGCTGCATCATTATCTGCCTTTTCCAGGGAACACCACAACCCACAGAGTTGGCTGAGGAGCTCTGCAGGGCCAAGGGGTATGCCTGACCAGGCTGATCCATAGCCTAAATTCTTAAGAGCCACATCAACCTTTGTCGAAGGTATTTAATGCCTGCTACCTGATAAGACACTGTAGACATCACCCCAGCTTTCATAGTCTCCAACCAGAAGAGTCAAAGAGAATCTGGACTTTATCTAGTTAAGTTATATAAGTTTATGAATAGTTAAAAGGAAATCACATTGGGTGCTAGTGGCTCACACTTGTAATCCTAGCTACTCAGAAGCTGATACCTAGGGATCATGGTTTGAACGCAACCAGGGCAGGAGAAGTCTGAGAGACTCATCTCTAATTAACCATGAAAAAGCTGGTAGTGGAGCTGCGGCTCAAGTGGTAGAGTACTAAGCCTTGAGCAAAAAAGCTCAGGGATAACGTCTAGGCCCCGAGTTCAAGTCCAGAACTAGCAGGGGAAAAAAAAGGGAAACTACATGGTATTTTGTGCTTCTGAAGTGTATTAACTTAAGCATCTTACTATTCTGGCTCCTAATTTAAGAAAGGCAATAAGACAGACAGACAGACAGACACACACACACACACACACACACACACAAAACCGTAGATATAGAACAGAGACACCAAACAAATTACATAGAACACATTTATTTCATAATAAAGTTAAGTTCTAAGGGCAAATTAATTTATATGACTTAATATATGAAGTTTCTAAAATGGGTCTTTTGTGAAAGGGGGAATGAGGAGAAAGTCACAAATTGGGGAAGCTACCATTTCAGAGCAGCCCCTACACTGCAGAGAATGATAAAAGTTATGTTAAGATGGAAAAGGCAAATGTGCAGGCAAAAGAAGATTCCTGGAAAAGGATTGAAAAAACAATAGCTTTTGGCTTCAGAAAGTGTTAATGCATCAACATTTGGAGACACACACAGAACCAGTGGAAAGTAAGAGGAACTCTGAAAGGTTGAAAGCTGGGTGGCATTCCTTAAAGGAGACAGAAGAAAGCTACAAATCTTGGATCTGATCAACAAAACAATAAGGACAATCTGGTGGCTGAAATGACCAAGGAAGCACTCTCTGAGGCTTCACGTGAAGGGACTGCACAAAGGGAAATTGTTCTTGGAGTGGTGGTTTTCTGGGACTGAGCCCAGGTAGGAAGTTTATAAAGACACAGATAAAAATGAAGTGGGACTTGCAGGGCTGGGTAAACTCTCAGCATAAATGTGAGTCTGGCTCAAAGGTCATGACCTTTGAGCTTTTAACGAAGTTTGGATAGAGCAGTGGCTCACGACTGTAATCCTACTCAGTAGGCTGAGATCTAAGGATCAAGGTTCAAAGCCAGCCCGGGCACAAAAGGACAGGAGACTCTTTAATTAACCTCTACAAAACGGAAAGTAGGACTTGGCTCAAGGGTAGGGTGGTAGCCTTGGGCTGAAGAGCTCAGAGACAGTGTCCAGACTCAGTTCAAGGCCCATGACCCACCAAAAAAAAAAAAGTTTGGATCAAGGGGGTGGGAGGAGGGAAACAGGGACAAAAACATGAGAAGGGTTATCAGTGTTCGAGAAGTAATACACCCACTACCTGACGAATGTAACTGTAACCCCTCTAAACATTACCACGACAAGAAAAGAAAAAGAAAAACAAAGTTTGGATCAATTGCATAGATGAATAAATGTAGAACTTAACATTTCGCCAGCATCCTATATGGCTACCAGAAGTAATTCTGGGGAAGGATGTCCCATTTATTCATTTGCCCTGAGAGAAACCAGGGAATTCTCATGAGGGAAAACAACTTCTTAACAACATACGTATAGGTTTTATTCTTAATGTGAAAGAGAAAAATGGAAGTATTTAAAGCAGAGCCAGTGAATTAGATACACTAAACTTAATAGTGCTTTTAGACTTCACTGTTACATATAATAGTAAACTCAACAGTCTGCTTCCAATTTAATATCACCTCAAAACATGAAATAAAGTCATCTAATGTAATGGACAACTTGGACGGACAATAGGTACCACTAACATACATGAATTCCCATAACAGAGTTCAGCAGTAAAGAGATACTCACAGACTGAAGTTTCTTTTTAGCAGCTTTTGCCAATTCAGACAAATCCAGGCTGCTAAGAAAATGTACAAAATGAGTAAGCAAATACATAGAACCAAGAGTGTGAAATCTGTAGAAGATTAAGATACTCAAGCCATGAAAATATTATTACAGAACTCTGTTCAACTCAAGCATTCTATAGCCCAAGAGATAAGTAAAGAAATGGAAAGAATCTGGCCAAAGTGACTCCTTCTAGAAATATAATGGTTATGTAACATGGTAGAAAGAGAAAAAAAATATCACCCATTAACTCAATGACAAAACAACTGCCAACTTAATCTTTAGGCCTTTGTGTAATTAGATCCAATTTTTGAAGTATTAAAAAAAGAGCTGTGGGTGTGACTCAGTAGTAGAGTATCTGCCTATCGTGCATGAGTTCTATCCACAGCACCATCAGAAAAGGAAGAAACTGAAAAACTGGAATGGCAAGATTGCATCTAGACTATCTTGTAATCAATTCATAAACCCTTGGCAATATTTGCACAAAAGCTAAATAGGATTTAGGGTTCATTCATGTAGCAATGAACTCATCTCATTTCACACAGCAAATGGGCTGAGCAGAAACAAAGCTACATCAGCTGAGGATGGCTTTTATATTTTTAAATGGTTGGAGAAGAGAAAGAATAACATTTCATGAAATGTGAAAGTCAATGTCCAGAAATAAAATTTTACTGGAACAGATATGCCCATTCATTTATTCAGTGCCCAAAGATGCTTTTTTTCTACAATGATAGAGCTGAATGGCTACCATAGGCATATGGCTCAGAGCCTAAAATATTTATCTAGCTTTGGACAAAAGAGGTTTGCTGATCTCTTATTATAGACAAAGAATAGAAATTCTACAATCCAGAAATATATGTGAATATAATCAACTGACACATATATTACAAATGGTTAAAACAGTGGTTATTATTACTGACTCCAATTTCCTTATTAATTTGTTACTTGTGAACTTTCAAACTTAAGTTTTATATGGTGGTTTACTTACAGCAGTCTTATTTCCACATTGTATAGCCATAAAAAAGAAAAATGTATGGGCTTTATTAAAACACAGATGCAATATACTGCTTAAGTACTTATCACCAGGGAAATATTGGGGGGGAGGGGAAATAAAATTGATTGGTATTTTGATTTGCCTTACCTATCTGCCATTTGAGGTATTATAAAGTGCTGTCCATTTTTGTGATCTGAAACAGAAACCAAAGTTTTATTCACAGAAATACTAATAAGGTCTGTAAAGGAACGCACTCATTTTCTCAATTTAAAATTTACAGTTAAGGGTCAAGAATTTGGCCTAGTGTTAAGAGTGCTTGCCTATGAAGACCTGGGTTTGATTCCTCAGTACCACATTCTTAGAAAAAGCCAAAAGTGGTGCTGTGGCTCAAGTGGTAGAGCACTAGCCTTGAAGAAAGCCCAAGGACAAGTTCAAGCCCTAGGACTGGCAAAAAAAAAAAAATTATGGTTAACATTTCTCTGCAACTATGAATATAGGGTAACAAGTTGCTAGATTGGTTACAAATCCCTAAGAAATCTGTGTAGAATCAAGGATCACTTCCTCTTCTGGTACAGAGGCTTAGACAACTTTTAGTAGAAAATCAAAGCTCAGCCAAGACTTATAAGTCCAAGTCCAAGGTAATGGACAGTTTTCCGCAATGGAAAAATATTAAGGGAGATGAATTAGCTCCAAGTAGTTTTTCAACAGCTTGTCCTGAGGGTTGTGGAGCTTCACGAAGTTTTGGTGGCTCATTCAAATTAAGCAACCAGTGGAGGCAGATGCTCTTTGTAGCTCCAGAGAGAGGAACCATCTCCCAGGATACTTAGTAATTAATTTCAATTCTAGTTTCTAGAGAACACGGATCTACATTCAAACAAATGAGCCATTATAAGTGTCTACACAGCTTTTTTCTCCCCCCCCCCCGACTTTTTTTGGGGGGGGTCAGGTGTGGGGCCTGAACTCTGGGCCTGGGCACTGTCCCTGAGCTCTTCAGCTCAAGGCCAGCACTCTACCTCGTACAGCCAGAGGCCTCTTCTGTTTTCTGGTGGATAATTGGAGATAAAAGTCTCAGGAAGTCAGGTGCTGGTGGCTCATACTTGTAATCCTAGCTATTCAGGAGGCTGAGATCTGAGGATCCAGGTTCAAAGCCAGCCCGGGCACGATAGTCCATGAGACTCATATCTCCAATTAACTAACAGAAAACCAGAAGTGGCGCTGTGGTAGAGCAGCAGACCCATGGAAGTGTGTTTCTAGCTTAATTTGAATATAATCAGGTAATAGTATGCTTTGGAGACACCAAATTTATTTAGATTTGCTACAGTTTGTTTTTAAGCACCAACATATGGCTTACCTTGTTCAAGAACATGTGCATTCTCACACTGTCAGATAAGATATTCTATATCAACCAGATCTAGGTGGTTTGAGGTTTGGTTAGTACTACATCTTTACTGTCTACCCTGTTTCATATTTTCAAAAAAATACATGTTGAGTTAGGCACTGGTGTCTCATTCCTGTGATCCTTGCTACTCAAAAGGTTGAGATCTTCAGATCAGGTTCAAAGCCAGCCTAAGCACAAAACCTCATGAGACTCTTATCTTCAATTAACCAGTACCCAGCCAAACTCCCTTCTTGACCAACTAGGATTTACTGTGCATAATTCTTAGCTTCCTCAGGGTTTCAACTCCACTCAGCAGGAGAGACAGGATGACATGTGCTTACTCTACCTTGCTCCAAAATGGAGCTACACCAGCAGATCCAAATTCTATTGCATGGCCAAGGTGGAGAAACTCTGTATACATATATGTGGACATTATACACCAGAGTTTGAGAAAAAAAATATATATAGCCACACAGTAGTCACAACCAGTCCATCTATTCAACTCCGCTGCTGCTATTTGAAAGTAACCAAAAATAAGTAGGTAGGCATGGTTAGCTTATAATAACTTTATTTAATAAAACAGGAATCAGGCTAGAGTTGGTTCACAGACTACAGTTTGCTGCCTTGTTTCTTATTACAATTAGCAAGGCTGGTTAAATGGCAAAGTTTACTTCTGGATTTCTGTCCATCCTTAGATGGCAGAATACAAAACTACAGAATTGCAAAAATTACTGCTTGCTTTTTCATTGTTAGTTCCATGATGTTTAAGAACTGTGGTACACATTCAGTTTTGATTTGATTATGTCCTTTGATTATTCAGTCTCTTCTAGAGTTATACAACAAAGTTTTAACCACTAAAATTTTAAGGAGATTGGACCAATTTTGTATCTTTTACATGTAACTGACAAGGTGCAATTAAAAAGCTGGGCTTGCCGGATGCTGGTAGCTCATGGCTGTAATCAGTTACTCAGGAGAGTAGCTGAGATCTGTGGATCACGGTTCAAAGCCAGCCTAGGCATGAAAGTCTGTGAGACTCATCTCCAATTAACCACCAAAAAACTGGAAGTGGTAGAGCGCTAGCTTTGAGCTGAAGAGCTCAGGGACAGTACCCAAACCCAGAGTTCAAGCCCCCCGACCAACCAATAAGCTTGGTGGCTTATTCTAATAATCTTACTACCTGTGAGGTGGAAACACAAAACAAAATGATTCTACTACAGCTCTCTTACCCTTTCAAAGAAAAAAATTTTATTAACCATTTTCTTGAGGATATTTTAATAAAGAGGTCATTAAAAAAATAGTGATCCAACTTGTCTTTCCAGAATGTTCTAGACTTGGAGGTGTGGTGAGGTTCTTGTCCTTTTACTCACCTGGTTTCCTGCCACAGAGATAGAAGGCCAGTCTGTCAGTCAGCTCATACTGTATTTCTACAAGGCGATCTGCCAGTTCGTGGTGCCCTCCTTGCCTACCAAAAAATCCACAAAGATCCATTGATACTGCACTGGTCACTGGCTTCTAAATAGAACAGTACAAAGACATCCCAAGACACTCGAGCACTTTATCGAACATGACTCTTTAGAATAATCAACCTTTGTGTGGAAGGTAGATTATATTTTGAATTCCATCTTTGCAAACCGGTTTTCGTTTGTTACTACCTTAACTATCTGCTTTCCTTTATTCTATCCCAAACAGAATACTTAAGAAATTTAAGGACCTATGAGACGGATAAAGGAAAACCTTGTTTAGGTGAGAAAATAAAATTAATGGTTCGGGGTAGAGAGTCTCAAAAGTTAATCAGTGTTTCCAGAAACTTACAATGGCCAGGTCTCACCCTTCTGGAGAGTTGAGGATATGACCTAGTGGTAGGGCACTTGGCTAGCACAAACCAAGCCTACAAAATCAGACATAAACCCAAAAGGTGTCACCTCACTCCTTGGAAATTCTCCACCAGGACTGAATGAGCCCAGGCACCAAGATTTTGAATGTTCGGGTCATTGGGCTTGAACTCTGGGCCTGGGTGAGAGTTCTTCAGCTGAGCTCTTCAGCTCCAGGCTATCACCCTACCCCTGGAGCCACAGCCCCACTTTCCATTTTCTAGTGATTAATTGGCGATAAGAGTCTCACCATTTTTAGTGCCCAGGCTGGCTTTGAACCATGATCCTCAGGTCTAGCCTCCTGAGTAGTTAGGATTACAGGCGCAAGCTACTGTGCCTGGCCAGGCCAACCTTTTGAAGAATTCATACATGCAGCTAGTTCTGTTTCTTTACCTTCAATTTCCATGGCCAAAATAAATATTGTTTACCTTTCTTCACTCTCCCCACCCTTTTTTTGTGCTAGCATCTGGACTTGGGAGTTCTCACTTAGCTTTCTTGCTCACAGCTCTCTACCACTTGAGCCATGTCTCCAGCCCTTTATAAAGTATTTATGCTTCTCAGGGTCCTTTAGTAACAAAGCACATAAATTGCCAGGTGAGGTACCTCAAGCCTGTAAACCTAGCTACCCAGGAGGCTGAGATCTGATGACTGTGGTTCAAAGCCAGCCCAGGCACTAAAAAGTCCGTAAGACTCTATCTCCAATGAATCACTAGAAAACCAGAAGTGGTGCTGTGGCTCAAGGAGTAGGGTGGTAGCCTTGAGCTAAAGAGCTCAAGGACAACAACCAGGTCCAGAGTACATAACTTAGTATGAGAGAATACCATGGGTTTTCTTCTTCTAAGATCGAATCTCTATTTTCAGTTAATTTCTCTTCTCACCATTCAAGGCATTCTAGACTACCTTCCAATTCAGCATACATCTTTTTTTTTTCTTGTTGTGTACATCGTTTTAACATACACATTGTATATTCTCTCTTTCTCTTGCTATACTGAGGTTTGAAAGGTCAGGGGCTTGGGCTTTCCAGGCAGGTAGTTCTATTTGAGCCATACCCTAAAGCCCTTTTTGCTTCCATTATTTTATAGGTAAAGTCTTTTGAGTTTTTAGCCTGGGGATGACCTCAGACTTCAACATGCTTACTTATAGCCTCCCTCATATACCTGGTACCACAGAGAAATACTACCATGTCCAGGTTATTGGTTGAAATAGGGTCTCACTAAACTACTTCTCAGGTGCTCAGGCTGGCCTGCAAATGTAACCCTCTAGAGCTCCATCACCTAAGATAGCTGAGATTACAGGTATGAATCATCTCACCCAGCAGGTTTTGCTGTTGGTTTTTCTTACATTTGTACAGCATGAAATACCATGTAATTGATAATATCCCCATCTCACAAACAAACAAAAACACATTTTGTAATGAAAGAGGTGATATTTGTCATATTGTACTGTACTTATAAAATGATTTATTGACTGGTAATCCCTTAGCGTAACTACTTAAAAATAACAAAAAGCTCAGGGATGTTGCCTAGTCCCTGAGTTCAAGCCCCGACACACACACACACACACACACACACACACACACACACACACACACACACACAATGAGGGCTAGTCCACCCCTGTAATCACAGCTAGTCAGAAGGCAGTGATTAGGAGGGTAGAAGTTGGAGGCCTGCCCAAAGCAAAATGTTAGCAAGACATCATCTCAACTAATAAGCCAATATGGTAGTACACATTAATGGTCTCAGCTAGGCAGGATGTGAGTAGGTGGATCATAGTCCAAGGCTGGCTCTGGGCAAAAACCACAAAACCTTATTGGAAAAATAAAAACAGATGGGGACATGACTAAAGTAATAGATCAAGAAGTAGAATAAATATGTGGCACTGAATTCAACCCTATTACCACAAAAAAGTGGGTATTGTTTTTTGCACTGTTAGGGCTGGAAGTAGACATGGCTAGGTAAACACTGTACTGATCTAACACCAAAAGTATAATTCTTGATCACTGATTTATACTCTGAGTACAACTCAAACACCATTGTGTTGTAAAGTTTCAAGTAAAAAACTGGAAACTAAGCACTGTGTTTATGATTCTGCCCTTCTGTGACTTTACCAGGCAAAGTTTAACACACATTTGAAATGCCTTTATTTGCAAAATAAACGTAAATCTTTAAAGGAGTTAAATATTAATCATACACAATTTATTGATTTAGCAGTAAGTTATATTCAGTGTGAAGGAGAGAAGTGGTGATTATATTGGCCTCCTACCTGGCATAATCAACAGGAGTTTTCCCACTAGAATCCTGGGTTCCTGGGTCAGCGCCATATACTGCCAATAACTCAGCTTGTAAAATCTGTCCTGCTTTTGAAGCGACATGAAGTGGCGTATTTCCTTTTTCCTGAGGATTATTAATCAAAAATCAAAGTGAAAAAGGCAAATTACATAACCTAGGAGCTTAGTGGCTCATGCCTGTAATCCTGATTCCTCAGGAGGCTGAGATATGAGGATTGCAGTTCTAAGCTTGCGTAGTTTGTGAGCCTCTTATCTCCAATTAACCAAAAACTGGAAAAGCTTAGGAATAGTGCCTAGGTCTTGAAGTTCAAGCACCACAATAAACAAAATAAATAAATAAATAAATAGCAAATTACATAAACTAAAACACTACTCAGTTTCAAATTAGTATCAGAATCAATAGGTATTTTCTTACCGGATGAAAGAAGTTGGCCTGAGCTCCTAAAGATAACAGTCTCAGACAGGTTTCAAGATTCCCTGTTCTCACGCTTGAATGAAGTTGCTAAAATATACATAGGAAACAAACAAACAAAAAGGGTATTTGTTAAAAGCACCAGGAATGATGCACCATATACCTGGGACTGGCCAAGATGTAATAACCTTCATTATAGGAATGGAGAAAACTACTCTAATACCTATACACACGTTGGGTTTTTTTCTCAAGCTCTGGGGACATATGTCAAAAGTACTGCTTCAAATAAAAAAAAGATTCCACCATTTTTACAGAATCTCTCAAAAACATGCTAAGACCCACATAAAGAATACCATCTGCTTAATTTACAAATAAACCATCCAGTACAGTATAGCTTTGCGCTGTAGCCTACTTTTTTTTTCCCAGTCCTGGGCTTGAGCTCAGGGCCTGAGCATTGTCCTTGGACTTTTCTCAAGGCTAGTGCTCTACCACTTGAGCCTCAGCACCACTTCCAGCTTTTTTCTATGTATGTGGTACCGAGGAATCGAACCCCGGTTTTCGTGCATGCTAGGCAAGCACTCTACCACTAGGCCAAACTCCTGGCCCCTGCCTAGTTTCTGAAAACCCTTCTCACTATGCAACCTGAAACTGAAGAAGTTAGCCCTTTTCCTTTGCTATTTCTTTCTCTAGTCCTTTTCAAAAACAGCCATCCTGTAAACTTTCTAGTCCCTTCTAGAAGCAAACATGGCTTCTCTTTCCAAATTAAACAAAAAATAAAACAATACAATTTAAAACCATATAAAGAAAAAGGAAAACAATTTTGAGACACTTAAGTATCCTCTTTGCTTTATGCCTCCATCAGGAGGAATGGCTGCCATTTAAGATTAGAGATGAAACTGATTGCAAAAAAGGCTGGTATTTAGTGTATAGAAGTGAGAGTTTGTTTTTTCCAGTAACACCATACAGCTTGTTTAGGGATTGTACCAGGTGTGACCCACCTTACTAAGGTCTTTGGCAGTGACACTATCATCATCTCGGCAGGGCAATCGGTGGACAAATGCTAACATCTGATACTTGGCTCTGATGAATTCTGCTTTATTGGGACTGGTTCAAAACAAAAACAAACATCAGTTCACTTGCAGTTCAGATTCAGCATTTCCCATTCCTTGTATTGTATGAAGAGGAAGTGATCCACATCCGCCCCTTTTCTACCCTCCCCTCAACCTGAGAATAAAACCAACAAATGGAATAGGTTTCCGCATGGTTAAAGGTCTGAAAACATACATTAGTCATTATAATGGGGGGGGGGGGGTGTCTGCAGCATACCTGCTTTTTATAGCATGGCTCTTCTCTATTTGATTTT
Source organism: Megascapheus bottae (assembly GCF_031878675.1). Lineage (NCBI taxonomy): Eukaryota > Metazoa > Chordata > Mammalia > Rodentia > Geomyidae > Megascapheus > Megascapheus bottae. The sequence goes on along the minus strand of NC_143536.1, from coordinate 8,874,472 downwards.
TTCTTTTTTGCCAGTGCTGGGGCTTGAACTCAGGCCTGAGCTCTGTCCTTGGGCTTTCTCAAGGCTAGTGCTCTACTACTTGAGCCACAGCACCACTTCTGGCTTTTTCTATATATGTGGTACTAAGGATTTGAACCCCAGTCTTCGTGCATGCTAGGCAAGCACTCTACCACTAGGCCAAATCCCGGCCCCTAATTTTCTTAATTCCATCTGTGTTCCAAACCAGATTTCTGGTCCAACTGCCCCTTCTTTTTAAGTCTCAATATCAACAGCCTCCAACCGTGGCCACAAATGGTGAAATCACTAACTTTGTTTTATTTTTGGTCTGTCGTGGGGCTTGAACTTTGGGCCTGGCCACTGTCCCTGAGCTCTTCGGCCCAAGATTAGCACCCTACTCCTTGAGCCACAATACCACTTCTGGTTTTCTGGTGGTTAACTGGAGATAAGAGTCTCACGGACTTTCGTACCGGCTTGGTTTTGAACCTCGACCCTCAGATTCTCAGCCTTCTGAGGAGCTAGGATGACAGGTGGGAACCACTGGCACCCAGCTGACATCACTAACTTCTGTCACATAACCAGGCAGAAGTGTGAAGGTCCTCCCTGCTTCCGCCCAAGCATCCAGCAGCTGCCCCACCCTGCTGCCCTTGTGGAGACTGACCAAAAATAGCTGCACTTTCAGTGTGCCCCATTTGTTGTGAAGAAATAGTATTTATAAACATTCCACTCACTGTACTTTATCCTGTGGATTAGCTTTACGTCTTCCACTCATAATAGAGGCAGGGTCCAGCAAAGAATGCTCCCATATAGAGTTAGCACCATTGTTATACAAGGTCTCAACCATCTAAAAGGAACCAGTATGAAATTATGTATCTTAAATTCTTTCCACAAATATCTGAAGGGAATTAGTGACAGAAATGGAGAACTGAATCCCATTATAAATGCTAACATGTTTAGGATACCATTCATATCACTGTTTTCTGATTTTAGAGAAAGACCCTAGGAAGGATTCAGACCCAACAAGCAGAACAGCTAAATCTTTAAAGCCATACTACACACACACACAACATATAAGTAGACATGTATTAAAGGAAGTGTAACTTTGACACTAGTAATGAGTTTTCCAAGCCTGAACAAATACTGTTTTACTTGCATACTGTGTGTACTATTCATTTATTATTTAAATCTGTACTTTTATTTATATTTTTTGCCAGTTCTGGGCTTGAACTCAGGGCCAGGGCACTGTCCTTAGACACGTTTTGTCCAAAGCTAGCACTCTGCCGCTTGAGCCACGGCGTCACTTCCAGCTTTTTCTGTGTATTGTGGTACCGAGGAATCGAACCTAGGGCTTTGTGCATGCAAGGCAAGCACTCTACCAGTAGGCTACACTCCCAGCCCCAAATCTGTACTTTTTTTAGGGGGGTGGGTGGGTCATGGGGCTTGAACTCTGGGCCTGGGTGCTGTCCCTGAGCTCTTCAGCTCAAGGTTACCACTCTACCCTTGAGCCAAGTCCCACTTTGCCTTTTTCTAGAGGTTAATTGGAGGTAAGAGTCTCAGATCCTTTTGTGCCCGGGCTAGCTTTGAACCTTCACCCTTACTCAGATCTCAGACGTCTGTGTAGCTAGGACTACAGCATGAGCCACTGAGCCCAGTAGTTTTGTATGCAAAATTAAAGTAAATATTGAGGAGAGTGTGCATCTTGTGTACTACTGCTGGCTTATGTTCCTTTGGGATTTTACTTTTTTTGGGGGGTGGGGGTTGGTTGTAGGGCTTGAATTCAGAACTGGATGCTGTCTCTGAGCTTTTTTGCTCAAGACTACCAATCTACCATTGGAGCTAAAAAGTTCCATTTCTGGCTTTTTGGTGGCTAATTAGAGATTAGAGTCACATGGACTTTCCTATACAATTTGGCTTTGACTACAATCCTTAAATCTCAACCTCCTTGCATTGCTAGGATTACAGGTTTGAGCTACTAGCACCTGGCTAGTGTGGATTTTTAAACAGACCTAAGGGCAATACATTTCTTTTCACCTGAGACTAGGCTTTTGGAAGCTTCCAAACAAAGTATCTATGCAAGCATCTCAATTTCATTTCAAAGAATTACACCTAAATGACCCCATCTACCTTTTATATTTACATCAGCGATCCAAATCCACTTGCACTGGTCTCTAGTTCATTCAGGCACATTACAAGGAAATGGTATATAGATGCCACAGAAGACAAATAACGCAAAATACATGTTTAATCCCAATTCCCAAGAACTTTAAGAATATGTACCCAACATAGAAGTACAGGTGATGTGACATCAGACCCAAAATGAGTTCACTCAAAGTATTAGGCATGCCATCAAAGCATGCTAATTTGGTCTCTGACTAGTTAATGACAACTTTAAGAAAATTTAATTCAAATCTTTCAGAAATGTCATCGGAATTCTGATCCAACTAAGTAGAAAGAAAAAGTTCTTGAAAGTATTGAGGAATAGAACATTTATAAAAAGTTTCTCATGGTACTGGTGGCTTATATCTGTAATCCTAGCTACTTAGGAGGCTGAAAGATGAGGATCACAATTTGAAGACAGGCACAAAAGTCTGTGAGACACTTCTCTCCAATTAACCACCCAAAAACTGGAAATGGAACTGTAGCTCTTAAGTGGTAGAGTGCTAGTCTTGAGCAAAAAAAGCTCAGTGACAGTATTCAGGAGTTCAAGCCTCAGGACTGACAAAGAAAATTTGAATGAATGAATAAATAAAAATTTCTCAGGCAGTAGTATTCAGAATACTGAGCACAGTATATACTATTTCTAGTATCTACAAGTTGGAAGAGAAATACTATTAAAATTTAGACTTATATATATATATATCTTAAATGTTAAGATTTCTATTTATCTCTGTATAAAACTGAACCTTTGACAAAGTCATGTCAGGAGAGAAAAAAGTCCTAAATGAGGAGTTCAATACTGGATAATACTTATACACTATGTGAAATTAAGGGCAAAGCACTTCTATTCAATTACGATACATTTTTTGAGACCTAAGAAGTATATGAGAAATCTTAATTGTTCACCAAACAAGCTCTAAAACATAAATAAAAATTGTGAGAATTTGTACATTCTTTACCTGAAGCAGTGTTGGAGGCCACGGTGTGTGTTTAAGATGCCTTACTTGGGAAATATGACGCCCTAAACTCCGATGGACACTGCAACACTCATCACATATGAAAGTTCCCCTATTCACTGATGCCCAGGAAGGATCTGGAAGAGAACGAAATCTCAGTGGCAAGGATCCTAGTGGTTGCTTTATTTCAGAAAGGCAAAAGATAACTTCGGTTTTGTTTTTTTTACCCCCAGAAAAACAAGGTATTTTGTTTAGTACACTCACTAGCATATCAAGTTGGTGATCTTGTCTGCTGACACTACCCACCTTGAGTGATTAGGTAAATTTTTAGCTGAAACTAAGAGCCCAAGTAAACAGCTACTTTCTTTCTGGACTAAGGGTACAGTATATTGCCTGATTGTGGATCTATGATCTCGGATATATGTACTTTCATTCTATGTCAGAGAAGCAAATTGAGAGAATACAGATGAATCATTCTGGCTTCATCTCTACACAGAGCAAAACAACATAATTTTGATTATCCACATAGTGGTATCTACAGTAAACAGAAATGACTGCTGCCCTAACCCACTGCAAGAAATCAACACATCTATCTGCTAACAGAAAGTTGTGAGTAACAGAACTATAAAACCACTCAGCTTGCCTTGGTCTGAGGGTAGGGAAATATGGCTCCCTTCACTAGGCAATGCTCTACGATTACCACTAACTGTTTTAAGTAAACTACAACGTCTAAGCTTACAACTGATCTAAAAGAAATAGATGTTGCCTCACTGAGGCAAAGAAATAAAACAAAAGGATGTAACTTTTTTGGTGTTCATACAGTACTTTTATCCTTTCAAATCCCACATTATTTTCATTAGACCTGCTTTCAAATAAGGAATAATTCATATCAGGATAGGCAGGAGGAATCTGAGCACTTAGAAGCCCAAATATTTACAGACAAATCTTGAACACTTCATCAGATTCACAATGGGGCCATAGTAAGTGCCACTCAAACTGCCTTGTCTAAGGGTTGTATTTTAAAATTCTCCAATCATCCACAAAAATCTCTAAAATGCATTCATTTCATCTTTACCATTTTTAAACAGTTTGTTCAAACCCTTTCAAACCATATAATGAAAAGTTATGGTATTTCAATCAGACAAATCCTGAGAGCCAGAAAGTGTAGTGGTTAAGAGGGTGGATATAGAGACAAGTAGTCCATGCTTTGAACCCCAACTCTGCCACTTATTGCACAGTAATTGGAGGCAAGTTACTATTTTAAGTGTATTCTGTGTGTTAAATAGGTACAATACCACATCACAAGGGGATGACAATACAAAGAACAAGTAAAGGGCCTCTCATACATGGATATTCAATAATGTTAGCTGCTATATCTTTTTAAAATTATTGTCTAAAATTCTGCTAAAATTCATCATCATTGCAAAAAGCTTATGGTTGGAAATACTTTAAAAATTGACTATTTCATGTGACCACTGCACTATTCTAATGGAAATACTAGTGGAGTTTCCAGGTAACTGGAGTTGGATATACTTGAATAAATTTAAAAAACAAGCATGCACCCAGGCACTGGTGGCTCACATCTGTAATCCTAGTTCCTAATGAGGCTGAGAGCTGAGGATTGATGTCTAAAGCTAGTGTTGGCAGGAAAGCTGTGATCCAATTAACAAAAAGCTGAAAGTGGAGCTGTGGCTCAAGTGGTAGAACACTAGCCCTTAGTGGTTAAAAAAGCAAAGGGACAGCCTGGGTTCTAGCTGCGTACACTTGTGGGCACAGACACATACACATAATTAGGAATGTGGCTCAGTACTTGCCAAGCTTTTGTGAAGACCATTCCTAGTGCACACACACATATTTAAATTAAATTTAAAAAACAAAACAAAAAAACTGTGCTGGGGCTGGTAGTTTGGTCTAGTGGTAACAGTGCTTGCCTAGCATGCACAAAGACCAGAGTTTGATTCTTCGGTACAACATACATAGAAAAAAGGCCAGAAGTGGTGCTGTGGCTCAAGTGGTAGAGCTCTAGCCTTGAGAAAACCCAAGGACAGTGCTCAAGCCCTGAACTCAAGCCCAGGACTGACCAGAACAAAACAAAACAACAAAAACCCAAAAACTGTGCTGGGTATAGTGGTATATAGCAGTCAAGAGGCTGAGAAAAGAGGGTCTAGGGGCCGGGAGTTTGGCCTAGTGGTAGAGTGCTTGCCTAGCATGCACGAATACCCGGGTTCAATTCCTCGGCACCACATACATAGAAAAAAGCTGGAAGTGGGTGGTAGAGCTCTAGCCTTGAGAAAGTCCAAGGACAGTGCTCAGGCCATGAGCCCAAGCCCAAGACTGGCAAAAAAAAAAAAAAGAAAAGAGGGTCTGGAGTATGAGCCACCCTGGAGCTACATGATGAGACCCTGTCTCAAAAAAGAAAAAAAAAAGGAGGGGGTCAGGAGTTTGGCCTAGTGGTAGTGCTTGCCTAGCATGCACCAAGATCTGGGTTCAATTCCTTGGTACCATATACATAGAACATCTGGAAGTGGTAGAGCGCTAGCCTTGAGGAAAAAGCCCAAGCTCAGTGCTCAGGCCCTGAGTTCAAGTCCCTGGACTGGCAAACAAGCAATAAATAAATGTACCAAGTGCTAGTGGCTAACATGCAATCCTAGCTACACAGGATGCTAAGATTTCTGTTCAAAGTCAGAGGGAAGAATAGTCTAAAAGACTGTCTTCAATTAACCAGCAAATAAAGCTGGATTTAGAGTGTGGCTCAACCGGTAGCGCATCAGCCAAGAACAGAAAAAGTTCAATGAGAGTACAAGATCTGAGTTGAAGCCCCAGTACTGGAACACTCACATACATGCACATGCACGCACACACTCGAAATAAAGAGCCAATTAGCTCTTTTAAAAAGCAACAAGATTCAGCCGGGCATGGTGGCGTATGCCTGTAATTCTAGCTACTCAGGAGGCTGAGATTTGAGGATCCAAGTTCAAAGCCAGCCCGGGCACTAAAGTCCTTGAGACTCATCTCCAATTAAACACCAGAAAAAACAGAAGGGGCATTATGGCTCAAAGAGTAGAGCCGTAGCCTTGAGTTGAGGAGCACAGGGACAATGCCCAGGCCCAGAGTTCAGTCCCATGACCAAAAAAAAAAAAAAAAAAAAGTAACAAGACATCACAATTAAATGTTTCCATAAAATAAATCATTCAGTGACATAACTGTAAACACTGCCATGTCATCCTAAAGTTACATGTTTTCCCTTAGATAGGAAATATCAAGATGAAGAATCCCTTATAAAGACACATTAAAAACAAGGAACTAGAGGAATGGATCAAATGGTAGAGCTCCAGTCATGAGCAAAAAAACAGCAAGAGCATAAGACTGAGTTCAAGATATAAGCACCTGCGCATATACATACAATAGTCAAGAACATAGTTTTAGTTTTCCATAGTAGTAGTACTAATGACAAGATTGAAAGCATAGTTTTGCTTTGTACATAGTATTCTTGGAGAAATTAACAAGAACAAGACAGTAAGGACTTGTCATATATATACATACATATTGGTTTGTTTTTTTTTTTTGGTCAGTCATGGAGCTTGAACTCTGGGCCTAGGTGCTGTCCCTGAGCTCTTCAGCTCAAGGCTATCGCTCTACAGCTTTGAGCACAATGACACTTCCAGTTTTCTGGTTGTTAATGGGAGATAAAGAGTCTCACTGACTTTTGTGCTTGGGCTGGCTTTGAACCATGATCCTCAGATCTCAGCCTCCTGAGTAGGTGAGACTGCAGATGTAGGCCAAAGGCACTCCGCAGAACTTAACTAACATATGTTAACTGAGGTTCTCTGTTAATCACTTAAATATCATAAATTAGAATACATAGAAAAATCAAATTTGAGTATGTATGCATGAGGCTGGATTAAAACCTTCTAGTGTATCTCGATATTTTATGCTGAGACTATTTAATATGGCATGTATAGACACCACAAATAGATTTCAAAAATGTCTGAGCCTTTTCCAATCACAGGAAAATCTGTATGAAGATTATGCCCGTATGTGTTTGTGTTTTCTGGGGGCGAAGACCTCAACATCAGTATCTCTCAGAGGTAGCTGTTTTACTAGAGCATCACAGAAAAGGCAGTATAAATTCCTAGCTGCTCTCTCAATTCACAGAGCATTTCAAGGTAGCCTTATTATATTCAAAACAGGAAGGAAGTGACTCAAGTCCCTGCAGATTACAGACATTCAAGACAACTAAAACCATACAATGGAAGAGAAACTCTTCTGAAAAGCACAAAACACTACAAAAGTGAAAGACAGCACTTGAGAGTGCCAATGGAGAAGCAAATTTACCTTTGCCCCGGATATCCCTTGAGAAGACTATGCATCCCAAGAGGAAGTTTGATGTTAAGACATATGTGAATCAAATGCATCACAGAAAGTCCAACTAAAAACAGGCAAGAAAAGGAAGTGGAACAAAGGAAAAAATTGTTTTCTCTAAACACGTTTCAAAGAAAAAAACCAAGGAGTTTGTATAAACTTGGTTTTTTTAAAAAAATAAACACCTCTTTTAAAAACTCCTCCCTATCCTTTGAAGAAAACCGTTACCACCACCTGCAGTACCCAAACCATGAAATAATCATATGGGTTGAGTTATCACAGTAGTATTTAAAATCAAGTCTTTGCTTCTAAATGACAAGGTGAAAATCAGAACAGCTGCCAAGGCACCGGTGTTCAATCATTTAATTAAGATTGTTTATTGGACATTGGTGTGCCAAGAAAGAAGTTGTACGTAGCCTAGGATTTTTTCGTTCTACTAATGTTAGAAAAGCTACTGCCAGAATGCTTGGCATAATCACCTGACATTTAAATTACTTCAAACTCAAATCTAATAGGTCCAAGGGTGAAAAACAATATAATCTTTGCAGAGATCTGTCTCTTCGGGCCCAACTGCTAAAACTGATCTCATCTTTAAATCTGGATATTCTGCCTTAAAAAAGGCGCCCGCATTTTACTTCTGTACACTGACTTTTCGAAGCCCCTCACATGTTTACATCACCGGTGATGTGTGCTTGGTAAGTTGTAGTTCATGTCATAGCTTAGAATGCAACTCCAGCTTCATGGCAATGAAAGAAAACAGAGTAACACAACATAAAAAAGGACCGAAAACCAAACAAACAAACAAATCAAAACAACAACAACAACAAACCCTTAGGTGGCTCCTAAGACTATCAATTGAATCCTCCTAAGGGCTGAGCATAGCTTCCAATTATCCCTGTTGGGTTGGGGGTGGGGTAGGGGTGGAGGGAGAGAAATGAGGAAATCATGGGTCTGGAGAAGTCACCTGGCCAAGGTCATTCAGAAGCAAAATCTAGTGTGAACCTAAGCCCTTGGGATCCACTAAGCTTAAGCCACGCACTGGCTCCTAAGTGCTGCTTAGAGTCCACCAGACCCCGACGTGGAGCCCGTCCCCGCGGAGCGGCTGCCGGGGGGAGGTCGGGGACAGGGAAGTCATCACCGGGGACGCTCTGGCGAGTGTCCAGGAGGGAACCCCGGAAAGTCTCAGTTCAGGGTCGCCTTTCAGGCAGGGGAGGTGGGGGGGGGTGCGTCCGGTGAGTGGTGACACCTGCAGCCTCTGGGGGCCGCAGCCGGGAGGACGCCCGCTTTTGACTTCTGTAAATTGGCCTTCCTGTGCATTGCCCAAACCCCTTCCTGTCAGGGAGCGGGAGCGGCCCCGGCCCCGGCCCCGGCCCCGCCGCCTCCCTGGCCAGCCTGGAACCGCGGCGACGAGAAGGAAGAGACGAGAGGGAACCAGCGAGCGGCGGCTTCCCAGCCCCGCCGGCTGACAGGCCCGGGACCAGTCCCGTTCCGAAGCCAGCGCGGGGCTCCTCTCACTCGAACCCCGGCCCCGGAGCGCCCGGGTTAGGCTGCAGGAACCACCCGCCCCGAGGGGGCGGCCCCGACGATGGGGTCCGGGCCGGGAGAGCAAGGAGGGAGCGGGCCCGGCTGGTGAGACTCACCCGGCCCACTGCAGTCAGCACACACGTCGCTGCTCCGGAGCCGCTTCGACATGGCTCCAGCCTCCACCTGCCGGGACCCAGGGACCCCCCGGGACAGCGAAGGCGGCTGAGGCTGTGGCAGCGGCAGCGCTTCCGCTCTAACGGGTCGCGGCGGCAGCGCTGGCAGCGGCGCCTCTCCCCTCAGCGCCTCCCCAGCCGCAGCGCAGCGCGCACGCGCGGGGCGGGGCCTATCCGCGACTGGCAGGTCACGTGACCGGAAAGGGCACGCTTCCTTATTGCCATCTTGAGTGAGGGCAGGTGCCTGGCCCAGCCTCCTCCGAGAAGTCCTCAGGTGGTTGGCTCTCCGTTGCTAGAAGAGCTTCTCCTGCTCCCAGCTCGGATTCACACCAGAGCCAGCAACACCATCCTGTGACAGGACTGTACCGCAGACTCCCCGAGGCAATCATTTATTCAACTTCATTTATTCGTTTCTCCCATCTACAAACATTTGAGGACCTCGTACATTCTACTCACTGTTCCAGCCCTGGCCAAGCAGCAGCGGGCAAAGAGGACGGAATTCCCAGTCCTGCGAAGCTTATATTCCAGTGAGGCAGATGTACAATACCATAAGTAAAATACTTCCTGGCAAAGGATAAATAGAGTAAGTTATGAGAACATGAGGTACGCTTGCTCCATGGGAAAGCCTTCAATGAATCGTAGCTCCTGTTACTCTTGACGTTACCATTACTTCATGATTTCTACTTGGGATCTGAGAAGTAGGATAATAGCTAATCTATAATGATCAACTGGATACTGTGAGCAAAACACAGCCAAGGGAGATTCGTGGGGAAGACATGTGCTCCTAACTAACGAATATTTATTATCTTACCTTTGGTTTGGGATTTGAATTCAGGGTTGTAACCTTGTAGGAAGGGGCTCCACCATTTGAGCCACATGCACAGACCTGTATGCATGACATAGAAACACAACAGTGACCTCTGTTCAGCAAACATTGGATGCTTCCTGCAGGCCAGCTACTGTTTTGGTTTTAGATAAGTCAAATAGATGGTGGCCACTGCCACTGTTGAATTTCAGACTGATGATATAGGAGATGTGTTGAATAAACATGGGATATTGGAGAGATATGATTAAGTTTCACGAGACTTTTGAGAGATTGAAATGTCTCAGAAGAGTTTTCAGCAGTACTAATGCAGAGTTCATCTCTCCAGTGTGGTAAGTGTATAGTGTAGAAGTAAATATGTATGGGCCGGGAGTTTGGCCTAGTGGTAAGAGTGCTTGCGGAGCATGCACTAAGACCCGGGTTCGATTCCTTGGTACCACATATATAGAAAAAGCTAGAAGTGGTGTTGTGGCTCCAGTGGCAGAGAAAAGCCCAAGGACAATGCTCAGACCCTGAGTTCAAGCCCCATGAACAGCAAAAAAAAAAAAAAAAAAAAAAAAGAGAAAGAAGTAAACATGTTATTTCCACACTTTCCACAGTTAGAGCCTCTGGGTGTCATCCAGATGCCCCTGCACCCTGTTTTAGTTCAACAACTCACAAATATCCTGGGTTTCAATGCACACGTGTGGAAAATGGATTAGAACAGATTCTTCAACAGCTGCTACAGTCATCTGAAAAGCTTAAATGAGCATAATGCAGAAAAGGCAAGAGGAATGTTTTCAGGATGCATGGCATAATTTTACTCAGTTATGTGGTCTAGTTATAGACAGCTGGACAGAGCAAGACTTGATTTTCCATTAAATCAAGGATGAATTTAAATGTTGCAAACTGGTCAAAGCTCCGATTAGTCCTTTCAGTTATAACCCCAAATCCAATTTTGGCTAGCTTAAAAAGGGTACTCGTGTTTGCTGTGTGTTGGTGGCTCACACCTGTAATCCTAGCTACTGGGGAGCTATGGAGGATCACAGTTTGAGGCCAGCCTAGTCAGGAAAGGCTGTGAGATTCTTATTGCCCATTAACCATCAAAAAGCCAGAAGTGGAGTTGTGATTCAGACACACACACACACACACGCACACACTAGTACACATGTAGAATAAAGCACCACTGTAGGTAACTAAATCATAACTAACTTTGGAATATACAACAGTGCTTCTCTGAAAATGTCAGGAGCTGTTATGAGGATAGCAAGAGAGGCTGTTCGACACTCTATAAAGCAGCCATACCCTAGGAAAATCTGTGAGACACTTATCTACACTAAACTACCAACCAACCAACAACAACAACAACAAAAAACCCCACAAAAGCAGTAAGTGGAACTGTAGCTCGAGCGCTAGAGCTCTAACCTTGAGCAAAAGAAGCCCAGGGACAGCGCCCAGGCCCTGAGTTCAAGTCCCAGTACCAGCACCAAAAAGAATATAAATTAAAAAAAATAATAAAAATGGTCCAAGGCTGAGAAATAAAAAGAACTTATTATTCTGCTATAGGAAGCCACTTCTCTAGGGTTTAAAGATCCATCCTTGAAAATTATTTGGTGTTGCCCACTTCCAAAATGGCTCCTGACCAATCCTGTGGAAGGAGCTCCACGGGTTCAAAAAGCCTGCAAGGATGCCAGTAGCCAGAATAATGGTTTGATCGAGGCCGCTGTGGTCAATCTCCGCCCCCCCCCCGCCCCTGCCTCCCCCCCCACTGCAGAGTCAATGGGAGAGGCCCAGTTGTGGAGCGAACCATTTCGGGTGTCTAGAGCAGGGGGCGGTCTGTCCTCGTGACGGGTGGGACGGAGCGTTCCGGGTGGAGACCTTGAGCCGACGCGGAGCACGGAAGCCCGGGCTCGTGTTTTCGCTAGGCTTCGTGGAGTCGGCTCGGAGCGGGGTGCGCTCGGGAGGCTCTGGGACCCGTGGCAAGTCCGTACCCCCCCCCCGGCTCTGTGCGCAGTGGTTCGCTCCCCGTACTTCCCAGTTTGGGGCAGTTCGGGCCGCAGAAGTCGGTTCCGGAGCTGTCAGCGAGGGCGCGAGCGCGTCGGGGCGCGGGGTGGGCGCGGCCGACCCGGTCCCCGACCCGGTCCCCGACCCGGCCCGCGCGCGACCCCACCGCGCCTTTCGCGCGCCCCGCCACCCGCTTGCCAGGCGGCGGGCGGAGTATCGCGCCCCTCCTCCGTCCGCTTGCCGGAGTTCTCTAGCTCGGCAGCCGCCGGACGGACGGACGGACGGACGGGCGGGCAGACAGACGCCGGAGACCTCACCTTCTGGGCTGGCCGGCCATCCGGGCCGCGGCCTCCTCGCCATGTCCTCGACCCGCGACGCCCGCGTTCAGTTTCCCCTGCACCTCCTGGTCTGGAACAACGACTACCGGCAGCTAGAGAAGGAGCTGCGGGACCAGGTGAGGTGGGGGCGGAGGGGAGACGGGTCGTTCCCAGCCTGGGGGGGGCCGGGGCGCTCGCACACCCCTTGGACTGGGCGATCGTGGGACAGTCATTCTGAGAGGTCGTGTATGGAGGTGCTTGCTGTCTGCCAGGCCCTGTGCCCTCGTCCCTTCAACCTTGCCAAGAGCGCCAGGGGGCCGGGGGCTGGGTAGACTGGTGGGTGGGTAGGTCTGGGAGCGGGGTGAGGGTTCTTCCAGGCTCTCAGAGGTTCGTTGCTGCCGCGCAGTTCATTCATCCTAAGTCAGCATTTTATCTCAGGTCGGTAGCTGCAGAATGCAGTCCTAACCGCCTCAAGGACTTACACACACCCCTTACTCTACCCAGCCTTTCCAGAAAGAGCTTGGGTTTGGTTTTTTGTGTTGCTTTTTTTTTTTTTTTCCTGATTTTTTTTTTTTTGGTTATTGTTGTTGTTGCTAGTTTTTTTTTGTTTGTTTGTTTGTTTTGTTGTAAACCAGGCTCTAACTTGCCCTGTGACCTTGGGCATGGCATTTTGTATTCTGGGGCCCATATGAAAAGGATTTGAGAATGAGGGAGTTGGTGGTGATGTATGCAAACTCAGTTCCGGACTATATTATTGATGAGTGTGTGTGGGGGGGGGTGAGCAGGGTAGGATTAGGAATAAGCAGATGATAAGCCTTCAGGAAGGCTGATAAACGGGAAAGTTTGAGAATCACTGAGGCTCGGGCTCCTTTAAAATCCCTTCCTGCTCTAATATGTTTTGAGTCTTTATCTTTTATTTATTGCCATCTTTCTAAAACAGTAGTTTTTAGTTGGAGGTGATTTTCACACACACACACACACACACACACACACACACACACACACACACACAGAAACACATAGCCTCCACTGGACGTTTGGTAATCTATAGAGACATTTTTGGTGGTACCTGAAGAGTAGCTGTTATACTGATACCTTAGTTGAGTCAAGCCTAGGGTTGCTGCTAATCTGTCCACAATGCACAAGGCAAGCACCTGCAGCAGAGAATGATCTTGTTCCCAATGTCATAGTATCTTGGAGAAACCTTGTTTTAAAGGCCAGCAATTCCAGTAGGTATTGGTACCCTCTGGTTACAAACTAACAACTTCAGGAAATAGGATATGGATCTGTAAATGCTCCTGAGATCAAGCATAATTCTTATCTTTAGCTTCATTCATTTTATCCAGTGTGTTAAAGACCTGCTTTTGAATGGCTTCAAATTGACTCTGTAATAAAATTATGAAGAACTTTTGGAGAAAAGAGAGCCTTGGTTCTCTTTAGGTTGGTAAAAATGTGCAAGGTCAGCGTTACCCTGTTTGACTCATTATAGCTAAGTGTGTGCTTGCAGCCTGTCATGTTTATTTAAAGTCACTTAAGCATCTGCTGGATGTCAAAAAGTTACCTTTTTATTTTAAAAAAAATCAGCCTATGATCCAGGCGGCTCAGTAGGCTGAGGCAAGAAGTCCTCCCTCAGAGGCTAAATTGGACAATTTAGCAAGAGACCCTGTCTCCGAGAAAGAAAAAACTAGCAAAGCAAGGTTTCTTGAGAGTCATTGTTATTAATTAGGTGACACAGTGACTATTTAAGAGTTAAGGAGATATGACACATGGCGGTAGACAAAATGATTCATCATTAGGCATCCCAGTTTACCTGGTGATATAATTTACATTCTAGTAATAGGCATGGCCCAGAGGCAGTCTCCAACATTTTACTCATGTCTACGTCTCACCATTTTTTTTTTTTTTGCCAGTCCTGGGCCTTAAACTTAGGGCCTGAGCACTGTCCTTGGGCTTTCTCAAGGCCAGAGCTCTACCACTTGAGCCACAGCACCACTTCCAGCTTTTTTCCTATGTATATGGTACCAAGGAATTGAACGTAGGTCTTTGTGCATGCTAGGCAAGTGCTCTACCACTAGGCCAAACTCCCGTCCATGTCACACTATTTCTATCCTGGTACATGCCTATAATCTCAGCTTCAATTGAGGCTGACACTGGAGACTCACAAGTGTGAGGCCTGGCAACTTAAAAGGAGTGTTAGATGTAGCTTAGCAGTATAACACTTGCCTGGCAATCCAAAGGGGAAGGAAACAACAATGAAAAACCCCAAACAGTTCTGGTTTTTAGGGGACAGAATTTTATATCTGTACCTTTCATTATTGTAGCTGCCCTGCTTATGCAATGTTGGAAGTATAAAGAAGAAAAAAAACCACATAATTAAAGTCCTATTTAATTAAAAAAAAAGTTTCACCATCATTAAATCACATTTCTTCTTTTACCCCTGGTGTTGGTACTAGAGCTTGAACTTAGGGCCTGGGGCTTCTTTCTTTCACTTAAACAAAATCATAGCCTTTCAGTCCTGATTTCTGAAAAACAACAGGCTTTTTAGTCATTGGAGGTGAAGTTAAAAGCTGAATGTTCACTAAAACAAGAACAAGGTCTTGGTTTATAATTTAAAGTGTGACATAGTAATCTTTCTTCCTGCAAAATATGATAAAAGTAACCATTGAAAGTTCTCTGTACTTTTTTTCTTTTTCTTTATGTACCTGTCCTGGGGCTTGAACTCCCGTCCTTGCCACTGTCCCTGAGGTTTCTTTGCTCACTGCTGGTACTCAACACTTAAGCCACATCTTAACTTCTGGCTCTTGGTGGTTAATTGGAGATAAGAGTCTCATAGGGGCCGGGAGTTTGGCCTAGTGGTTAAAGTGCTCACCTAGCATGCACGAAGACCCGGGTTCGATTCCTTGGTACTACATATATAGAAAAAATCCAGAAGTGGTGCTGAGGCTCAAGTGGTAGAGCGCTAGCCTTGAAAAAGTCCAAGGACAGTGCTCAGGCCCTGAGCTCAAGCCCAGGACTGGCAAAAACAAACAAACAAAAAAAGAGTCTCATAGACTTACTTTACTACCTGGGCTGGTTTTAAACTGGGATCTTCAGATCTCAGCCTCTTGAATAGCTAGAATTACAGAGATAAGCCATTACCTCCTGGCTCTCTATGTCTGACACCTTGCAAACATCAAGGACATTTGGATTAAGATTTGGGAATTTATATCTTTTTGTTGTTCTTGGTTGTGGGGCTTCAACTCTGGTCCTGGGTGCTGTCCTTGAGCTCTTCAGCTCAGGGCTACTGTTCTACCACTTGAGCCACAGGGCCCCTTCCAGTTTTCTGGTGGGATTTTTGGATTTGGGGGTGGGGGAAAGCTGGCTTTGAACTATCCTCAGATCTCAGCCTCCTGAGTAGCTAGGATTACAGGCGTGAACCACTGATGCGCCAGTGCCCGATGTGTCCGGTGTCCTGCAGGAATTCATGTCTTGAAGTTGACTTTATGGGGGTAAACTTTATGTTCTTAATGCCCTTACCTACCAGAGATTGAGAAAGAATATTCATATTTGCTACTTTATTTGTTTTGGTTTGGTTTTGCCTCTAGTTCTGGGGATAGAATTCAGGACACCCAGCTGGGCACGGTGGCTCATAACCGTAATCCTAGCTACTCAGGAGGCTGAGATCTGAGGATTTCGGCCTGGGCACTAAAGTCTTTGAGACTCTTATCTCCAATTAACCACCAGAAAAAAATCAGAAGTGGTGCTGTGGCTCATGGGATAGGGTGGTAACCTTGAGCTGAAGAGCTCAGGGACAACGCTCAGGCCCAGAGTTTGAGTCCCATCACACACACACAAAAGAATTCAGGACACTTTCTACTGCTAGATCTCCCAGTCCTTTTGCTTTTACTTTGTTTTGTTTTTTCAACTAGCGTATTTGACTGGGCATGGGCTAGCATCAAAATGTGATCCTCCTACCTCCATCCTCTGAGTAGCTGGGTTTATATGTGTATGCCACCATGCCTGGCTAGGCAGTTTGATGTTGTTATCAGTTATTATTATGGGTCATCTCATAGTCTAGCAATTACTTCTAGGGAGGAGACATTGTCATGCACATCTTGACTGGAGAAGGTTGACTGTCCTAATCCTTAACCCAGCTTCAATCTTCAATCTTAGCTGTCAAAGGGGCTCACAAAGGGCGGTTGCACCGGGCCTTCATGACTGGTTGAATGCTCTGCTGTCACTACCTAGAAATTCTTAACTATTTTTAAATAGGCCTTGCATTTTTGTTCTGCACTATGCCCTACTAATTATGTACCCCATTTAGGGTCAAGAAACATTAAGCCACATTAAAGTATGTGTCAGGAAGTATTTGGTTGCCTGTTTATCTAGATCCTCTGTTGCTCAACAGCCCCCTTCCGCTGTAGCCTGGAGCACTAATGCTGATTAAGTTGTAGGTCTGGGTTTGGTACTTAACCCTGTGGAATTGTTTATCACCTGAAAAGATGGGGAAAGTGGCACTGGAAGTTAACTTGGAGTGCTGTGCAATGGTGTTGGTAGTAATGGTGTGTGTGTGTGTGTGTGTGTGTGTGTGTATGTGTAGAATTATGGACTTCTTTTGCATACCAGCCTTCCTGTGGCTAGGCTCCTATGAGTCCCATTTTAGAGTTGGGAAGAGAGGCTCAATTACATACTTAAGTATCTGAGTCAGAATTTAAACCTAGGAAGTTGGATTCTTTCCAAATCCCAAATTATTATTATTTTTTGGGGGGGTCCAGGGGCAGGACCTTTACCATAGGTCTACATCTGACTTTTGGGTGATTAGTTAAGAGTCTCATAAATTTTAATGCCACCAACATTGGATTGATTCTTGATACATAGCCTAAGCTGTTGACTTGAGCTCCTTCTACCCGAGCCTCCTTAATGTTAGAATTATAGACGTGTACCATCATGCCAGATCACAGTTTTCTTATGATACATCATCAGGATAATACTGGGCTCATACAGCAAGCTGGAAAATTTCCGTTTCCCTTTTTCATTTAGATGGAATTTGAATACTTAGTTTATATGATAGAGATGTTGGAAGATCATGAGTCGGATAATTATTTCTTCCCTGCTTTGTCTATAGCTCCTATGTTCCTAACTCTTCTTTTTTTTAGGAAAATAGTTATTTAATGCAAGTTAAAGAATCATGTAGCCAAATTGGGAAATAAAATACTCAAGCCTTGGCTTTTGGAGATCTCAATTTCTTCAGTGTGATGGATAAACCATTCCCTTGGGAAAAGGTGCTGTGTCCCATGTGTCAAGAGACATGATGCTATAGTACTCTTCCCTTTTCCAGATACTACTCTGGAGATCTCAGTCATCTGTGGCCAACCATAGTCAGAAAATATGAAATATAAACTTCCAGGAGTAAACAGTGCTTCGTTTAATTACATACTGTTCTGAGTAGCATGTTGGAATTCTCCTATCATCCTGTTCCATTTTGCCTGAGATGTGATTTATCCCTTTGTGGGGCAAAGCCAAACTTCATCTGCTATCCACTTGTTAGTCACCGAATAGCCACTTTCAGTATCAGATTCACCATTGTCATGATAGCTGAGTATTGGTGTTAAAGTGGCCCTGACTTTTCTCCACAAGGGCCCCAAAGCACACGAGACTAATGATCCTGGCAGATCAAAATATGCCAGAGATTCTGAACACTGCTTCCTTCAAGTGCCAAGGGGACATTGCTCATTGATTCCACACATGTATGCATAGGAAAAATGCCACATGCACATAGAGGCCAGTACTAGGCTTTGTTAGGAATCCACTGGGACTTTTGGAATGTAGGCCCCCCCAGAGAGAGGGGGTCTACTGGATTTCAGCACCTGGGAGAGCACTCAGACCTGGGACTGGATCATCCAGAAGGCGCTTTCAACCCCTTTTCCTATTTCTCCAGTTCTTCTCTTCACCACACATTAGTTGTCAAATAATTTCAGTAAAATCGGGATGTTTCTCTCCAGTCCCACTTTATTTCTCTAAATGGTATGTGTCTCTGGAGACTTCAGTGAGTGCCCTGTAGCATATAGCCTTTTCTTTTTATTCTTTTTCTTTTTCTTTTTTTGGCCAGTCCTGGGGCTTGAACTCAGATTCTGGGCTCTAGTCCTTGGACACTTTTTGCTCAAAGCTAGTACTCTGCTGCTTGAGCCACAGTGCCACTTGTGGCTTTTTCTGTATATGTGGTACTGAAGAATCGAACCTGGAGCTTCATGTATGCTATACTAGGTGAGCACTCTACCATTAGGCTAGGCTCCCAGCCTAGCCTTTTTTTGTAAGACGTGGAACTTGAACTCTGGGCCCGGGCATTGCCCCTGAGCTCTTCAGCTCAAGGCTACCACCCTTCGCCTTGAGCCATAGCCCCACTTCCTGTTTTCTGGTGGTTAATTGGAGAGAAGAGTCTCACAGCTTTAGTGCCCAGGTTGGCTTTAAACCACAATCCTCAGATGTGAGCCTTCTGAGTAGCTAGCATTATAAGTGTGAGCCACCATGCCCGACTCCATGTGGCTTTTTCACACAAGATAAAGCACATTCCCTGAGAAGTACTGTGACACTTAAAAATGGTTAAGGAATGCCAAAAGGCACACAGCAGTTCTTTATGTCCTTGGAAGAACTTTCAGAGCCTTCCTGCAAACAGTGCTGTCATTGAGACTCACGGGAGAACCTGCAGCTAGCCTTTGTAGCTCTAACATGACATTGGAAGAAGAGCCAGATAACAGAGTAGGGATGAAGAGATAAGGGCCAGATGTGTATGTCTAGCACAGGGAAGATGTCTAGGATGGATGGAAGTGACGAGTGTCATCTGCAGATGTGCCTGGCAGACCACATAGCACACACACAGTCTGAGGGACCCATAGATGCCCCCTGAACATCATGTACTGCTTCAGGGTACTTGGAACTCAGTACCCTCCCATGAGAGAGGATTTCTATGTAAATCTATCTACAGGATGTAATTTTATTCTAACACTGATTATCTTCTATGCTTTGAATTTTGAGTATGTCCTGTACTTCAGTGTTCTATGTTGTGCTGATGAGAGATTTAGGTTGTGGTGGATGATGTGAGGCTAAGAGTTATGTTTAGCTATTAGGCTTTTATACAAGGAGGAACTCATTGCTTAAAAACAGTTTTAAAGGGACTCAGTAATTATCATCTTTATTTATAGTCCCCAAACTCTAATTTCAAATGTGCCTAAGGTTTTTTAACCATATATTGCTGTAATTAGTGTATAAATACCATTTTCTCCCCTACATACTAAATATAGCTCTCAAACATATCGATATGGTCTTATGTAGTATATTGAGGTTGTGTTAAGTGCCAGAGTTTTATTTCACAGAATGTGGAGGCTCTGGATCCTCGGGGCCGAACGTTGCTGCACCTTGCAGTTTCTCTGGGACATTTGGAATCTGCTCGGGTCTTGCTCCGACATAAAGCAGATGTGACCAAAGAAAATGGCCAGGGATGGACAGGTAAGTATACTTCCAAAAATAATTTCAGTCATTTCACTTCCTCTTTCTGAAAAAGATGTTCTAAAAAAGTTTCCATTGTGATTTTCCACCAAGTCAGTTGAACTTTTTCTTCTTTTATGGACAGTCCTAGGTCTTGAACTCGGAGCCTGGGCACTGTCCTTGAGCTTTCTCAAGGTTAGCACTCTACAATCTACTGTTTAAACCTCAGCTCCACTTCCAGCTTTCTCTCTCTTTCCTTCTTTCTTTCTTTCTTTCTTTTTTCTTCCTTCCTTCCTTCCTTCCTTCTCTCTCTCTCTCTCTCTCTCTCTCTCTCTCTCTCTCTCTCTCTCTTTCTCTCTCTCTCTCTCTCTCTCTTTCTTTCTTTCTTTCTTTCGGGCTTGGGGGCAGTCCCTGAGCTCTTCAGCTCAAGGCTACCACCCTACTCCTTGAGCCACAGCCCCGCCTCCCCTTTTCTAAAGATTAATTGGAGATAAGAGTCTCAAGGTCTAGTCTTTAGTGCCTGGGCTGGCTTTGAACCTTGATCCTCAGATCTCAGCCTCCATGAGCTACCGGTGCCGGTGATACTTCCAGCTTTTTATGTTTATGTGGTGCTGAGGAATCAAACCCAGGGCTTCATGCATGCTAGTCAAGCACTCTACCACTAAGCCATATTCTCAGCCCTCAGTTGAACCTTTCTAGGGACAACTCAGGGGCAAGGAGATAAGAACAGGGCTTAAGGGATGATGCCTCTTCTAGAAACAACTCACACTGAGAGGCCAATTGTTCCCTACAAATATGGTCAGATTTCCACTGAGATCTGACCCACCTATCTACATGCAATCTCTGTGTGAGCACACAGTGAGAGTCCAGTGTCTCCCTCAGGGCTTCAGGGCTTCAAAACTAGTAGTCAGAAGGGAACTGGGACCTGGGATTCAGAGTTGGGATCTGGAGGCTGTGGATGCTTGTTTGCTTTTCTGCAGCTGTGAGCTAGCTATCAGAAGTCAAGGTCATAACCTGATAAAGCTCCGGCTTGAGCCTTTGTCCCCCACCCCCCTTTTTTTTCCAGCCCTGAGGCTTGAACTCAGGGCTTGTGCACTGTCCTTGGACTTTCTCAAGGCTAGAGACCTACGACTTGAGTCAAAGCACCACTTCTGGCTTTTTCTATGTATGTAGTACTGAGGAATCAAACCAGGGTATTTGTGCATGCTAGGCAAGCACTCTACCACTAAGCCAAACTCCCAGCCACCTTTGTCCCTCTTTGATGCAAATATTGGTCTTTGATCTGTAGAGATAGCTTTTTTGACTGGCTTTGGAATTGATCTGCTTGAATGAGAAGACTTTTAACAGCACCCTTTTATTTTCAGTCTTACATGAGGCTGTGAGCACTGGCGATCCTGAGATGGTGTATACAGTTCTTCAACATCGAGACTACCACAACACATCCATGGCCCTTGAAGGAGTTCCTGAGCTGCTACATAAAATTCTTGAGGTAGCCATAAACTGGGCTTGAAATCTGGGCATAAACCTGCTGCTATAATAGCTGGAGACACAGTTTGACATCCTTATTTGCCTTGCTTGGAAGTTTCATGAATAGAGAATATGGTATTTTCTTCTTTTTCTTCTTCTTTTTTTTTTTTTTGGCTAGACCTGAGTTTGATCTTAAGGGCCTGAGCACTGTTTCTGAGCTTCTTTTGCTCAAGGCTAGTACTCTACCACTAAGCCCTGAATATGGTATTTTGATGGCCATTTTGCACCAGTCCTGCCTGCTCCCCTTGTTGAAATGTGGGGCTTCTCACAAAGTTTCAAGGTCGCTAGGCTTCCATTTTAAGTGCTCCCTAAAATGATCACTTAACTGGACATAAAACACAGATTGTCCAGGCACCTATTTTCTTAAAAGCAGCACCTAGTGCAGAGATTACCTTAAGAAAATGGTGGTGAGCACAGTTAGGGTACAGGCATTTTCAGGACCTGCTGGGACTCCAGGGTCTAGTGTAACTTCTCCTTGCCCTTTCCCCACATCACTTCTAGCCATTAATGTTTTGTGACTTTTAGCCCATTTCCTCTATTCATCTTAAGGTGTAAAACACAGGAGCTCTGTGACTCCCAGAGACCTTTCATGGATGTTTTGGAATGATGGCTGCCTGCTTGGGATAAACTTTGTTACTTCAAAGAACCATCTTATCAGTCAACCATGTGTAATATTCCCAGGGTAGCAGGAGAGGTGAAAGCAGCAAGGACTCAGTTTTCAGTGTTGTATATTCTCATCTTTTTTTGGCCAGACCTGGGCTTGAGCTCAGGGCCTGAGCACTGTCCTTGGCTTTCTCAAGGCTAGAGCTCTACCACTTGAGCCTCAGCACCACTTCTGGCTTTTTTCTATATATGTGGTATGGAGGAATCAAACCCAGATCTTTGTGCATACTAGGCAAGCCCTCTGCCACTAGGCCAAACTCCCGGCCCTGTTTATTCTCATCTTAAGTATAAAAGTGAGTTCCCCAAATATCTCCTAAGATATCTACTAGTTAAATCAGCTTTACAACTGGAGTTAAAGTACATCTCTTTAGAAAAAAATCAATAGCCCCTATCAAGAAGAGTAACAACTTCATTATGAGATGATCATTGTGTGTTAATTGAGCATTCTTTAAATTTTTGTAAGCTATAATTAAGATATTCCTTTACCAGGTGGTAGAATGAAGTTTCCCATAAAATATGAAGTAGTTCATGCACTATTTTCAAAACATGTATGTTTAGAAGTGTGCAAAAGTCACATGGGTTTATTGTTTTCCTACCTAGCTTACTGTAGGAGGAACTAAAAACATCCATTTAATGGGCAGCAAGTGACTTATTTAAACATGGGATCATGCATCACTTAAAAAATGCAATGTGAAAGATTTTTTTTTTTGCCAGTTCTGGGGATTGAACTCAGGCCCTGGGCACTGTCCCTGAGCTTTTGCTTAAGGCTCCACTCTATCACTTGAGCCACAGCACCACCTCCAGCTTTTTCTGTTTATGTGGTACTGAGGACCTGAATCTAGGGCTTCATGCATGCTAGGCAAGCACTCTACCACCAAGCCATAGTCCCAGCTCATGAAAGATTTTCTTTTTTTACCTGTATAAGAGTGGGGTACATTGATTTGTACTTTGCAGCTTTGGGTAGCCATTAAAGACTTGTATGTTTACTGGCACCAGAGGCTATTGTTGGCATGTTGTTTCTAGGAAGAATCTCCTTATGAAGTATGCTAACTTTTCTAATCAGATACTTCCATCAGCTGGTTTAACTTCCTGTACATTCCTAGCTCTTGTACTTTGTTAAAACAACCCCCTTTCCGGGAATGGCCGAGGTGGCTCACACCTATAATCCTAGCTACTCAGGAGGCTGAGATCTGAGGATCGTGGTGGTTCAAAGCCAGTCCGGGAACTAAAGTCCATAAGATTCTTATCTCCCAAAACAGAAATGGTACTATGGCTCAAGGGGCAGGGCGGTAGCATTGAGCTGAAGAGCTCAGGGACAATGCCCAGGCCTAGAGTTCAAGCCCCACAAATGACTTAAAAAAAAAAAACAAAAAAACAAACTTGTTCTTGGGGAACAAGAAAATACCTGGAAGCTGGGTGGTGGCTCTCACTTGTAGTCCCTTACCACTTAGGAGGCTGAGACTTGGTTTTCTTTCTTTGTTCTTTATTTTTTTTTTTCTAAAACCACATTACCCTTGCTATGCTTGTATTTAGCTAATGGTGTGAAAGATCATGTGTTTAAAATCTTTGTCTCTCCTTCAGGCGCCAGATTTCTATGTGCAAATGAAGTGGGAATTCACCAGCTGGGGTGAGTGGCAGTAGACTTGAATTTATTTCTGGTTCTCAATTTACTTAGCCTATCTGTAAGCTTATTTTTCCTTTGTTAAAGTTATATATGCTTTAACAAAATAAATCTAAATCTAGGAAATGCATAAAGGAAAAAAAATAAGGAAAACCAGTTTGTGTCCTTCCCAGCTGGTTTCTCTTTGTTTTCCTTCTGGTCTCTCTCCCAAAGCTTTGGACTTTTGCCCCCACACATATACAAATGGTGTACAGAAAGTTATGACTCCACTTTTATTACTTGTTACTGATATGAAAGATGATGATCATTATGGTACTGGAAAGTGAACTCAGGACTTCATTTTTTTTTTTCTTTTTTTAAGAGGTGGGATTTCTCTTATTTCGCAGGCTGGCTTGAACTCCTCAACCTAACCAATTATCCTGTTTCCAACTTCTGGGTAGCTCACTAGGTGTATGCCACCATGTCTAGCCATCTTACTAGTTTTTAAACTGTTAATTTTGGGGCCAGGAGTTTGGCCTAGTGGTAGAGTGCTTGCCTAGCATGCATGAAGACCCGGGTTTGATTCCTCGATACCACATACATAGAAAAAAATAGCCAGAAGGGGTGCTGTGGCTCAAGTGGTAGAGCTCTAGCCTTGAGAAAGTCCAAGGACAGTGCTCAGGCTCTGAGCTCAAGCCCAGGACTGGCAAAAAAAAAAAAAAAAAGTTACTTTCTAAGCCAGGCACTGGTGGCTCACACCCATAATCCTAGCTACTCAGGAGGCTGAGATCTGAAAATCACAGCTCAAAGCCATCCTGAATACTTAAGTCCGAGAGACTCTTATCTCCAAGTAACCACCAGAAAACCAGAAGTGGTACTTGTGGCTCAAAGGGATAGAGTGTTAGCCTTGAGCTAAAGAGCTCAGTGACAGCACCCAGACCCAGAGTTCAAGCCCCATGACCTACCAAAAACACAAAACAAAAAAATCCAATAAAATGTCACTTTCCTTTTTTTTTTTTTTTTTTGTTAAGAGCTTACAGTAGCTGTACAGGGAGAAATTCATGTTGTATTCCACTCTTATCCCTCTGTGACTCTCTCTTTCCCAATCCATCCTTCTTAAACTATTTCAGCAGGTTTTATTCTGTTTTCATGGTTGCAAACAATCTGCTTTGACCGTATGTTACTTTAAATTGTGAAAATGTTAGTAAGTAGATTTATATGGTTTGGCTTGATTCTGTCAGACTTCCTATTCTGGGGAGAAGGTGAAGTAAATGTTAGAATAGCTCATTTTACATAATGGATATATTACACTGGGTACTGGGCAAAGCAAATGATATGTGTATGTGTGAATATGTGTAAGCATGTACGTGCTGGGCATGAACTCAGAAGCTTGGCTTTTTCATTCAGTGTTGGTATTCTACCACTTAAGCCATACCTCTTCCTCTGGCTTTTTGCTGGGTAAATTGGAGATAAGAATCTTTTGATTTTTTTTTTATCTGACTGGACTAACTTCAAAACTCAATCCTCACATCTCAGCCTTCTGGGTAGCTAGGATTACAGGTGTGAGCCACTAGTGCCCGACTATGATAACATATTTTAAAATATGCTCCACATCTATTTGTTGCTTAGTTAATAATGACACTTAATTCCCAAGATTTCTGTATTTTCATTTCTAGACTTCTCTCTCAGGCAAGAAGACATATTTGTATTGAAGCAATTAAGCACAACTAGAAGTTTCTAAGACAGAACCTTCGCTTGGTTTGAGAAACTTAGAGGAGTTCTAATTTAGCTGATCATTGTAACTTCAGGTGTTGTTGAGAAGTGGCACATTTTTGAGGCCTGCTTTGTGAATGGTCATGTGATCACGTGGGAGACGGCAGCCATATGGCAGAGGTAGCACATGTGAATGACAAGGGCCATATGGACATACTCTGCCGAGCCCTGGTGAGGGTCACTAAGTAGGGTTCATCTCAGGACTGAGAAAACTCTTGGGAAATTTGCTTAGAGTTTCTCTGACAAATGGAACAGAAGGTCCTTTCTATCCTTAATTAATTTTTATTTATTTATTTTGATTCAAGAGATTAAATTCAGAGTTTAGTGCTAAGCAGATGTTGTACCACTGAGCTATAGATCTAGCCCCCTCCATTTTGGTTTATTTAATTAATTTTTTTTTTTTTTTTTGCCAGTCCTGGGCTTGAGCTCAGGGCCTGAGCACTGTCCTTGGACTTTCTCAAGGCTAGAACTCTACCACTTGAGCCTCAGCACCACTTCCAGCTTTTTCCATATATGTGGTACCAAGGAATCGAACCTGGGTCTTCGTGCATGTAGGCAAACACTTTAACCACTAGGCCAAATTCCTGGCCTATTTAATTAATTTTTTTTTCTCCTGTGTAGATGTCTGCCTCCTGAGCAAAGGCTCCAAGCCATCTCCCCCCTTGCCCTCCCATTTTTCAGACTGGGTCCAAGCTACCCTCGAATTTATAGTCCTCCTGCCTTAGTGTCTAAAGTGTTGAGATTATAGCATGAACATTGGTTTTCGTATTTTTTTTGTTTTTGTTTTATTGTGGGGGTCCTAGGGCTTGAACTCAGGGCCTGGACACTCCCCCTGATTTTTGTGTTCAAGGCAAGTGCTACCACTTTGAGCTACTTCTTCATTTCCAGCTTTTTGGTAGTTAATTGAACATACAGGTCCCGTGGACGTTCCTATCCAGGCTGGATTTGAATCCTGATCCACAGAGCTTAGCCTCCTGAATAGCTAGGATTACAGTCACAGTTCCTGGCAGTCCATGTTTTCTTAAGGTTAACTTCTTACATAATTAAGTTGGGAGCCAAGGAGTCTTATTTCTCTTTGGCGATTAGAATCTCATACTCCCCTTCTTTTGTTAAAATCAGCTTCCTGAGTGCTTGGTTTACGTATTCTGCTTGGCCCTTAGAGTTTTCTCAGTAGTACATTTCTCTTCTTCAGTGCCCTTGGTTTCCAGAATATGTCCCAACGATGTCTGTCGTATCTGGAAAAGTGGTGCCAAACTGCGTGTTGATATCACATTGCTGGGATTTGAAAACATGAGCTGGATAAGAGGGAGACGTAGTTTTATATTTAAAGGAGAAGGTAAGTGATTTCATTATAGTAATCACTGCTGAAGCTAAATTACAGAATCGTTTAGAATTATTTATTACTATTAATGTTAGTATATTACCATTTACAATTAACATATACTATATATTCATATGTTATTTTATATTAATATTTGTATACCTCTTACTTGCTAGGCAGATACTTTACTGCTGAGCTACACTTCCAGCCCTTTAGTAAGAGTGATTTTGAACCACTAGCACCTGTTCACAGTCATGTATATGCTTTATTTTCTGATACTGTTGCTATTCTTTTTGTTGTTGTTTTTGTTTTTGCCAGTCCTGGGGCTTGAACTCAGGCCCTGAGCACTGTCCTTGTGCTTTCTCAAGGGTAGCACTCTACCACTTGAGCCACAGCACCACTTCCGGCTTTTTTTTCTATATATATGGTACCAAAGAATCGGGTCTTTGTGCATGCTAGGCAAACATTCTAGCACTAGGCCAAACTCCGGTCCCCTGTCAGAGTTCTTGTCTGGCTAGTTGTCTTGCCCATGTCAGTTACCACCCAACACTTCCCTTTGTGACACACGAGACAGCTTGCTTTCCTGGGCATTTGAGTACAATCCTTCTGTGTTGTATCTTTGTCTTCTTCCATAATTAAGCACGATCCTCTCCATGGAGGATTAAAAATGACATTGCTCACCTACTGTAGTTGGAAAATACCTTACGTTAATTCTGCGATTATGTATTTTATAAGGGTCATAGATATAATGTATAGCTAAATAAACAATGCAAAGTATTTTTTTTTTGACAGTCTTGGGCTTGAGCTCAGGGCCTGAGCACTGTCCTTGGCTTTCTCAAGGCTAGGGCTCTACCACTTGAGCCTCAGCACTACTTCCGGCTTTTTTTCTATGTATGTGGTACCGAGGAATTGAACCCAGGGTCTTTGTGCATGCTAGGCAAGCACTCTACCACTAAGCCAAATTTCTGGCTCTTTTTTTTTTTTAATCTATGTCTTTGGGGCAGAATGTTTCAGGGCCTTCTATGTGTAAGTTTTTAGAAAGCTGGTCACATAATTCCAGTGCAAAGAGGTAATCAAGAATCAGTATTCTCGAGGCTTCATCAGACAGCACTGTGTTTTAGCACGTGAGACTTAAATATTTACACACCTTCCTAGTGCTGAGCATCCTTATACTCTTGTCTCCTGGAACAGATAACTGGGCAGAGTTGATGGAAGTCAATCACGATGATAAAGTGGTCACCACTGAACACTTTGATCTTTCCCAAGAAATGGAGCGCCTCACTCTGGACTTGATGAAGCCAAAAAGCAGAGAAGTTGAGAGGCGGCTCACAAGCCCAGTTATCAATACCAGCCTCGATACTAAAAACATCGCTTTTGAAAGGTACAGACTTGAACTCTAGATTTTAATGCCTATTCCATGTACTTCCATCTTTAGAGACATCTGTATGTTCATCAGAAAGTATGGATTAATTGGGCTTTTTTCCTAATATTACCTAATACACACTAGCAAGTTTCAAGAGTTGATCTATATTCTAACCAAATAGGACCATAGCTGTTTTGCCTATCCTTTTTGTAGCACGTGGTTAAGTCTTCTATGGACCTTTTCAAGAGAATTTTACTAGGGTCTTATTTTGTTTTGGTATTTTGAATCTATAATATCCCTAGTCCTAAACCATAGAGCTTTGAATTTCTGGAAGCTAAAATGAACCTAGTGTTCAATTCAACTGTACTAATAGCCAAGTTTACTTACTGTAACAGCAACATGTGGCTCTTTTCCCCATGTATGAAGCTTAATAGTTTAGAACAAGAATCTGGAAGGACTTCAGTTTTGTTACACACTCTATGAGGAGAATTTTCCAGAGAAATGTGTGTCTGGGTTGATCCAGATGCTAACACCATTCCTGGTTATCTGCCTGTGCAGAGGAGGTGGGAAGGCCTTTAAGCGTATGGGGAGCAGAGGCCATCTTCTGTCTGTTGTGGGTCACAGATATCAGGAAGTCCATATGAGCCCTTAGTGTTTGCCTAGGACGTCATATCCAGCTCTTTGGAAATCAGAGTAGCATAACCTGAGCTAAAGGGGCCCTTACCCTGGCTTTAGGCACCCTTTCCTCTTTGTGAATATGCTAACTGTCCTCTTTGTGAAGTTTTCCTTTCTTCTTTGATTCTGGCATACAATTGCTTCATAAAACTGAGAGATTTCTTGTTAGTCACACCTGAAAACTTGAGTACTTCTTTTTTTTTTTTTTTTTTGCCAGTCCTGGGCTTGAGCTCAGGGCCTGAGCACTATCCTTGGATTTTTCTCAAGGCTAGAGCTCTACCACTTGAGCCTCAGCGCCACGTCCGGCTTTTTCTAAGTATGTGGCACCAAGGAATCGAACCCGGGTCTTTGTGCATGCTAGGCAAGCACTCTACCACTAGGCCAAACTCCTGGCCCTTGAGTACTTCTTTTCTTCCAATTTAGGTCAGACTGTAGGATTGGGGTATATGTTGGAGCAGAAGGAAAAGCCAGGGCAGCACAAGCCTGTGTGATGTCCCCGGGCTTTGCTCTGGTGGGCCATAAGCACCCCCTGAGATAGAGCTGTCTTCCTGCCAGCTTTGAGGACAGCAGAGTTGAGGGACTGACTGTGGCTTTACCTGGAAACTCTACAGATTTCCCATGCAGGCAGGGAGCGTATCTTCAATGTTGGGCTCTGTTTATAACCCCAGAAGTGGAGAACGACTGCCCTCATTACCTCAGCCCATCAGTAGAGATGAGAACGGAAAGGCCATCAGCAGGACCACTGAATAATGAGGTTTGGGGCCAGGGCCCTGATTGCTCCAGTTTTCCATTTCCTTAGCTATCAAGGTGGGAAAAAGTTTCAAGATGAAGTCTAGGAAGTCTGTGACTCTAAGATGTCACGAGAAAAGATTTTTCCCTATGTAGTTCATCAGCACAGTTGCTAGAGTCATTGCTTGGTTATTAAGTGTGCCTTATAAAGGGAGCAGTAAGTGGTTTTATTCTACCAGTGCAGATAGGAAATGAACGGTGAGGAAGAAGGCATGTTGTGGATTTATATGGTCACAGAATTTTCAAATGGTTCAAGCTGCCTCTCCATTTGCAGCTGACAGTTGGCTGCTGAGCAAGAATTTCTGGGACAGCTGAGCTGCTTTATGGAGCTCATAATTAGACATGTGATCAGTGAGTGAGCTTGTCATACATCAAGCAAGGATTTGAACCATTCTTGTGAGGTTTGCAGAGGCACAAGTGTTTATTTGGCCAAATGTGATTCTTTCCCATTTTATGTGGAAGGTGTGGCTGTCTCCCACTTGGCAATAGTCACTTTTGTCCATTTCTTTCTTGGAATCTGTCATTCAGTTTTTCATGCTCACAAATTACTAACTTCCCCTGATAGATATTTGGTTTGCAGTATGTACTATTGGGGCATACTTTGGATTTTACTTTTTCTGAAAGATTATGCCAGGCAGCTTATATAAAACATTCCCTGTCATTTACGGCTTTTCTCTAAATTGGGCTTGGTGTCTGATCTCAGGGGAGACAGGCACAGGTGAAAAGGATATAAGAGTGAAGCCAGGTTGTCTGTCACTTAGATACCTACATGCTGAGTTGGCCCAAGACCAAGGCCACTAGCATCATAGTTTTAAAATGGTTGACACTGAGTTCACTAACTACACTGCAGTGTTCAAAGTCAGTTAGAAGCCAGGATTGAAATAGAGCCAGTGTAGACAGCCAAAGAGCTCATTGGGCCCCTTGGGGAATGGTGCAGTTTCATCTCTCAGCCAACCAGTGAATGTGAATAATGACGTGGAGAAAGCATCATCACCTCTCAGTTCCTCCAAGGACCACCATGCCAGGAAACCATTTCCCAGCTTAAACACAAAGCAATTTACGCAAAACTCAGAAACTGAGGATTGAATTTGTAAACTGATAACCACTTAGAGATGATCACGAGATTATAGTTTCTTTGTCATTTGTGATCTCTAACCCCCTGCTTTCTTTTGTTTATTTTGTTTCTGAAGTATAAGTTCAGAGTGGCGAGAGCTAGCATTTGGTGTAATCCTGTTCGGTTTTTGGCTGATCCTGCATGGGTCATGTTGCACTAATTGTAGGCCACTTAGAGGAAATGGAAAGCCCCGCTCCCTTCTCCCTAGAATTGTGTAAAACACACCAAAACCTCATTATGCCCCATCCATACCCATGTCATTACCAACTCCCATTGGAAGGAAAGGAAAGTGGAAATGCAAAAAATGAATAACTGCATTTGTTTTAATGACTTGGTTAACTTGCTCATATTTCCTAAACTGAGGTCCCCTTCACTCAATGGAGAGAGAAGCAGGCAGGCTTTTTCCCTACACATGACCACCAAGTAAAGCTAGCATGTGATATTGTAGACAAAGGGCAGGGTTGGGCAGGGGTCCCTTCTGTGTGGTAGTGTTTCAATCTGCCTAAGAAACAGCCAGGTGCCAGTGGTGCATGCCCATAATCCTAGCTACTCAGGAGGCTGAGATCTGAGGATCACCAGATTCTTTACCTGTAATAAACTACCAAAAAAAAAAAAAAAAAAGCTGGAAATGGAGCTGTGGCTGAAGTGATAGAACACAAGCCTTGAGCAAAACAGCTCAAGGACAATGTCCAGATTCTTGAGTTCAAGCCCCTGGGATAGCAAATAAAAAAAGAAAAAGAAACAGAAGGCAGATCTGAGTGGTAGTCCATGCCTGAAACTCAACGCATATAAATCTCAGCACTCAGAAGGTTGAGGTAGGGGAACTGAGAGTTTGGGGCCAGCCTGGGCTATGTAGTGAGATGGTATCAAAAAAGGAAAAAAAAAAAAAGAAGGAAAGAAAGAAAACGAATCAGAATTGAAGCCTATTGGCTGTTGTTGGTTCCTGAATATGTTTTCTTTTCAGGAGTATGTAGAATCACTAGGTTTCTGAATAGCAATGCTTGCAACTGCTGCTGCTGTGCAAATCAAAAGCTGGGCTGAAAAACTGCTTGTTGGTGCCCTTCTTTCCCTTATTGCTGTAGACCTACTGAAGTGGTGATTCCAAAACACCCAGCTTTAACAGCCTCTCCTCGAGCAGTGAGGAGCGTCTACCCCACCCCCTCCATCTTCCAGTCCTCTGAGCACTCTGTTTCATTGTTCTAAGGTTCCTCAGTGAAGACAGAGGAGACTCGGCTGCTTCTCAGTGTCCATAGTTAAGATGACCCAGAAAAATACTGGCCCACATACTTCTTCTCCTTGACCTTGGACGCTGGTCATCTTCATTCCCTTCATTAGGACTGCTGTCCCATAAATGTCACCACCTTTATCCTCTAACATGGACAGTTGTTGTAAAGAAGCCAAGAATGGAGGCTTTCTTTGTGTGGAGTGAGGCAAATTGATTAATAACTGGGGGAGGTGGGTGGGGGAGGGTGAAACCATCTGTCATCAGTAGCATCCTTTTGTGGCCATCAGGACAGTGATTTTCAAGTGTCCTTCGCTAACTTAAGCTGGGGGAGAAAACGGTAAAGGCTTCAGGGATGAATCTGAATGGCATATTGTACATGTAGAAATTTGTGGTGTTCACTTTTTATCAGAACTAAATCCGGATTCTGGGGCTGGAGGACAGATAAAGCAGAAGTTGTTAATGGTTACGAAGCAAAGGTAAAAGGAAACTCTTAAAATAAGATTTAATATAGCTATTTAGCTTCTATGCAAATGGGGAGTCTGTTCAGATGTTTTTTTTTTTTCTCATGCATCTGTGCCAGAAGGTCCTTGGGGAAATAAGTTCTGTCTAATGCCTCTCTCTCTGTCTCTCTGTCTCTCCCACATTTTATTTTATCTTATTTGATATTCAGAAAATGGGATAGCATATCCTAAGGAGGTCTTTAGAGA
The DNA here is from genome assembly GCF_031878675.1 of Megascapheus bottae. Classification (NCBI taxonomy): domain Eukaryota; kingdom Metazoa; phylum Chordata; class Mammalia; order Rodentia; family Geomyidae; genus Megascapheus; species Megascapheus bottae. The sequence continues at coordinate 8,841,962 of NC_143536.1, read as the reverse complement.
TAGAAGGGAAGAGATCAGAACTGCCATGTTTGTTCATCTTTTAAAAATACTACACATTTCTATATCATTTTTTTTTATCTATTTCTCTAGCTGACTCTAAGTCTCTTACCTTTTTTTTTTTAAGAATTAGCCTAATTGTAACCAGTAGGTTCATGCTGCATTTACATGACATCAGTAAATTGAAAACGTTGAAGTAGTGGAAGCCACACTCTGTCAAGTCATCTGGCATTTGATTTTGTCCGTTGGCAGGCTGCCAGCTGGCCTTTTCTTGGTCTCGCAGTGCGTCAGGGACTGATGGCTTATGGATGGAGCCAGGTGCCGCAGGATCCTCTGGTGGCCTCTGAGTGAGCAGAGAATTCTTACGTCATGCTCAGTGAGATGCATTTAGAAACAGTCCTGAGTGTATTTTCTGCAGCTTTCAGCTCTGGGAATCCACAGACAGTTAATTCTCTGTTAACTGTGACTCTTGATTCCTCAGATACCCGGGAGCATTTTCTCTGGAGGATGGATAGCTGTATAGACATCAATTTGGTGTTTCGTTTTGTTTTGTTTTTTTTTGGTCACTAGGTAGAATGTCTTTACAATAGTGCCTTGCAGGATTTCTCTGAATCTGTCAGGTTTAGAGAACCTCACCGTTTCTCTCTGCCCAGCCCTGCAGATGGCTGCCTCAGACGGCACTGTTAGAAGATCACCAGAGTAGTGGAGTGGGGGGGCAGGTGTGGGTACAGCGGGAACCCAGTTGGGAAACCTAAGTCCAAGACATTGAGACCATTTAGCAAAAAGGCAGAGCAAGTAGGACAGTGCAGTCTGTCACATTAGCCCCTTGGTGATGAGCTATGGACGATAACTGCTGATGGGACTTCTAGCTGGATAGCTTGTGTGTTTCGAAAAAATCCTGATTGTTAATTGTTTCTCATTTTAATTTGGCTAGATTGTTTTGGTTTCTTTTGCTTCAACATTCTTGCTCTTACAATGTTTTCTTTTCTTTTCTTTTTTTTTTTTGAAGTTTTGATTTTCTATGTCACTGTTTTTTTTTTCTTTTTGTGCACATTTCTCAAGGTTTATACAGTAAATAATGTGAGTGTGATAACCAAAATACGCACAGAGCATCTGACTGAGGAAGAAAAAAAAAGATATAAAGGTAATCTTTCCCCTGGTAACCTCTCTTTTACTATTCATTTATTTATTCTTTTTAGTTTAGCGAGAGACTGTGTTGGCTCAGTTAAGTTGGGAGTTCATGTTATTGGGACATGCTAACCTCTTTATAAAAGTTTCCACAGAGTGACTCACTCTTGGACTGTTTCTCTATAGTTGCTTTTAGCTGTAATTAAAGCCACTCATAAGGCTTCTTTCTGAATTATGACAATTGCTAGCTTTATCCAAAGAAGTAGATAAAGAATAGTAATAGAGAACATTTATCAATGAGTGATGTCATCTAAACTACCCTAATGAAAGATTTGAAGGGCTAGGAATGGCACAATGGTGGTAGAGTACTTGTCTAGCGTGCATGAAGCCCTGGGTTCATTCAATTCCCCAATACAACATAAACAAAAAAAGTGAAAGTGGCATCATGGCTCTAGTGGTAGAGTGCCCACACCCTGAGTTCAAGCTGTAAGACTAGCAAAAAAATTTTTTTAATTAAAATATTTGGGCACCAGGAGTGTGGCCTAGTGGTAGAATGCTTGCCTAGCATGCACAAAGCCCTGGATTCAAGTCCTTGGCACCATCTACACAGAAAAAAAAAATGGAAGTGATGCTATGGCTCAAGTAGTAGAATGCTAGCCTCGAGCAAAAGTACTCCCGGACAGTGCCCAGGCCTAGAGTTCACACCCCAGGATTGGCAAAAAAAAAAAAAAAGATTTGGATAGAATTTGGGCTCTGAACTTCTGAACTAGAACATCACCATCTCTTGTAAAATTACTTGTCCGCTGTGCCTCAATATCCTCCAGCAGCAAAAAAGGAGGTGATAAGTTGTTAGGAACTTGGATGTGTCCCCACTTACAGCCTTTAGCGTTATACCTGAAGTATGTGGAAATTGCTTAAGTACCACTTCTGCCAGCGCTGTTCCATTACTCCAGTACAACAGAGGAGGAACTGAGGCCCAGAGTACACCACAGTGAATGGCCAGGGTGGGATTAGAATCCACGTCTGGCTCATTCCTAAATCCAGATTCCTTCCAATATTCCACTTGAACTCAGTTTTCATCTTTCTACTAGCATATATTAATTATATGAAACAATGGATTTCATTGTGATATTGCTTAAATTACCTAGGATACTACAAAGAATAAAATTATCTTTGTGGATGATTTTTATTAGCCTATCAGTGGATTTCCTAATATCAGGTAGCTTAGCTCAGAAACTTTAAAATGTGATAAAGATACTTTTCTTTATGGCCATGAGTGGGATATGATATTAAGCTTAAGCTTTTCTTCCTTTGTAGCGGACAGGAACCCTTTAGAATCCTTGCTGGGGACTGTGGAACATCAATTTGGTGCTCAGGGGGTGAGTTTTTCATTTAATTCTGTTTAATGAAAAGAATCAGCTCTTGGTGCTTGCTTGTGATAGTATTTTCTACATCCTGAGTAGGCTATCTTGTGTGAAAAGGTTCAAGAGAATTCCCAAGTTTGAGCAAGAGGCTCTCTTTTGGAAATGAATAGGATGAATGAAGCTTTGAAAGTAAAGATTTTGGGTCGGGTGCTGTGGCTACTCCTGTCATCCTAGCTAGTAAGGAGGCTGAGATCTGAGGAGCAAGGCTCAAAGCCAGCCCCGGCACAAAAGGATCGGAGACTCTTATCTCCAATTAACCTCTAGAAAATGGGAGTGGGACTTGGCTCAAGGGTAGGGAAGTAGCCTGGAGTTGAAGAGCTCAGGAGCAACGCCCAGACCCAGGGGTAGAGTGGTGGCCTTGAGCTGAAGAGCTCAGGGACTGCGCCCAGGCCGAGATCAAGTTCCTTGACCCACAAAAAGAAAGAAGGAAGGAAGGAGAGAGAGAGAGACAGAGAGAGAGAGACAGAGAGAGAGAGAGACAGAGAGACAGAGAAAGAAAGAAAGAAAGAAAGAAAGAAAGAAAGAAAGAAAGAAAGAAAGAAAGAAAGAAAATAAATAAAGATTTTGAAGGAAAGGGATGATTACAGAAATTAGATGTGCTCTCTCATGACATGACACTGTTTACATTGTGACAGTACTTAAAAAATATTTACTTACTTGAGCCCCCAAATTACTGTATGTAATTAGCACAGTGAATGTCATTGAGGATCAGAAAAATGAAATTTCCTTTCCCTTGTCAAAGATAGACAATCACAGAACTAGAACTTAAGCTCCAAGACTCAAATATCACATGTGTGTGTGTTGGGGGTACTGGGGTTTGAAGTCAGAACCTCACACTTGCTATGAATGGATTTCCTAATGCAGATAGCTTAGCTCAGAAACCTGAACCATGCTTCCAACGCAGCTTTCAAATGTTTTTGTCTTTTCAATAATCAGAAGATAAAAATGAAAGGGAAGCTATACCAGTGGCTCCCGCCTATAATCCTAGCTATTCAGGAGGCTAAGATCTGAGGATTGTGGTTCAGAGCCAGACTGAGCATGAAAGTCCATGAGACTCTTATCTCCAATTAACCACCAGAAAACCAGAAGTGGTGCTGTGGCTCCACAGGGTAGAGCAGTAGCCTTGAACTGAAGAGCTCAGGTACAGGGCCCACACCCAGAGTTCAAGCCCCATGTCAAATAAATAAATTTTAAAAATAATAATAGTAATGAAAGGGAGAGTACAGGAACATTTTTAGATGGGGAAATCCGTCAGATTTGCCACATAGCTTGGTGACACATTTTTAGATGTTCCATTTAGTAGCTTAAAAAAGCTAGTGACTACAATTTCCTGGTGGTAGCTGGTTTTTGATGTCTGTCTCAGACTGAGTGCTGTAGGCAACTACTGGGTAAGCATCATTTGGCATTTCTGATTTTCCTGAGTTCTGGCCTAGCAGGACCTCACTACGGAATATGCTACTGCAAACAACCCCACAGCCATCACGCCTGACCAGTACTTTGATGAAGACTTTGATCTGAAAGACAGGGACATTGGAAGACCAAAAGAGCTGACAATTAGAACTCAAAAGTAAGAGCCATTTTCAATTTATGAATGGTCTCAGAAGTTGTACTGTTTTATGGTGTAAGGATCAATCGTGCCTCTGGCTCGCTCTTTCTCTCTTTCTTTCTTGCGTGAGTCATGGGGCTTGAATTCTGGGCTTGAGTTCTGTCCCTGAGCTCTTCATCTCAAGGCTACCACCCTACCCCTTGAGCCACAGCCCCATTACCCTTTTCTAGTGATTAATTGGAGATAAGAATCTCAAGGTCCTTGGTACCTAGGATAGCTTTGAACGTTGGTCCTCAGATCTCAGCCTCCTTAGTAACTAGGATTACAGGCGTGAGCCACCTCACCTGGCTTGGCTCTTACTTTAAAAAAAAAAAAAAAAAAAAGCTACTTTGGGGAAGTTGTCTTGGGAAAACAATAGAAGATTGCCTCTTGCATTAGCTTTTTCCAAATGGAATAATAAATATAACAATTCTATTTTTGTGGATGTGTGCCAGTCCTGGGGCTTGAACTCAAAGTCTAGGCGCTGTCACTGCACTTTTGTGCTCTACCGCCTTAGCCACAACTCCACTTCTGAACTTTTTTGGTGATTAATCTAAGAGTCTCCTCAGATCTCAGCCTCCTGAGTGGCTAAGATTACAGACATGAGCCACCGACCCCTAGATCTTTATTCCTCCTCCCCATTGGCTGCTCCAATGAAATGATTTCCATCAGCTATCAATTTCTCCATGCTTTTTGTTAATTAAAGTTATTGCTGGGGTAGGTTGGAGTGTAAGGCCTCATCTCCTGATCACCAGAATTCTGGGTGATGTGACTTTCTTGTTGTTCCAGGCCTGAGTGGTTCTGAGTTTGAGAGATAAACCCAGGGGCTGGTGGTAGAGTGCTTGCCTAGCATGCATGAAGACCCAGATTTGATTCCTTGGTACCACATACATAGAAAGAGCCATAAGTGGTGTTGTGGCTCAAGTGGTAGAACTCTAGCCTTGAGAAGGCCCAAGGACAGTGCTCAGGCCCAGAGTCAGTCCCTAGGACTGGCAAAAAGAAAAAAAGAAAGAGAAAAGAGGGAACTCAGAGCTGGTGGAGTGAGAGGCAGGGGTTTAGCCCGCCTCAGTGTGCTGATCTGTTCTCAACTCATAGAGATTGCCTCTGTCTTTTCTCCTTCAAACCCTGCAGGTTTAAAGCTACACTGTGGATGTGTGAAGAGTTTCCCCTCTCACTCGTGGAGCAAGTCATTCCAATTATTGACCTCATGGCTCGAACTAGTGCTCATTTTGCAAGACTGAGAGATTTCATCAAATTGGAATTCCCACCTGGATTTCCTGTCAAAATAGGTACTATTTAACTCAGGTGCACATGGGCTTACTCATTTTGTGGGTGACATAATGTTTCATGGAATTGGAGGTAATAAGGTAGCCTATGATAAATATAGTGGAGGAAGAAACAATTATGCCTGGTTTAAGAAATGTCACAATCTTTGGTTCATTTTGCATATCAGAATTAAGAGATCCCTAGCCATTGACAAGTGATGCTGACAGATGTAAAAAGCCATAAAAATATGACATTGTTTTAATGTCAAACCTTAAGTGGAACTTTGAGCTTTACTTAAATGAAATTTTAGATTAGATAATTATTTAGAAAAGACAACTGTCATCAAGATTATCTGATAGGCAAATATGATTTAAGGCCTAAACTAGTATGCAGAATGATTATATATATATATATATATATATATATAATAAATACAGTGTCTCACACATGTAATTTTAGCTCTCAAAAGATAAAAATCCACAAAAGCCATTTAACGAATGATTGTTGTCCTTAATGTACTATGTTGTCTCTCATCTCCTTTGCTGTCCCTTGGTTATCTCATATTGTTATAGTATCTCATTTTGTTATCTGATATATTGAATTTATTTGTATTTGGTTATTTGAAATTTGATAGGGAAGGGGGAAAAACCAAGACGGCTAGGGGGTGTGGGGGGGAGGGAAATGGGTACCAAGACATGTGAAAGGGTATCAATGTATGTGAATTAATGCACCTTCTATCTGGCAAATATCATGTATCCCTTTTACTAATTACAATAAAAAATAAATAAATAAATAAATAAATAAATAAAAAAGAAAAAAAAGATAAAAATCCAGAGAGGATTGTAGTTCAAAGCCAGCCCAGACAGAAAAGTTCAAAAGGTTCTATCTTTATGTAACCAGAAAGATGTCAAACTGAGGCACGGCTCCAGTGGTAGGGTCCCAGCTGTGAATAAGGAAGCTAATGAGTTTTAGTGTGAGTTGATTGTGTATCCATGACAATGTCATTCTGCTGAATCCCTTAATCACCGATCTAAAAGCACATGTTTAATTTGAATCTGAATCTCAGTTTTCCATTTCTATATTAGAGAGGGATGCTACCGAGGATAAAGTAAAATTGTTTTGAGAAAGAAGTGCTGAGCATAGTAACAATTTGGTAAGCATTCAGTCAATGATCACTATTACTGTTTTCAGTAAAGTTTATTTTATTTTGTTCTTTGTTTTGTTAGAAATTCCCTTATTTCATGTCTTAAATGCACGGATTACATTTGGAAATGTTAATGGTTGCAGCACTGCTGAAGAAAGTCAAAATGTGGACGGAACCCAGGCTGATTCAGGTAAAAAAAAGCAAATTCAGTTTGTAATTTAAAAAAAAACAACAGTAAAATGAATATATTCAATCATAGTACTAATCATTCATTTTGATACTAAGGAATATTTATGAAGTAGATCTGTCAGATAAATGGAAAATTTTAGATTTGCTTCAGAGTAAATGAAAAGAAAAAGACTTGGAAGATACTGTATTAGTCATTGTGACAAAATACAAGAGTGAAGCAAAAGAAGGAAAAACTTACTTTGGGCTCATGGTTTCATAGGTTATAGCCTGTACTCTACTGGCTCCTTTGTTACTGGCTCTGTGGAAGAATATAATGGCAAAGAGTATGGTGAGGCAGAGCTGCTTACTTCATGGCAACTGGGAAAGAGAGAGAGAGAGCGCTGGCACGCATGTACCAAGAGAAAGGGGGAGGGGCTGAGACTATCCCTAGTCAAAAGCACAAGACACTAATTGAAAAATACCTAAAACAAAAATGGCTGGAGGCATGGCTCAGGTGGTAGAGCATAGGCCTTGAGTTCAATGGCCAGCATTGCCCCAAACCAGGAAGACAACATGTTCTTAAAAATCAGCTTTATTGAAGTTACAATAACAGTGTCTCCTGTATAACTGATAGGTTAATTTAAAAAACTCCAAAGAAGATCATCTTTAATGAGTTTAATATGCATACAATCAAATATTCTCATTTTAAATGTGACAATTCCATGCATTTGAACAGATCTATATATACTGTGTAAATATCACCACAATTAAGATAGCATTAATTTGATGTTTCCAAATTCCCTCATGTTTCCTTGCAATCAATCCAATATATATATTTTTTCTTTTGGAACAAATACATGGCCACATATATTAGACTTAGTCCTCAAAGGATACATAAGTAAACCCTATCTCTGGAGCCTGGAAGTAGAACTAGTGTTGAAAGAGAAATCTTTACTTTTTATATAATAGTCCTCCATTTTTTTTTTTTTTTTTTGCCAGTCTTGGGCTTGAGCTCAGGGCCTGAGCACTGACCTTGGACTTTCTCAAGGCTAGAGCTCTACCACTTGAGCCTCAGCACCATTTCCGGCTTTTTTCTATGTATGTGGTACCAAGGAATTGAACCCGGGTCTTTGTGCATGCTAGGCAAGCACTTTAACCACTAGGCCAAACTCCACTAGGCCCCGGTCCTCCATATTTTTATGATTATATTAACTTTGTCACTTACAAGATCAAAGCATAAAGAAAAGCTGTACTGTGATACTTTGTATTGTCTTACTATTCTTCAGAATCCTTCATGTAGTAGCAGCTATTACTACTTTGATCCTTTATTTAAAAAAAAAAAAGTTAAGAGTCCATTAGCATGGCCTAGTTGTAGCGTGCTCACCTAGCATGCATAAAGCCCTGTGTTCGATTCCACAGAACCACATACACAGAAAAAGCTGGAAGTGGCGCTGTGACTCAAGTGGCAGAGTGCTATCCTTGTACAAAAAGTGTCCAAGGACAGTGCCCAGGCCCTGAGTTCAAGCCCTGGGACTGGCAAAAACAACAACAACAACAAAAAAACCCAACAACTTAAGGCTGTATATGGTGGCACATCCTGTAGTCTTAGCTATTTGAGAGGATGTGGCAGGAAGATTTCTTGTGTTTGGAATTCAAGGCCATCCAGGGCAACATAGCAAGACCCTGTCTTCAAGCAAACAAAAGTCTGAAAAATGTTGGAGTTTAGGTTGGACATGGTGGTGTATGTCTGAATTCCTAGCTCACAGCAGAATCCTGACCAGCCTGGGCGACCTAGAGAGGTTGAGGTTACCTTGAATTACTCACTGAGAGCCTGTTTGGAAATAAGAAAGATCTAAATTTATGGTAATGAGCTCAGACACTGGACTGTTTGCTTTTGTGTTTCAGCTTCCCAGGTCACAAGCTTTGAGGTAGACCAATCTGTGTTCGAAGTTCCTGAATCTTATCATGTTCAAGACAATGGCAGAAATGTGCACTTACAAGACGAAGATTATGAGATCATGCAGTTTGCCATTCAGCAGAGCCTGCTGGAGTCCAGCCGGAGCCAGGTGTGTGTTGGCATCATTGTCACAACTCTGACTGCTACTCTGTGATTAGGCCTCACGTTTTGGCCAGCTAGAGGACTTATCTAAATAACCAGTTTGACTCATGGTATTTATAAATTATTTTAAGCTCTACATACCCTGTCTTTTATGAAAGCTGACCATCTGCAAGCCCCATTTGGCATCGCTGACAGTTTTCAGACACTCATTCCTATTCTTCATGTTTTAAATGTAGCTGAAATTGAGTACTTTATTTTTAGGTGTGCTTTGTAACCTTCTAGTACTGAAGCAGCAATTTGGGGCTCATTTATACTAACCGTGTTCCTGAAATCTTAAGTGTGTATCACTAGTTTTAGATGAAGGTCATGATGGTTTTCATCTCAAATCCCTCCCCAAGGAAAAGCAAGCGTGTGTGTTGGGTGCTAAGTATGTGATGAAAGTGGTTTTGATTCTGTGTAGGTTCTTTCATTCACATGTCGTATTCCTTGGTAAGAAGAATTGACTCCTTAAACCCTTCATCTCTAGCAAGAGATAAAAATCTAAGGACAGGTCAGACCCAGCTAAAAGAAATCATCTTTTTAGCATCTCTGTGGTTGGGCCTTGAGACCTCACTGTCTTCAGCAGTCTGAGGTCTTGCCCCTCCCTCCCATGGCTCCCGCTCTGCTCCAGTGGGTCTGGTCCATTTCCTCCACCTTCAGGTATGTCCTGGGTTCTTGCTGCCCATTTGGTTGGTCACTGGTTCCTTCCATCATCCTGTCAGCCCTCCAAGCTGCTTCACTTTGAGAATAGCATCCACATTCCAGCACCTGGAACGTGGCGTTTGGCTTTCTGGTTTGAGTTTTACTTAGAGCTTTGAGCAGTGTGAGTCCTTGTCCTTCACTTCTCCCATTCCTAGAGCCACGAGGTTTTCTGAGGCTGCTGGACTCAAAGCCAGACTCCACAGCAGGCAGAGTCTCTTTGTAGGCGCTCCTAGGAGGCCCAGTGCCTAGACATCGAGGTCAGCCAGTACACTCTGGCTTAGCTTTGTTGCCCAGTTTCTAAGGAAATCTTGCTGACAATAAATTCCACCAAGGGGAATAGCCAGTTGAGGTGACAAAAACATGATATTTTTTAATCTATCCCTAAGAGTAATCTCTTTGGCCATGTCAATGTAGCCTAAGGTTATCATGTATAACCCAGTAGATGGTGAGTTGACCCATATCTCCACTACTATTTCACAGAGCACTATCAACAATAGGCATGTAAAATATTTTTGATTTTGTTTTACAGCTCTTATTTACTTGTCAAGATGGCAATTATTCCTTCTAGGAGGTGTTCACACCCATCACACTTGTGTTTGTAGGAACTTTCAGGACCAGCTTCAAATGGAGGGAGAAGCCCGACACACAGCTACGAAGCCCAGTATGAGAGGTGAGCAGCGTTGCTTTTTTAAATTGCTAGTATTGAGATTTGAACTCAGGCTTTCTTGCCCACAGCTGGCATTCTACCATTTGAGCCACGCCTCCAGCTCAGCCCCCTGCTGGCTATTTTGGAGATAAGAGTCTTGTGGACTTCTCTGTCTCTGCCTGGGATCCTGTGGGTCTCAGCTTCCTGAGAGGATGGGATGACATGGCTCTTGATGAGGTGGCTCTTGTCAGACTGAGGTTGACACAGTCCCTTGCTGCTTAGGCAAATGTGTGGCTGTGCTCACAGGAAAGAAATATTCCTTTTTATTTTGTATTTTTAATAGCGAAAATGTTAGTAGATTAGCTCTACAGGCCTGATATCTCCTTTCCAGGAAGGGTGACAGGACACAGGTCAGTGCTCCTGACAAAGATGCATAGGGAAAATGTTTTCTGGTTTGGTCTCTCTGAAATGTCTCCAGTGAGAAGTTTATGCCATTTTAAAGACATTGACACTTTGGGGAATAACTACAGAAATGATTAGAAGCTCTTTAAGGCCGGGAGTTAGTGGTAGAGTGCTTGCCTAGCATGCATGAGGACCCAGGTTCGATTCCTCAGTACCATATACATAGAAAAAGCCAGATATGGTGCTGTGGCTCAAGTGGTAGAGCTCTAGCTTTGAAAAAGCCCAAGGACAGTATTCAGGCCCTGAGTTCAAGTCCCCGGACTGGCCAAAAAAAAAAAAAGGAGAAGCTCTTTAAGAAATGCAGTGATGCATTTTCAAGGCATTTTTCTGTATGTTACGTATATATGACAAAGCTGTAAACAACCTGGTTTTACTATAAAACAGACTCAAATTCAATTCCCAGCACCATCATATAGTAACAGGCTGATCTTGGGCAGGGCCTCCTCCTGTGAGTAGCAGCTTTCTGGCTGGTGTGTGGTGCCCACACTCCCATCCACATTTATATGCGCATAGAAAAGCACCTGGCACAATATTCACAGGGTAAGCAGTTAAATGCACTCGCTTCCATTGCCACCATGGAGTAGTTGACTGCTTTTTCTTCCCTTTCTTCAACCCAGGGCCATCCAGGAGAGCCTCCTCAGCAACATAGAAGGCCCGTGCCCAGGTGCCATGAGTGAGTCCAGCCGTTTTGACAGCGACTTGCAGCTGGCCATGGAGCTCTCTGCCAAAGAGCTGGAGGAGCGGGAGCTCCGCCTGCAGGAGGAGGAGGCGGAGCTCCAGCAAGTCTTACAGCTGTCACTCACTGAGAAATAGACCTGTTTGTTCACGGGCCATGCACCAAGGCTCTGGGCTGCACGAGTACTGTGTCTGCCACCAGGCCCCAGGCCTGAGGGCCTCCACTTCGTGTAGATGGCAGCTGCCTCTTCTTTCCTCAGAGGTGCAGGACCAGTGACTCCCCGGCCCTTTGGTGCCCCTGGAGTGGAAAGAGGGCCTGGTAGCCCAGCTCCGGGCTATGGGGAGGACAGCACCACCACTTTGCATTAGCTGTATTGGCTTGCAGGGCACATTTTTACTACCAGCTTTAGACAAACCCCAATCCATGCAGGGTTGATACATTTCTACCCAGGAGTGATAACATTATTGCTAAGTCAGGGTGCTTTTATATAGGAGAGCAGCAGCCTTTCTAGAGTGGTTTATGTGAGTTGGACACTTTTCTTTACTGTTCACCAAAGAAATGGGTTGTGCCGATCGACTCTTTACTTTTACCTTTCTATAGGGTTTCTAGGACGATGCCATCATTCCTGTCCATTTCCACCCCCCCACCCCCCTCCCACCCCACCACACACACCCTAGCTAAAGCTAAAGAGGAGATATGTACAGGATCTATTGTAGATTATGGTTAACTATTTGCATCAAATGAAGATGAATGACCACAGATGTTGCCTTAGCCTTAAAACTTACTAATAGTTTCAAACCACCTCACTCCATGTGTTGAGGGATTCGGATTGTCTTTGAGAGCAGGCTCCTCCAGGCGAAATCCAAGGCAGCTAATTCTGTACCTGGTGGGGCAGAGAGGGAAGCCAGGGCTATTCTTAAGGGAGCTGGCCAAAATATTGGGATAGCAGAGAGCCAACCCAAATGTGTTGCCTGCTCCAGGGAGGCCTAGGAGCCACCAGCTGCAAGGGTTACTTGCAACTCGGCAGGAAAGGATGTGTTTGAGATGAGGAGAGAGCATGCATGGAGCATGATGGCTCTTCCTTCAAAAGGGAAAGTGATGATTGCACGTTGCTTTTGAGAGTTCAAAACATCTTTCTGGATAAATATATTTTTTAACAGAATCTTTTTATTATTTTTAAAGAATAAAAATGACTACTCCCATCAGTAGCAATACAAGGTTATACATTTTAACCAGATTTTTCTCAGGCCTCTTTTGGATACTTTTAGTAGTTAACTATTTTGTCTAGCCCTCCTGTAAATACCTATCACATAACATACAGACCCTGGGGAATATGGCCAGCTGTGGCCCATGTACTCATTCCCCCAGGCTGCACTGAAATCATCCAGTAAATGTATCCTCCTCTGTTTTCCATCTATTTCCTATTGTGCTTCTTTTTGAGATAGAAAGAGAGAAACAAACTCCTATTCTAGTTGATGTCTGAATCATTCAGTGAATGTTGCCAGGAATGTTCCTAGACACAAAGAATTGTGCTTTGAATGCCCGAATAGCCATCTGCCTTTTTTTTGTCATGCTCTGACCAAAAAATTTGTCTGCACACAAGGCCAGTAGAGGTGACATCAATCACACTTGTTCCTTACACAGCAGTGTTTACGATGAGCAAAGTTCTTGGGAATGACTGCAGTTATTTTTCCATGTTGTTTACTCACTAAGGCAAATCATAGGGAATTTTTGTGTTTGCATTCCATTGCTCTGCTTCCTGACTTCTTTGACTTTGTCCCCGAGAAGTTCACTTAAAAAGGGACTGAGCATTATGTCAACCTGTTGCAGCATTTTTCATGTGCTCCCTCAAAATGCAAATAAAGCCTGCTTCCCTAGAGGGTGCTCATACCCTGGAGTCTGAGTGGTCTGTTTTCTACTCACTGGATTTCCCTCCACTCACTTCCTGAGCTGAGCATCTGCATGTTGCTCAGTTAAATTCGTAAGGAGACATGCTTCTCACTCCCCACCCATGTCATGACACCACATGGGCCATCTAACTTGGGAGTTCCTTCCGAGAATGCCTTCTGGGGTGCACTGTTCCTGTGGAGGGGGCAGGGCCTGCTGCTTCTCCAGTCAGTGCTCAAATGATACTTAGTGCCCCCAAAAGACTCACCTTATACCTAAATGTGAAGCTGTTTTGCTCTGGGGGAGGAGGGAAAGGAGGTAATAAACACCAATACTCTGAGCCACACAGCACCATGTAGAAAGCTCAGTTCATAAGCCTCCAATGGCCCAATATCTACCATAACTTTTGATTGAACAACAGCTCCAGTACACTATGGGAATCAAGTATAACAAAGTTTCTAAGACAATCTGTTCTGCAAACAAGCTTATCACAACAGGCATAATATGAGAAGTCCAGGAAACAGAAAAGTGACAGGAAAAGGAATGACCTGTTACCAGCTTAGTCCCCTTCTGACCATGATGTCAGGGAAGATGAAAATAAGGTTTCAGCTGACTGTGGTCCAGTAAGTGATGAGTTCAAGTCTACCTGGACCCCTGTCTAGAAATGTGAATTTAAGTCCCAACTGGGAGAAATACAATACACTAAAGCACTCTAGAGCCCCCAATCTCAGCTTCAGAGGAAGTTTTGTGCTTGCTAATACAGCTCATTTTATGTTTGGTTCAGGTTGTGTTTAATTTGCTACACAGGCAGTATTCTGTGTATTGTTTGATAACTACCTCTCACTATTCCTCCAAAGATGATCAGGAAAATAATTCCATTTCAGAGTCTTAGTTGGCCAATCTTTGGTGGCTAAAAGTACTATAATTCTCTCCCAAAATTGATGCTTTTGTCTTTACAGATCCTCTGCAATAAGCCTCTTTCTAAAAGGAAGATTCTATTTTACTATAGTTGTACATTTGTGTGTGAGAGAGTGAATGAGAGACAAACTACCAGGGGCTTGAACTCAGGACCTTTGGGCTCAAGTTCAGCCTTTTTGTTCAGTGCGGGTATCCTACCACTTGAATGCCTCTAGTCTGGTTTCTATGTTGTAGTTTGTTTGGTTTTTGCTGTTTACTTGGAGATGAAGTCTTCTGGACTTTTCTGTCTAGGCTGGCATTGAGCCTTGGTCCTCAGATCTCAGCCTTCTGAGCAGCTGGGATTAAAGATGTGAACCACTGGCTCCTGACTACCTAGAATTCTTGTGTGGAACTAATGATACGGGAAACGACAAAACCACAATTACCTGACTGGTATTTCCAAACAAAGAGTAAACTGTAAAAGTTTATGAGCTTGCATCATCCATGGTTATAAAAGAAATATAAATAAAAACAACCCTAAGATACCACCTTATGCCAATTAGAATGGCCAACATTCTGAACTCAGACAACGACAAATGCTGGAGGAGATGTGAAGAAAGAGGAACACTACTGTACTGCTGGTGGGAATGTAAACTAGTACAGCCACTCTGGAAGGCAATTTGGAGGTTTCTTAAAAAACTGAAAATAGACCTTAGCTTAGATCCCGCCATACCACTCCTGGGCATCTACCCTGAGCATCATAACCCAGGATATGATAAGGACACCTGCTCAGCCATGTTCATTTCTGCACTATTCACAATAGCCAAGTGATGGAAACAACCTAGATGCCCTACTACAGGTGAATGGATACAAAAAATGTGGTACATATACACAATGGAATTAAGATAGCCAACAGACAAGTAAAATAATGGTATTCACTGTGAAGTGGATGAAACTAGGGCGAATCATGTTGAGTGAGGTAAGACCAAAGGAACAAAAGGCACATGGTCTCCTTGATATGTAGATATTAGATACAAACAGTGCAAGAGCAATGACTCAATATTCGAGTACCTAAGGTTATGGACATGGTCTTGGAGAAATAAACATAACTACTAAACATAAAAATCTATGATGGGATATATACTCTGTAGACATAATGTTATATAGATATGTATCTATGACATACAAACCCTCAGCTTAATTTAAATTATGTTCTAAAATCTATATGCCAGTGATTGAAGGTAAGAGATTCCCTTCTTGAACACTTGTTTGTTAAACATGACACTTGAGATATGATGTAAAAATCAGTGTTAATAAAATCTTTCAAAAAACATTCATGAGCTTGGCAAGTTTTTACTAAGTCCTTTTAAAAATCCATTCACAAATAGGAAAACTGAAGCGCTAGAGAAGGAAGACATAAGTGGACATGGGACAAGAAGCCAGGCTTCTGCCTTAGGCCCAACTTGACCATTTGTGGATCAGTTTTCTGAAATAATCAGAATGTTGCCTTAGGGCAACAATGCTATTTCACATCCAATTTTAAAGTTTTGCAGTTCTTTCCCTCTAAAAATATCAGATTCAAACACATACACACACACACACACACACACACACACGTGCATTTTAAACACTTCAGAAATAATTACTAGGAGTAAGATGGCACATGAGGTTTCATTTCAATTTTAATTGACATTTTGCTCAAAAGCACACAACAATGAACCTCTGAATAGCTCCACGTTACAAGGTTCTAACAAAAATCCTAATATCAAGCAGTTACAACATCCTTATTATTTCACATTAAGTGCAGGTTATTTCACATCAGTGCTGGGCTTGAGTGGAGCACAAGATAAGCATTTTAGATTAATAACATTAATTCTAGCACCTTTCAATAAATACTAATCACCTTTTAAGTATGAAGGTGTAATTTCAGTAGGGGGAAAGAATCCATTTCACCAGCAGCACAAACAACAGCAGCATTTTCAAAGTTGAGATTAAATCTGTAAACACTCCTGGCACGGCACTCGTGCCCTCCTCAGCCCAGCCCTCCACTCAGGCTGAGTGTCAGCTCCCACAGGATTTAGGCGGTGGGCTACGGAGACTTGCATACAGTACAAGGGAGATGAAGGTTGGTTATCTGAGTAGGGTGGGACTTTTTGTAACAGGTCAACTGGTAGCATTTCTAATTCAACTTGGCCTTTCAAGGCCAAAAGAACACTCCAGGACTCCACCTGATGAGACCCTACCTTCCGTGGGGGCATCTGAGTGCAGAGCTGGTGGGGTGAGAGAGTATTAGCAGAGGGAGGGAATGAGGGAGAGGGGATGATACACCGTGTGCATATATAGAATAGCACAATGAAACGCTCCCTATTACAAATGTGTGTTGATTCAAAAAGAAAACAGAGGATGCCTCTCTCCCTCTTGCTATTTCAAGATTAATGGTTAGTCCCTTCCAGTGTAGGTCTCACAGACATTTGTGGGTCATGTTTTCTTTTTTGTGAACCTTCAACTTTACAGCTAAACCTTGCAGCTTTGCGTCTCACTCTTGAGGACATCCCGACATAAAAATGAACACTGAGAGTAGACTCGGCAGCCAATAATTAGGGAGGATCTACACTGCTTAGTATTTACTAACTGTCCACACCAAGGGTCGCTTCTAAGTAGAAAAGTCCTGATTCCAAATCCTCCACTGGCCCACGTGCACCACAACTTATCCCCAAAACTTGCAGCGGAAGTTGCTGTGCTGTCACCGACGACGAATGGGCTTGTAGACACACAGCGCCATCAGGATGATGGTCACCAGCAGGATGCTGAAAATGGTTCCCATCAACACTGCAAAGGAAAAACAGGTTACCTCCAAATGCAAACTTCAGGTCCCTCATTTCCTGCAACAGTAATTCAGTCAAATGGACTTGTGCTGGACGTGGCAACAGTAGTGAACAGAAACGGTCCCAGGAAGAGCCTCTCACACAGCTTGACATGCCATGAGGAATGGGTGACTGAGGGCGATGTGGGAGGTCCAGTGATTGAGGAAGCATCTGAAATGAGACACAAGCTGGGCCCTTCAGTGCACAGCTCTGAAAGGAGAGCTCTGCAGTCCCAAGGACCCCTGAGGCCACAGCAAGCCCAGCATGTCCAGTGAACATAAAGGGGGCAAGCATGGAAGAAGGTAGGAGGGGCTAAGACTGACACAGGACATGAGGCAGGACAGCAGGAACCAGCTTATGCAGAGGAAAAAAGATCCCTCTGAGCTGAGTGGCAATGGCTCACACCTGTAATCCTAGCTACTCAGGAGGCTGAGATTTGAAGATTATGGTTCGAAGCCAGCCCAGACTCCAACTTCCAGCCTTTTGGTGATTTATCTCCAATTAATCACCAAAAGGCTGGAAGTGCAGCTATCGCTCAAATAGCAGAGTGTTATTAGCTTTGAGCACAAAGGTCAGGGACAGTGCCCTGAGTTCAAAGCCCCAGGAGAAGCACTCCCCTACACCTTCCCTTCTCCCCCATAAAAAGATCTCTCTGGCTGGCTGGGTTAGATGACTCTTAACAAGGACTTTCTGATAAAGAGCAACTAATTTTACAACCTATTATATTTAAAGTTTAGAGAAATGCTCACCTCTAAAATTTTCAAGATTCTCAAGCTGAGCCTTGTGATACTGAAGATTCTTTATTTTTTTTGGCCAGTCCTGGGCTTGAGCTCAGGGCCTAAGCACTGTCCTTGGACTTTCTCAAGGCTAGAGCTCTACCACTTGAGCCTCAGCATCACTTCCGGCTTTTTCTATATATGTGGTACTGAGGAATCAAACCCCTCTTTGTGCATGCTAGGAGAGCACTCTACCACTAGGCCAAACTCCCGGCCCCAGAAGATCTGGGTTTTAAACTCCAGCCACCTGCCAGTTTTATGCAACAGCAACAGTGTCTGGGATTAACTTAGAGGTGCTGGGAAGCATTCAAAATTCTGTTTCCGTCACTAAGCAAGTGTATATTTAATGTGTATGTGAGCCCATCCCAGGTTCCAGCTGGGAATAACCCTGGTTGTACAGTAACCATGGTTACTGTTCCTGGGGGGGGGCAGGAGACAAGATCTGAGCACAATTTAAAGTCAGTAATTTCAGAGTATCCATGACCCCCGCCCCCACTATACTACACCCTGGTGCCATCATCCACCCTGAACCCGGTTATTATATAGAATGATCATACTTTTTGGTGACGGGAAGACACAAATACAATGCCGAAATTCAAAAAAAAAAGTCCAAAGTCATTTTAAGGACTTGGGTAAAACAATTTACATGAGCTCAATATTATCTCTTCTTAACTAAACACCTGCCCTAATTTTCTAAAGTCTTGAATTCTAAGTTTCTATAGTTCTAACTATAATTGGACTTAAGGTAGTTATATTCCATTGAAACCACTGTCTTATTGTGGAAAGGCATTCAGATAGATAGATAGATAGATAGATAGATAGATAGATAGACAGACAGACAAACAGACAGACAGACAGATATATATATATATATATTTTTTTTTTTTTTTGTCAGTCCTGGGGCTTCAATGGAGAGCCTAGGCACTGTCCTTGGACAGTTTTTGCTCAAAGCTAGTGCTCTGCCACTAGAGCCACAGTGCCATTTCCAGCCTTTTCTGTGTATATGGTACCAAAGAATTGAACTCAGGGCTTCATGCATGCTAGGCCAGCACTCTACCACTATGCCATGCTCCAGTCCCCAATATATGTGTACATCTTTTTTTTTTTTTTTTTTTTTTGCCAGTCCTGGGCTTGGGCTCAGGGCCTGAGCACTGTCCTTGGACTTTCTCAAGGCTTAGCACTTTACCACTTGAGCCTCAGCACCACTTACAGCTTTTTTCTATGTATGTGGTACTAAGGAACTGAACCCGGGTCTTCGCGCATGCTAGGCAAGCACTCTACCACTAGGCCAAACTCCCAGCCCATATGTACATCTTTTAAAGCAAATTGTGAGGACTGGAATGAATTTTAAAAAGAAAAGCAGCTTAAAATCATGTCTTGTTAGATGCACAATATACATTTAGGGCTCAATACATTCTCTCACACTTTGTATTTCTATCTCTTCCTGTACTTTGCATGCAGCATCAGTTGCCTGACCAGCAGTCCTGTAAGAAGCCATTTTTTTTTTTTAACCAGTCGTGGGGCTTGAACTCAGGGCCTGAGCACTGTCCTTGGACTTTTCTCAAGGCTAGAGCTCTACCACTTGAGTCACAGCACCACTTCCAGCTTTTTTCTATGTATGTGGTACCGAGGAATCGAACCCCAGTCTTCGTGCATCCTAGGCAAACACTCTATCATTAGGCCAAACTCCTCTAAGAAGCCTTTTTAGTCCATCTTTATTGGACACTTCCTATCACGGAGCCTTGTATTCTCCATTCATAAAATGGAACAAAAAACTCAGGAAGGTGAGATATGAAGATGATAGTTTGAAGCTAGCTGGGGCAGTAAAGTCTGTGAGACTCTTATCTCCAATAAACCACCAGAAAGCCAGAAGTGGAACTATATAGCCAAGTGGTAGAGCACCATTCTTTTTGTTTGTTTGTTTCCTTTTTTTCCTTTTGTGGGCCATGGGACTTGAACTCTGGGCCTGGGTGCTGTCCCTGAACTCTTCAGCTCAAGGCTACCACCCTACCCCTTGAGCCACAGCCCCACTTCCTGTTTTCTAGTGATTAATTGGAGATAAGAGTGTCAAGTTCTTTAGTGCACAGGCTGGGTTTGAACAGTGATCCTCGGATCTCAGCCTCCTGAGTAGATAGGATTATAGGCATGAGCCATTCTTGAGCAAAAAAAGCTAAACGACTGTGGCCAGGCACATATTTCAAGCCCCAGTACAGGTATCTTCTCTCCCTTTCCATCTCCCTCCCTGTCTTTGAGTTTCCAGATCATTCTCTGAGCACTGCTGTTCTAGAGCAGTGGTCACAACAATGGGGATGTTAAATCAAAGAAAACTGGGCCTGGCTACAGACATTCTGGTCCTATTGACTGCATCGTGCATGCAGGTGGATGGTGCTACTACTGGCATCTAAAAGTTAAGGATAGGAGCCACGCAGTGGCTCAAGCCTGTAATCCTAGCTACTCAGGAGGTTGAGATCAGAGGACTGCAGTTCAAAGCCAGTGTGACTCTTATCTCCAATTAACCACTAGAAAACGGGAAGTGTGGCGGTGTGGCTCCTGGAGTAGGGTCGTAGCCTTGAGGTGAAGAGCTCAGGGACAACACCCAGGCCCAGAGTTCATGCCCCATGCCTGACTTAAAAAAAAATGTTAAGAATAGGGATGCTACTGAACATTCTAGCGTTCAGGATAATCGCACACATGGTTCCAAAGAATTAAGGATGTTGCTGTGTGCAAACTACTTAGCAGGGGGGCTAGGTTAAGGGGTCAGTACATGGCTGACATTGAATTAGGGTGGTCAAGACAATTCAAAAGGATGCTATGTGGCTACTTATGTAAGATATACAGATGCACTAGTGAAATTCAAAAGGAAAGGAGGACTTCAGAAGGCCCGGGAAGACTCGTTGAGAAGCTTTCCATTCCAGAGCTCTTTCAAAGCCAGGTACACGGGCGCCCGCGTCGAGGAGATTTCCTCCCCTACCCCTCCAAGAATTGCTTCAAGATCCACAAAGCCCGGTTCCAGGACTGGCCGCCCTGACTTGCTGGGTAAATCTAGGGAAGGAAAGTTCACGTCTTGTGTTTCCTTTTCCTTCTCTGTAAGACACAACTGAAAGATGACTTCTCTCAGGTGTCTGGCCGCTCCGGCCCCCGTCACGGGCGCTGGCTCCAGCTGCGAGCCACGCCTCCTGCCCACCCCGGGCCCCTCCAAGCCCCCACCGCACACCCCCGGCCCCGCGTTCGGTCCCCGCGCGGGCGCGGCCAGGCCCCGGCCCACTCCTCCAACCCGCGACCACTCACCCAGGTTCTGCCCGCGCAGCACCGCATACGGCCTGCTCCGCTCCGGGGAGTCCTCTGGGTTCGGGGCCTCAGCCTGCGCCGCCAGGACGCAGCACAGGCAAAAAAGCCAGCGCCACACACAACGCCGCATCTCGTCACCTGCTCTGGGGGGGGGAGGGAAGCCAAGCTCCACTTCCGGTTTAGGCCACGCCCCCTCCCTTTATCCGTACACGCCCTTCCGCTGCCTCCGCACACGCCCCTTCTCGCGCGCCCCGGGGCGGCGTTGCCAAGGAAACCGTATACTTCCGCCAAAGTTCCGCCCCCCCTTGCCCCCCGGCGGTCTGTCCTGGATTACTCTTCCGCCCGGCCAACTTTCCGCTCTTATCAGCGTTCCTCTGCAGAAACGTTCCGGACCTCGTGTGGTGACGACCGAGGGATTCGGGATTCGGGCTGCTTCCTCCTTCTTTTAACTTAGACTTGGCGCCCAGTGGAAACGCTCACCTCCCTCCCAGCCTTCGGGAAGCCCTCAGGCCCCCTGATCTGAACCTGGCCATGGCGCACGATCCATCCCCCAGCCGCAGGGACTGGTCAGGACCCACTGTGTAACCCACTTAGACCAGACACGGGTCTGGGCCACACCGGGACTAAGGCAATCTGAGGAATCAGAGAAATGGCCTCTAGCCCCACTACTCTGCTAAGCCAGCCTTTATAGTCCCTTAAACCACCAACCTCGAGTGAAAAAAAAAAGCCAGACGAGCCAGGTGCCGGGGGCTCACACCTGGGATCCTCGCTTCTCAGGAGGAGGAGATCTGAGGAGCACAGTTGGCAGAAAAGTTCCCCTGAGGCTCATTAATCTCCAGTTCATCCATCAAAAACCGCAAGTGGCCTGGTGGCTCAAGTGGTAGAGCGCTAGCCTTGACCACAGAGAGACTCGGACAGCCTCCGGGCCGTCAGTTCAAGCCCTCTGTGGAGTGTTGGATACGCTATCGATGAGCAATGCACACATGTAATGTACCCCACTACCTAGTTTGTATGTCAAAACAGTTGTGAATAAACTACTAGTTAACCTAGCATCTCCTGCCAGCAAGATGGCAGCATCTGCATCTTGGAGAATAGTTCACGGGTTGTTTCCTTCTAGAAGCAATCCCTCTCCCAGGGTCACGATTATCTTGAAATCTCCTCTCATCATCCAGCTGTGGGAACCCTGCTGCAGAGGCACATGATAGTTTGGGGAAAATTCGCATGGAATCAGCCATCAAGGATGACTCTAGACTATGGAGTGCCCTGCATTGCAGAGAAAACTGCAAAACCATACTCTTCTATATTTGATGCATGCAAATGTATACTTATTCAATCACGACTCCTATGATTACATGAGCAAAGATTCACTTACAACATAAAATTTTCTACACTTTAATAGTAATCATCTCCAGTGAATGTTTATACATTCACCACAGGATTGGATGTTACCTGAAATAGATCTCAAGAGTCTTGCCAGATTTATAAAATTAACAGACATCTACAGCAATTTTAAATAAACATAAAAATTGAAAGGACAGCATAGAAAGTTTTCAAACTCCCACTGTTCCCTCCCTTCTTAAAATAACTTAGTATGGTACATTTGTGTTACCAAAACCAAACCAATACTGATACATTATTACCTATTGTCCAGAGTTGCATTAAGATTCACTCAGGGGCCAGGAGTTTGGCCTAGTGGTACAGTGCTCGCCTAACATGCACAAAGACCAAGGTTCGATTCCTCAGTATCACATATATAGAAAAAAAGCTGGAAATGGTGTGTGGCTCAAGTAGTAGAGCTCAGGCCCTGAAAAAGCCCCAGGACAGTGCTCAGGCCCTGAGTTCAGGCCTAGGACTAGCAAAAAAAAAAAAAAATATTTAGCGCTTTAGTGCTCTCCTTTTGTTATTGAGTTCTAATTTATTTTTTGAGCATTTTTGTCAGTCATGGGACTTGAACTCTGGGCCTGGGCGTTGTCCCTGAGCTCTTCAGCTCAAGGCTACCACCCTACCCCTGAGCCACAGTGCCATTTTCAGTTTTCTAGTGGTTAATTGGATATAAGAGGCTCAAGGTCTTTAGTGCCCAGGCTGGCTTTGAACCTTGATCCTCAGATCTCAGCCTCTTGAGTAGCTAGAATCACAGGCGTAAGTCACCATGCTCAGCTAGGACCATACTTTCTTGAAGTCTGCAGGGGAAACATCTCTCCTTGCCTCTTCCACCTTCCTTGGATTTCTTGATTTTGCACCTGCAGCACCTTCCTCTACCTTCAGCGTTGTATGACACTCTCCCCTCTTGAGCTGTGCCTGACATAATCATATTAGATAAAAGATACACATGACTATGACATGAAATCACCTTAACTGGTTGCATCTGTAATGGCTCCATTTCCAAATAAGGCCAGTTGTAAGAGGTTCTGGTGTTAGGACATAGCATGTATTGAAGGAGACTTATTTGATCCATGACTTAGCTGTGCAGTGCAACTCTAGACTTTCATCTTCCTGTGGAATCTGTCAAATGCTGACAAGGTGGGGTTCAAATCTTCCAATGTAATAGCGGATTCATCCATTTTTTTCCTTGTCATTCTATCGATTTTTGTCTCTACTTTTTGTTTTTGTTTTTGTTTTTTACCAGTCCTGGGCTTGGGCTCAGGGCCTGAGCACTGTCCCTGGATTTTCTCAAAGCTAGGGCTCTACCACTTGAGCCACAGCACCACTTCTGGCTTTTTTCTATGTATGTGGTACCGAGGAATCGAACCCGGATCTTTGTGCATGCTAGACAAGCACTCTACCACGAGGCCAAACTCCCGGCCCTTGTCTCTACTTTTTATTTCTTCTAGATCTTCTCCTTTTCCTTCCTTCATTAAGGAGCTTATTCCAGATTCTAGGGAGTCTTGTGTCAATTGATCACCTCCATCCATCCAAGCCGTGAAACTCCTTCAGTCATTTTACAGGAACACCAGTGCTTCCGACTTGATTCCACGGGGTTCAAAACGGTGGCAGTTCCTGAATAAATCCACACAAGAGAAATACCCGTGTCCTAGCAAGGCAAAGTTGTCCTGTGTCTGAGGTGCAACTGTTTCTTACTTGGCTTCTTTATTTTTTGTTCTTCCAACAAGTTGAAATACAGATTCTTCTTCAGGAAGGCTTTCAGAACTTCCTCTGTGGAACAAGGCCAAGAGCAGATCTATTGTCAAGTGATGGTGGAGTCAAGATGGCACACAGATAAGATAGCATCAATTATGCACTAAGTTCTATAGGGAGCACTTTCCTTAAGAGTCACTTTCTTAGGATAGTGAAAGCACTTTGCTCGTGTCCCCCAATGCACTTGAGGGTGCACACTAAATGTAAACCCTTTCCACATATACCTCTGTTGCTTGATTCTGATGCCATGACTTCAACCTGCATTTACCAAGTGGTTTTCTTTTCCTGCGTTTCAGGAGTTTGAACTCACCACTTCACTCTTCCTAAGGAAACACCTTTTACTTGAACCACATTCCCAGCACCATATACTCGTTTGTTTTTCAGATAAGAGCTACACTGGAACTTGGTCACAGCCTGAGCTTTAGAGGAGCCCCCCACCCCCGTTATGAGTTGCTTTGTATTAATGTGATTCCTTTAGCTGGAAAGCTAAAGGAATTGCTGCTTATTTTTTTCTCCTGGCCTTCTCTTTGGCCCTGTATTCTTGACTATGTCTCCAGCAGTAAGCTCCTGAGTAACCCAAACCAAGACCATCATTTTCTGCACCTTCCTAACTGGCTTTTCTCCCTTGTCACAGGATATGAGAAGAGTGATGCCCTGATGCTGAAGCAAGTTCGTCTTTGTGTGAGATACAACACAGTGCATTGCAGGACCACACGAATGTGTGCATTACACATGGCTTGCTTTCCTGGGTTGGGGAAATATTAACCAATTCTCATTCTAGATAGCATTAAAATCCTGACCCTTAGCTGGACACTGGGGGCTTATACCTGTAATCCTAGCTATTGAGAGGCTGAGACTTGGAGGATTGCCGTTTGAAGCTAGTGCGGTGTGTGTGTGTGTGTTGGGGCAAAGAAGTGAGGAGAGAAGGAGTCTGTGAGACTCCATCTCCAGTTAGTCCATGCAAAAAGTGCCAGACAGGATGAACAAATACAGCCGTGGTTTTCACTCGACACCACATTGAAGATGAACTATTCAAATTGTGGGTGGGGACAGGAGGGGACAAACTCAAGAGAGAATGAGGGAAGGGTGACATGGTCCCAAAAGAAATGAACTCATGGGGCCGGGAGTTTGGCCTAGTGGTAGAGTGCCTGCCTAGCATGCACGAAGACCTGGATTCGATTCCTCGGTGCTACATACATACAAAAAAGCCGGAGTGGTGCTGAGGCTCAAGTGGGTAGAACTCTAGCCTTGAGAAAGTCCAAGGACAATGCTCAGGCCCTGAGCCTAAGCCCAGGACTGGCAAAAAAAAAAAAAGAAAGAAATGAACTCATTATCTCTGACTTATGTAACTGTCACCCTTCTGTACATCACAATCAAAAATTAAATTAGCCAGGCACTGGTGTCTCATGCTAGTAGTCCTAGCTACTCAGTAGGCTGAGTTCTGGAAATCATGGTTCAAAGCCAGACTGAACAGAAAAGTCTCTGTGAGACTTTTGTCTCCAATTAGCCACTCAGATACTAGAAATAGGGCTGTGGCTCAAAGTGGCAGAGCTCTAGCTTTGAGCAAAAAGGGCTCAGGGACAGTGTCCAGGCCCAGAGTTTAAGCCTCACAATCAATTAAAAAAATTTTTTTTAAAGAAAAGCACAATCTAGCCAGGCGCGGTGGCTCATGCCTGTAATCTTAGCTACTCAGGAGGCTGAGATCTGAGGATCTCAGTTCAAAGCCAGCCTGGGCACTAAAGACCACGAGACTCTTATCTCCAGTTAACCTCTAGAAAACAGGAAGTGTGGCTGTGGCTCAAGGGAAGGGCAGTAGCCTTGAGCTGAAGAGCTCAGGGACAGCACCCAGGCCCAGAGTTCAAGCCCCATGACCCACAAAAAAAAAAAAAAAAAAAAAAAAAAAAAAAACCAACCACAATCACAGTGAACTTTATTCTGAACGTTTGTTTTCTCCTTGGAAAAGAATTTTGTAATAACCAAAACATTAAACAGAGACCTGCACGTAAGCAAGGGCTGTGTTAAGGCAGCAGTTGGTTTGTTCTCTGCCCACATGTCACCATAACCTCATTAGCTTCTCCTCTGATTTCTGGTGTTGTCCCAGAGTGATCAGAAGGCCTGTTCCTGCGCCTGGGATGGCCTGGCCCTGGCTGTGGCTCCTTTTCTGTCATTACAGGTTGATTCAAGAACAATTGAAAATGTCATCCACTGTGGAGGCACTTGCCTGCAGGTGGCTCAGGTGGCTAATCTAGATAGTGATGGGGGGGTCGGGGGGGGTCGGGGTCCTCTTTGATGTGGACAGTTCACCTGGGCCTGGATATTGCTGGTTTGAGGACTGAGGTACAGGGTTAGGAATTGGTCTGCAGAGAAAGAATGACTCTATGCATTCCTTCCAAGTATCTGAGCTCTGTGGTTGGGCCACAGGTAAACAGGTGGGGGTGCTGGGTGTGACATCTTGTGTGTGTTCCTACGTTCATATTCCACCTGTGTCACTATTCTCAATTAAAATGCTATCACCATTTAGCTAGGGTTATACATGTATGTAAATTAATCAAATTGGAACTGGAGATACGACTCAAATGTACGAGCGTTTGCCTAGTAAGTTTAAAGGTCACAAGTTTAAGCTCTAGAGAGTGCCATCAAAAAAGCAAACCACAACAAAACAATCTTTAAGAAGCAAAAATCTTTCAAGAAAATGCAGTTCATCCTATGTAAAGAAAATAACTTGGTGTCAAGTAAATCCCAGTGAATCAAGAAAATGTATCCTACCCCAATGCATGACACTAGTCCCCGGCATCAACAAGAATGTGTGTTTCATAATCTCTCCAAATGGAATGGTAGCATCTCAATCAGAATCCTCACCTGACATAGGGCTGTCTGTATTTCCTCCTGGCATTGGACGGGCCAGCATCCTACACCTCGACACGGCGTCCATGTCCAGGCCTTCTGTGTGAAGGCCTCAGGCTCCATCTCCCAGTGACATCTTCAGCATGGAGTGCTGGGCCAGGCCATGCAGGCCACACCCAATCCTGTGTTCTTCCTCTGCATGGCCTTAGCCAGGTGTCCCTCCAGGCTCTGGACCAGGTTCGGGGGTGAGGGTGCCTTCTGAAGACAGCAGCAAGCTCCCCACTGATCCTTCTGCTCTCATGGTATCTAGACAGGATGTCCGGGCCCCCGCTGATCCTGCTGCTCAAATGGTGTCTAGCCAGGATGTGCAACCTCTGCTGGATGTCTAGGCAGGCCTAGACACTGACCTCACTGACTCGGTATCCCCTAACTCCTCATGCGGTGCAGTGCCTAATTCTTGTGCCTGTGGACAGGGAGGACTTATAAGAAAGTGATCAGATCAGGTCACAGACCTCTCCGCAAGGATACATCCTGGGAGCAGGGGCCATGTCTCCTCATCCAACGTTACAGCAAATACCACAGCCAAGCCTACCCTATTAAAATTTAACAAAGCTGAACATTCAAAGCCTTGGCTCACACACATTTCACATCTCTAAGCTGGCATGTGTTTCTAATGTAGAGGACACAATCCCCATCCCCTCGCGGGCTACAGCCATGAACCCACCCAAGTTTTCATGGAACCCATAAACTCAAAGTGCATACGTCAGACTTAGGATTCCAGCTTGGTGTGAATAAAGGTGCAAGCTTAATGTGTCTGGAGAAAAGAGAATTGAAAGATTATTCCCTCAGGAAGGGAATCACTTGAAGCCACCTGCTACAAGTATTTTCAGTGCCTTTATTGAAGGATTCTGGGTTTAAAGAGCCCAGCAAAGATCTGAGAACCCAGAGGAGAGAGCAGAGCAATCTTGTGTAATTGACTGTGTTAGTTTTTTTCTATGCTATAATGTAATGCCTGAGGCTCAGTACTTTTTTATAAGAGTTGTGTTTAGCTCACAGTTTTGAGGGTTCAAGTGCCCCCACCACCAGCAGCACCTGCCTGGCTGTCCTGAAAACCCCCTTGACTCATCACAACATGTGCATGTTCATGTAAGAGGGAGATTATTAAGTGAGAGAATGCCCACTATATATATATATACATTTGGAGGCCTTGTTTGCATTTAAAATACAAAACTCCAGGGGAGCTAACCAGGCCTGGGACCACAACATAATTCTCTTCTTTTAGAGTGATTTCTCCACATGACCAATCACTTTCTAGAGTCCCCACCTCTGAACATCTGTACCATCTCTCGGCATTGCCATACTCAGGACCAAGCCTCCAGCATACAGACATCTGTGGCCAAGCAACATCCAAACCCTATATAGGACTGAACATAAACTCAGCTGATTGGGAGGAATGGGTGACGTGCTCATTACGATAACTTTTTCCTCAATGTGTCTCGAAAGACTAGAACATAAATATAAACACTGATATGATTCCAGTAACAAAGACAAAGATTGTACAAGTAGGGAGATCCTTGGGCCCTGTGGGGAAGGGTTGAAATTCCATGGGCCGGGCCCCCTCAGGAAGGGCTCCTGGGCTGGAGGAACAGGTTGCACTTATGCTCTGGAGAAGGAGGCAGGAAGCACAGAATATAAAGAACAAGGAACATGTGCTCTCTTCCTACTTCAGCAGCCTGGGAAGAAGTAGGAGGAAGACGGCAGGCCTCGAGCATCCAGTCTCATGTGCTTTGCTAGTTCCAAACAATGGTCTCCACACACCTTGTAATTTCCGCTTCTGTCTCGGACACACATCTCAGCTTGTATACCAGACATTTGTACTGGGGCCTTGGATGCTGGCCCACCGTGGACAGACTTTCAGAGAGCAGGCCTGGCTCTCAGATGCTGCATCTCAGGGAACCTGGACACAGGCATTCCCCTCAGCTGTGCCAAGAGGCCGAGGAGAAGCCAAAGCTCCTGCTGGGACATCTCAGGGCCTCTTGGCAGCATTTCAGTTCTGCCCTCTTTGTCCAATCCTGGTGGAGAGGGCAGTGAGTTATAGACTATATCCAGAGGCGACCTAATCCACACTTGTCAGTCTTTCTGGAGAAGAACACTGAGTTATTTCCTCCATTAGTCCCATTCCAAATCCTAGGAACTGTAGGAAACCCTGAAGTTACTTCCATTTGAGCTGCTTGTGTTCAGCCAGCTCTTGAGGCCCTACATCATGGCAAAGAGTCATTGAGGCTGGTGGGGGGGGAGGGGGATTGGCTGCACACACCAGCCTCCTCTCTTCTAGCACTGATAGATTCATGATAGCCTCTCTAGGGCAATGTGTCCAGGGGGCTCCTGCCTGTCCCTCCCAGACAACTACTTCAGCAAAAGATCAAAGTCCTGTCCACAGCTTGCCCTGGCCACTTTTCAACTTCGCGCCCCTCCCCCCACCCCCCTCCCCCCCAGGCCCAACACCCTTAAGTTGTTCCACAGGGAAATAGAAACACTGCCAGTTCCCTATAACTTCCATCATAAATTCACTTGGCAGATTCAGGGGTGGGGGTGGGGGCGGGTGGAGGATGTGGACAAACCATTTCACCTCTGAACTAGTCAGCACACAATGTCTCCCAGATTCCTCAAGCTCACCCCATATAGCCCTAAATTTCATTCAACATGGTGGTTGGTTCCAGTTCCCTCCTCCAAGTGACAACAGGACCCCAAAGCTTCTCTTGGGAACTGGAATGGTCTAGTTATTTGAATGAAGGGTGGGGAAAGGGTAGGTGGTGACCCTTGATCATACCACCAAATTTTTCCCCACACGTGGAGAACCTTCTAAAGATGGAGGTTGACCAGGAGAAAGCAAATTGGCAGAAATAAGGAGAGAGAGAGATGGGTCAGAAGGAGGGGAGGGAAGAAGGGAGGAAAGTCAGGATTAAACAAAGGTCCCGGAGACGGTGGTTGCCTCTTTTAAAGGAACTGGATACAGGTACCACCCTTCCGGATAGTGGAGGAATCTGCTCTGGAAAGGAGCCCTGGAAGTCAGACACCCTTCCCTGTGGGTCTCAGTGGTGAGATGACTGAGCTTCAGAGCTAGGAGCACAGAGAGGCGAGGGGAGTCCAAGGGTAGGACTTATAATCCTAGGACAGGGCAGGAATCTATGTTCTCACCTGGTCTTTCCCAAGGTCACTGCATCACTGTCACTGCCCTTGGGCATACAGAAGCCTACTTTAGCGATTCTGAGGAGAGAAAGAGGGAGAGAGAGAAACAAAGAAAGAGAGAGAGAGAGAGAAGCAAAGTGCATGTCATTCAATTCTTATTTCCATCTCTTTTGTGTCTCACTTCTTACCTATCAGCTCTATCTTTGGAGGTCTTTCCCATGTCCCTCTTTTCTTTCTTTTATGAGTTTTGCTGCAGGTTCTGGTCTCATGCAGGTGCCCGAGACCCTTAGATCGCCAGTGTCGGTTCAACCTATTGCTTTGCCTATGGATTCCTTTTCTTCTTTTTTTCCCCCCCTTGGTGCATGCTTCTGTGGACTCTACCACGGAGATACTGCATTCCAATGATTTTTTAAGCAGAAAAGCAGGGGCCAGATTTTCTGATGGTGTCTCATAAGGAATAAGCAGAGACAGAGAAAAGCATTCTGGGAAGAGATTTATGTAGATTCTTTGGCAGAGCCATGGCTCCCATCCTGTGCTTTGGTTTTTCTTTCTGGCACTTCTACCACTCAGCTGTCCCATCTCCTGGGGTTGTCTTCCACTGCTGGTATTTCTCTCACATTTCTGACCATCTCTTATACTATTTTCTCTTCAAGTATTGCCCTCTCTTTTGCATTCTTGCTCTGTGAGGCTCAACCTCTGTGCCTTGACTTTCTCTTAGTTTCACAGCTAAGGTGATTTCAGTGTTTGCAGATCCCTGTCCTTTTGAAGGGGCTCTCATTCCAATCAGCGATGCCCTTTTCTGCTTTGCACCATTTTCCAGAATGGCTTTTTCCTTATTTTGGAAAAAAAAAAAACAAAAATGAAAATATGACATCGACCAGCACGTAAGTTGCATCCATGCTGAGCTCCTTTGTGTTCTGTGGTGGGGTTACTTCGTACCGATTCCCCAACATTCCTTTGTGTGGAACTGACATCAGTACTTCTCTGTTGCATATTTTGTCCTGAAATTTGTCTTGCAAGCTTCAGGATTCACCAAAGCCTTTTCAAATTCACAAAGCTTCTGTTTTGTGCAAGTA
Source organism: Megascapheus bottae (assembly GCF_031878675.1). NCBI lineage: Eukaryota > Metazoa > Chordata > Mammalia > Rodentia > Geomyidae > Megascapheus > Megascapheus bottae. The sequence continues at coordinate 8,810,710 of NC_143536.1, read as the reverse complement.
CCCCACCTTCTTCCTACAGTGCCTGCCTCTGAACTTCTCCCATTCTTCAGAGAGACTTCTTTCTCTTCATCTACCTTGTACCTGTCCTGCCATATCCCAGCCCACAGTCCCCTCATTACAGCTTCTCCATGTCAGGCCTTTCTTTAAGGAGACAACTGCTGCCATAAGATCAATTCTGCAGTCCTCTGTAAGGATTCATTTCCCAAATCTTCTTGATAACTCAGTTATCAACTGCTATATGCCCAGGAACTTTCTCCTTCCTACTGTTAACAGTACTCTTTTGAGAGATCAGGAGTCCAGCCTAAGCAACAACTGACTTTTCCTTTCTTTTTTTTTTTTAAATATTTTTTCAGTCATAGGATTCCTCTTTGAGCATTTTTTTGAGTCATTTCATTTTAGAGAATTCCTTTTCACTTTACATTTTGAGGTATCCATTTTGGCTTTTCACTGGTGGACGAACTTGGGTTACTGAAGGAAGGGTTGTTAGGTAGTTTAAATCCTTCAGATCTCCAGACATGGATGCAGGTCTGGGATTGTGGCTAACGTGGCCCATGATGAGATCTGATTGGCAAATGATTTTGGTTAGGTTTGCCCACACATAGAAGTTGGCCTTGATGATCTATCCAGTTCCCAGCAGAGCCAAGAATTTTCTCAAAATTTCTCTATGGTTTGCTTTAAAGACAGCCCATTGGAAAAAGTCCTTCATTTTTTTTAAAAAAAAAAAAAGCTCTTTGATTCTCTTGAGTTTCGAAAACTATGGTTATTTGCACAAATGTGTTTCAACCCTAATTTTTTTTTAAAGGCAATGCGGTTACTGGTGGCATTGTTTATGGATCCTCGGGGGCATTGTGCTGATGGAAATCATCAGATGTAGGAAGGAACTATTTCACTTAGATATGGAGATTCACTTCACTGTGGGTCCAAGCTGTTGAACTCATAGAGGCAGAGAGCAGAACAGCGGAGGGCCCGGGAGCTCTGGGTTAGGGGAGATGGGAAGCTGTTTGAGCAAAGTAGAGGCTTCAGTGATGCAAGAAAAGTAAGAGGCTTAATCTTACATTATATATATATAATATTATATTATACATACAATTCCTACAAAATGCAGTATTGTACTGTGTATTTGGACTTTCCTGGGAGTAGATCTTTAGCCTTTAAGATCGACTTTAAGAGCCCAGAGAGAAGGTAGGTCTGTGCCTGATAGTGTGGGAATCGGTTCCATGTAAAAACTGTCTCATCCCGTATATGTACATAAAGACAATTTTTGTGCCCCAGTAAAGTTAAAAAAAAGAAAGAAAGCACTTCAAAAGTGAAGTCTAGACTTCTATGATGTTTTGAGGGGAAGGAAGTTGGAGAATACACAGCTGTAGGTATAATGGCATCTGTATTCTGTAATAATCAGATTCATCCAGTTTTGTTACAGCTTACCAAAGTCCTTTAACTACTTTCCTTGTCAGTCAAAACAACCAACAGACCTGTTTCCAACTTAAAGATCAGGGAGTCTGTCACTTGCTGGAGCCTAGGAGTCACTGCTGTTGTGAAGTGTCATTGTCTCATCTTCATTTAACAAATGTATACATTTCAGCCAGGAAAAAGCCGGTATGATTTGTCAATAAATAGCGACCAAGTGTTACTTTTGTATTATACAAAGGATGCCTCTGGAAATGTTGTTTGCAATTGCAAAGTTGTGTTTATCCTCTTGTATTTTTTTTATCATTTATCCATATGAAGAATAACACAATGAAAAGAGTCGGGGCATCAGTGGCTCACGTGTGTAATCCTAACTATTTGAGAGGCTGAGATATGAAGATCATGGCTCAAAACCAGCCCAAGGCAGGAAATTGCATGCGACCCTTATCTCCAATAAACTACCAAAGAGCCATAAGTAGAGCTGTGGCTCAAATAGTAGAGCACTAGCCTTGAGCTAAATAAGAAAAGAAAAAGCTCAGGAACAATAAGAAACTGGGTAATGTGTAAAGAAAATAAGTTTTGGCTTGGTGCGGTGTTGTGAGCCTCTTACTTAATCCAGATACTTTGGAGGTAGAATTCAGGGGGATTGGTTGAAGGTCAGTCAGGGTAAAAAGTTCTCAACAAAAACGCTGAGTGTGGTTGTTCAAGTTTGTAAAAGAGGGGAAACATCGTTAGGAAGATTATGGTCTGAGGCTGTCCCTAGGCACAAGTGAGACTCTGTTTAAAAAAAAAATAGCTAGCCAAAGCAAAGAGGACTGGAGGATATGACTCAGGTAGCAGATGCTTAGCTGTGAGGCTCTGAGTTCAAACCAAGTATTGTAAAAAAAAAAAAAATCTAAAGTGAGAATGTCTTATGGGCTCCTCGGTAGACTAAAGAATCATTGAACTTGAAGATACAGCAAAGGAAAGTTCTCAAATTAACAATACAGAAAAAAACAACACTGAAGAAGAAAAAAATAATATAATGTAGCCAGAGAGGCAGAAGAAGTATGTAAAATGATCGTGGATGGTAACTTTTCTGAGACACACCAAACCACAGGTCCAGAAATCTCAGAGAAAACCAGGCAGGACAAATACCAGCACACTGAAAACTTGGTGTATCCTATTCAAACTTCTGGAAAATCAAAGACAAGGGGAGAGACTTGGAAAGAAGCCACAGGAGGAGGTCATCTTCCTTGAAGAGGAACTGGAGTAGAGATTACATTAAACTTCTCTTCAGAAACCATGCAAGCAATGGAAAGAAAGAGTTAAATGCTGAGAGAAATTCTGACCCACTTTGGAGCGCTCCATTATCCATTGAAATGATCCTTCCAAGGCTAAGGGGAAAGAATTGGTGAAGAGTTTCTATGGTAAAAATGGAATTTTTGCCTGTAGATCTGCCTTGCAAGGACATTAAAGGACGTTCCCAGGGAATTAGTGCTACCTCTATGGAAATCAATATGGCACCCTCCCTCCCTCAAAAAAAATCTAAGAATAGATCTAATCATATGAGCTCAACATACCACTGTTGGGCAATAGATCTAATGGAGTGCATATCAATACACAGAGACATATCTGCACATCCATGTTTATTGCAGCCCTGTTCACAATAGTCAAAATTGTGGAAACAGCCCAGGAACCCAACAATCCATGAATGAAGAGGTAGTGTATATGCATGTATACAATGTGTATATATACCAAATGTTTCTCCGTCATGAAGAAAAATGAAAATATATCATTTGCAGGAAAATGGACAGAACTGGAAATTATGTCAAGACAGGCAAGCAAAGCTCGCTCCAAAAAAGCCAGCAACTGCCTATTCTCTCTCACTTGTGGAATCTACACCTAGAATGAGGGGAGGAAGAGAACTACAATAATAGCAATAGGATTCAAACGTAAACAGGATAGTCTAGGGATGAGGCACCAGCCTCCTCGCATCTCTCACTGAGTCCTTGTTTTTCTCCTCTGCAAAATAACTTGCCAGCCCCAGCCTGCGTGGGCCCTGGCCTGTGCCACCTGTGGACCTGGCCTGTAATGGTGACCGTGGCCTTCAGCGGAGCTGTCCTGCAGGACAGACCTCCTATGAGGTCATTGTGATTCTGTTTTGATAGCATAGCTATTGTGGGAAACTCTGGATTCCATCCATTGAGTTTGTAGGCCGCCCAGTGCCCTTCAGGGTCAAGTCCAGGGTCCTGACAATGACCTACAAGACTCTCCAGTGTCAACGTGCCCTGCCAGTCAGCCTGGCCTGGCATTTTACCTATTGCTGGCTCCTTAAGAGTTTGTGGAAATCAGAACTTTTCTCTCCATCTCCAGAACATTTCTCTCCCCTGTGCAGAAACTTCCAGCTCCAACCCCGATGTCTTCACCTCACTTGGTCTCCCCATCCCCACACATATATCATAGGGTCTCTCCTGGACATCAGGGAGAGGGGCTTTGCATCGCGTTTGGGAACTCATGGCCACATGGGTTGCCTTCACACAAGGAATCCTCCCCAGAGATCCCCAAAGGGAATGAAATAAGATGAGGGGATCTCCAGGGAGCTGACAAATGAAGACCAGCAAGATGGTCTGGTGGGGAGGGAAAGGTAGACTGTGTTTCTCCATCTCCTTGGTGTAGTCCTTTTTGTTTGTTTGTTTGGATTTTTTTTTTTTAAATATATCGGTGAAACAACGGCAAACCCTAGCCTCTCTATTGGAAGGACTTAGATACGGTGGAACCCCAAGGAGCTGGTAAATGTGGTTTGAGGGGACAGGAATGCTTGCACAGACCAAGCTGGGGGCTGGCATGGTGCAGGTGAATCCACCCCACACGGATATGAAGTCTGAGCCTCCGGAATGGAGGAGAGGGAGGGACAGGAAAGACCAGGGTGTTCCCCTGAGCCAATGAGCGGCAGTACTGACAAAGTAGCAGTAAGAAAGGGTGTCCAAATGGAAGGGCCAGTTGGGTCCAGTTGGGCCTGGCTGTACAGAGAGGAATTTTAGATTGAGCATGGGCACTGTGAGTGTGGCCAGGGGAGGGAATCCAGTTCCTGGGCATCTGGGCCTCTGTACTTAACACTCACAGGGAAGGTTTCTGCTACCCCAAGTAGGGGAAGGGAGAAGGGAGATTTGACCCCTCAATGTTTGCAAGATCGGGAGCCTCCCCCCAGGACTCGCTTCGAGTCTCCATAGACTTGGGAGCTGAGGCCTCCATTTCCCCCACCCCTGGATCTGAGCCTCAGTTTCCCCAGGTGTACAGCGGGAGAGGACAGTGCTACAGCTCCCTCAGTACTTCTAGGATTCAATGAGTAATGTAGCAAAGCCCTTCACACCCAGGCACCCCTCAACAGTGGGGGGGCTGGCCCTGGGGAAACTGCCTCCCTATCTCTTCTTCCCACCCTCCTGCAGCCGCAGGGGGACCCCTGCCTGGATGCCCCAAGCCCAGCCCTTCTCTGCCTGGTGCTTTGGAGCCAGGCAGAGAGACGGGCTCTGAGACCTGAGAGACTTAGATGCCTCTCTGGGCCTCAGTCACCCAAGAATGGATGACAGATGACAGATGCTCTGCTGCCACTATTCTGAGGAAGTACAGCTTTTGTTCCTCCTGTAGTCTGCAACCCTACTGTGTGCTGGGCACTAAGGGGGGAGCCCAGGGGAGGAGGAGGGAGGACACTTCCGACAGTCCTGCAAATCACAGCAGCTCTCTCATGGCAGGGGGCTGAACTACTGGGGACTGCTCCCCACCGCCCATGACAACCCACTGGTCTGTGCTCTTATGATCTATCCCCAGGTGAGGCACTTGCAAGAGGAGGCCCAGAGTGGGGAAGGGGTTTGTCTGAGGTTACACAGCCTGTTGGATTCCGTGTTGGATTGAGAATCAGAATCCTGTCCTTTGGAACAACCTGTGAGGTATTGAATGTTTGTCTGAACCAGTGTTCAGGAATGTCTACTAGGGTTTGTCCCATGTTTGTTCTTAAAACTCCCTGTTGAATCCATCAAAATGCACATTAAATTAACTTGAAGTGGAGAATACCCAGCGTGGTGCCTCACTCCACACCAGCCGGGAAAGGCTGGCCTTGCTGGGCCTTCCCGCCATCCCTCTCAGGGTGGGCTTCCCATCAAGAAGCCAACGGTGCCCACTCCCTGGCTCATGTGCCAATCTGACACCTCAGATTATCAGCTCAGAGTATTCTTCCTTCCCTGTCCATAATTCCCTCAGTGTCTCTCCAAAGTGGGGGAAGATATCCTTATTCTGTTGGCTGTAGTTTGGATCTGCAATGTCCACCATCAATCTGTGTGTCAAAGATTCTGTCAGCAATGCATGGCCCTGGGGGGAGGGGAGGCGTCCTGGGAGGAAGTGATGTCATCGCTGGCATCCCTCCCCCTTCCCCTTCTCTCTCATCTTCCGTTTTGTAATGGTTCCAGGGTAGGTTACAGGTATTTATCTTTCCCTCTGCTTTTCTTGTTTCATTTTATTGCTTTTCTTTTCTTTTTTTTCTTGAGACAGAGTCTTGCTATGTAGCCCAACTAGGCCTCAAACTCCAGATCCTCCTGCCTCTACCACCCAAGTGCTAGGATTTCAGGTATGTTAGATTATCAGAACTTCTATTTCCATATTTCATGTCATTTAACCTGTTTGAGTGTTCCCTTTCTTTGGATGTCTGAATGGAGCAAATAGAAAGGCTCTAACTTCTACTTCTCAACCCAGCTCTAATTGCTTGGTCTAACTCATTCCATGAATTGCTTTCTGTATTAATTTTTTCTCCTAGTTCTTTTATATGTATACGCTGAGTCATTTTATGGTCCTCTGGACCCAACTTGGAGCTTTGATCCATGCTAAGCCTTATCTACAACTCTACCACTGAGCCACACACCCCTGTTCCTAATACTATACTGCCAATTTCTTCTCGTAATCTGCTTGATATCTGATAAATCTATCATTCTCTACAGATTCCACATTTAGGTAGAATCTGTGATGCTATTGGTAAAGAGTATAAAAGGGGATTCTGAGCCTTAGAGCATCTTTAAGCCTTGTAGAGCTAATTGTAAAATCACAAATACAGGAAAATTCCTAACAGCTTGAACATTCATGAGACTCTATACTGTCTTGTTATTTAATTGGCTCTCATACTTGTTCCTTCCTTTTATTTCACTACATTACAAAATAAAGTACACAAATAAACATTTCGCAACAGACTGTGGCTATCGGTATTCATTGTATGGGTGTGAGGGGGGTGTTGACATGACCATGTACACATACAATGTGCCTTGACCAGACACAGCCACAGCTTCCTCTTCCCGTCTCAAGCCAGTCTCAAACACCCTCCATTGATTGTGTTTCTTGTTTGTTTTGTGGTCCTAGGGGTTTGAACTCTCTACCCATATTTGAATGTGTTTAGAGAAGGAAAGTCAAATTATTCACTTGGCTTAATTAGCCATTGCTCTTAATACATCTAGTACTATGCCAGCATGTATTTTATATCAGTCCACCACATCTTCTCATTTAGGAAAAGTGGAAATGGAGGGTGGGGTGGGCGACCAGAGCCAGTTCCTCACCCACTGTTTACTCCTCACTTTCTGTACATAGAGGGTCCCCCAAAAGTGCAGGATGCATTCAATACGCTCAGCGCCTGTGGATGAAATAACTGACGCTCCAAGTCTGGTAGATGAGAAGCGTTCACAAAGAAATAATGAGCAGTGTGGATTTTAAAAACTTTCCCAGGACTTCTTCCCTTCATGACCTGGGGGTGGGGGTTCCTGGGGGTCCTGAGGGTGATGGGAGCTGAGCCTGTTAGGCCTCTTCTGTGGCGATCTGGGGGGAATTTGGTGCTGTGAAGGTCACCACTCCGATGTGGCAAGGTCACAGCTGCACGTGGCTTTCATTGTGAGGTGTGAGGTTTGAGAAGCCATCCGCCGCCCTTGTCTGCAGCCAAGCTCTGGGGCTGAGCTTTACACAGCGGGTTTCAAACATGTTTTCTTCTTCTTTCTTTATTTCACCTGAAATGTCAGCCACGCCTGGACAGAAGGAATCCGTGGGTTCTCACAAACTGCAAAAGTAAGCCTCAAAGGCGTTCCAGCCCCGTGCCCAGGACCTCCTGTCCTGTCAGGCTTCTTCCCATCCTTGACCTCCCCTGGGTGGCAGAACCCTCACAAAAAGATGTCAGCTTCTTTCCCTGCTTCCCCCCCAGGAGACAGGCCTGGAAATAAGGGTGTGCCTCCACCACCAGTGACAGCTGTGTGAGCTGGCGACACTTGCCTGTGTTTCTGATTCGTGTCCCCGGGCGGCCGGGGGTCACTGGGATGTGGGGACACTTCTGTTCGGCTAGAAGGTAAGGGACTCCATCGCACCCAGCGCAGACGTCAGCCATGGAGAAGGGCTGGGTGCTCCAGGCCTCACCCGAACAGGTGCTTTCCATCCTTCCCATCTTAGCGAGGCCCAAAGAAACAGGGGGGGTGAGGGGGGGCCTGAGGGGCTCACAGACCCCTGCAGCCCCAGGGCGCAGGACAGTGCCCCCTGCCCTGCCCCCTGCCCCTCTGCTCCCCCTGCTCGCCTGTCCCCGCTGAGCTGATTCCTCAGCTGACTGACCCCAAGCTGATCAACACTGAGGGCAGAGGCCATGGGGCGGACAGCCTGGCCACTGGAGCCCCAGAAACGCTCCACCCCGGGGCTCCCCACGGCCACGACCCACCGGAGAGGCCTTCCTTCTGCGCGGAGTGCCTGTGGAGGAGCGCTCGCTTCTTGGTGAAATCTTGATCGTGGGCAGCGTGGGCAGCTGGTGTCGTGGGCGCTCCACTGAGGCCGATTCCGGCCGCCCCTGCGGGAGAGCTCCGCGGAGACCTTTCCCCTGCGGACTGTGAAGCCTGCGGCTGCACACCAGCAAGCCTCCTGCCTGGCGGAGGGGCGGCTCCACGGCTTTTAGCCTCCCCTGGCTCCCCCACTCATCCCCACTTACTCCTCTTGTTTTATAAAGCCAACAAGAGAACCCAACCCCGGGGTCCTGTGCACAGCCTATGCCATGGCACCCGGTGTTTGCTGTAATGGCAGGGGCTCGAAGAACAAGAAACCATCCGTGCTGGATGGGCCCCAGCTGTGGACAAAAGACAGCTTGATAAGAGAGTCTACACCCTCTTTGCTAGCTTCAGGACAGAGAGACACCCTGATGCTATTTCTCATTGGACTGAGGACTGGGGATGCGATGAAAGAAAATGGTTTTCCAGGTAAAGAGCTGCGGCCAAATGTTTTTAACTGGGACTTACTCTTAAAAAAGAAGGTGTCTGCATGGTGGGTCCATATGTGAGTCGACAGGGGGTGATTTGGGGCCTCAAGCATCATATCCTTACCCAGCAACATTCAGGCATCAGCTTTCTTAGGTGAAATCCCTTATCTGCTTTTTTCTTTTGTAAGTCCTTAAGAATTCTAGCCAAGTGTACCCCTGATACACTTCTCGCACTCAGTACCCCAGCCCTGGCATCCAACCCCACAAGTTCAGGACAAAAACAGTTCCAAAACGCTGCCCAGAATTTCAGACAGCAGCCACACTTTGGGGGAGGGAGGGAGGGGGAATGACCTGCAAACTACCTTTACTGGGGACTATAAATTTAGGGTTACCTTATGGTGGCTTATGCCACTCAGGTCCAGTAATTCACTAGAAATAACTCAGCTCCGGAAAGCTCTCTTTCTCTTACAATCTTATTTATAAAAGGGTGACATCTAGGAGAGGGGAGGCATGTAGTCACCAATCAGTAAAGTTCTGCTGAACTGTGGACGGCCACAATTCACAGTGGGATTGTATTATAGATGTCCCCACCAGCTTCCTGACTGAAGCCTGCCTCTTTTCTTCTCTCCTCTGACCTGGAGGGTCACCTTCAGAGGATGCACAATTCTAAGGATGCACAAGCCTTCACCTTCGTCATCTAGGGGGCCTGCAATAAACACCTCGACAGCAAAATAAAGGCCTTGTTCGGATTCAGATCATTCAGGAGACACCCAGACTGGCTATTTCCTCTCTTACACCACAGGCCACCACTGGTCCTTGATCAGTCATAATGCCGTGACCCTCATGTTTCAGAGCAGCTACACTTGAGCAGAATTTTTCACCTAGTAGGGCCCACAATAATACCAACGGGACTACAGGAACCCACATGGGAGACTGTGTGGCCTGCCACGAGTGGGTTCTTAATTCAATCTCTTGAATACATTTGACTCTTCAAATTGCTTCATAATCTTATGAGGTAGCCTGAAAAAAAATATATTCATCAAATGGATACACCTCTAAAATGGACACATCTTTATGGTCGGGAAAAGTTAGTGCAGTCTACCAGCACATGTATGGGCAAAATGGCTCTCAAGAGTCATTTCTTCTCCCCTCTACCCCCAATCCCACACTCAGGGTTTGTTTGTTTGTTTTTAAGGTTCTATTAATATTTTATATGAATGAACTGCATTTTGTATTTTCTATAGGCTAACTTTACACTCCATTCTAAGTTTTTCAATGAGCAGCAAAAATGAATGTGTGTAAAGCAGCTTAACATTGAGACTTGTCTTGCCCAGACTTTGTGAGCTGCGTTATTCTTATACTGGTCAGGGGTCACACAAAACCCACATTTGCAATACCTCCACAGGGAAACAACACAACCAATTCACCTAAATCTTGCTCATACCCCATTCTCTTTTTTCTGTCCAAATATTCCAGCTTTATCCCATTTTTTGCCTTTGCTCAGTTTGGACACCTGTCCCACTTCTCCTTCCAGGGCCTCACCAACTGCTGTTGCTGTTGCTTCTACAAATCTGTGGAGTTCCCCCATCAGGGAGTCTGAGAGAAGTTCCTTCTCCTGGACCATACCACCCACTGGTGTGAATAAGAGTTGGGTCCCCCCCCCCAGGGGTGGGGGAGCCAGGACACTCACTGGCCCTGTGTTATTTGTGTTTTTCTAACATGTTTGATTAAGGTCCATCTTCCCTCTCCCCTCTTTCCCCCCCCAACCCTTGCCTACAGGATTCCAGGTTGAGGTGTTTTGTGTGTGTGTGTGTGTGTGTGTGTGTGTGTGTGTGTGTGTGTGTGTGTGTATTTCCCCTCTGGCTTGTCCTAATCCAGGAAAATAAGAGTCCTCCTAAGGCCCTTTTCACTTGGGGGGTGGGTGAGAAACCACAGGTGATGGCATCAGTATCCCCCAATCTGTGACTGTGTTTCCAAGGAAACCTTGTTCATCCCAATCTATGTTAGTGTTCACTGCATTCCTTGAAGGCCACGTTACATTTTTTTTTTCCATTCTACATTTGGTTGCATCTAGGGGAGGTCAAGGATGGGAAGAAGCCTGACAGGACAGGAGGTCCTGGGCTTGCTGAATAGCCTTCCTAGAGGTAGATGTTCCATTTAAGAAGGAAAAGGATCCTTCTTCCATCAAGGATTTCGAGTGGCCCTGGCTCTCTGTGCTAGACACTCCTGTCCCCTCACCCCTGCAAACAAGGCTCTAAAGGTTTCCACCTGGCTGAAATGAAGCTCCCTTCACTCTCCCCTCTGCCTTTCCCTGTTTTTTTTTTTTTTGTTAGTTGTTTAATTATTTTTCTTTTTAGGTTCTTTAAAGCCCATAATGTTAAGTCAAAGCCATAAGATCCAGCAAGTCTTTTCAGACCATGGCATGATTTTGCAGTAGAAGGAATTTACTTCTTATGCTCTATAGCTACGGTAATATGTTGTACTCTCCTCTTTGTGAAAGTTGGTTAGGGGCAAAGAGGAGGAATCAGAAAGCCTAGCCCTTAAGCTCCCAAGTGGAAGGCCAGGCCAGACATAAGAGAAGAGGCGGCTCTCAAGACTGATCTGCAAAGGCCTGACAACAAGAATCACTTTCTATGTTGCTTCTGCTTTTGGAAGTTACCAGTCAACTAGCCACGTTAAGTAAACACCCTTCACCAAGGGGCTGTTTGGAACAAAACCACATTTAAACTTAAGGCAATGTGATGCCACCCCTTACCTCACCACCCCCAAGATCCAGCTGCATAATACGTAGCTGCAGGGGAGAGGCTGGAGGGGCCACAGCTGAGCAAGTTCAGGTGGTTCCTTGGTGGATTGTTTCATGGCCAGCAGCACCTCACTTTGACAGTGTATCTGACATGTCTTTGAATCATTGTTCCCAACCCTGTGTCTTCCCTGTTGTGGGTAGAGGAATCTAGTCGCTGCCTGCTCACTGTCAGGGCGGGGAGTAATGTCTTTCTCTTCTGCGTCATTTCCTGATTTCAGTCCATCTTAGACCCCATAAACATATCTATGTGCTAGATTCTCTTGCAACTGGAGCAAGTTTTTTTGTTTTTTGATTTTTTTTCTTTTTCTTTTTTCCTTTCCCTCAAGTTCATTGGATGCCAACACTGTACTGGTCTCTCTACCCAATGCCTGCATGAGGGCACACTTTTCCTCACACTTATTGCATGAAGACTAGTGAAGGTCTGCCGGGCCTGCTGGGGATTTCTTGAGGCCTAGATGTCGACCTTTTCATTTTAATGCCCACACCGCCCCTCCCTCAATCCCAGAGTGCCTGCCCTTTGCAGGTATGTGCCTACAAAAAACCAGGCCGCACAACTCTTCTGCAAGGAAGCATCATGGGAAGGAGGAAATCCTTGTCTCCCTCACTTTTGAATTCTAGGTCTGCCCTCTACACCATAGCAGCCCTTTACCCTCAGATGCTGTGGTGTTCGTAGGAACAAATTGGTCTCCTAAGTGAAATTAATTCATTTAACTAATTAGCGAGACATCCGATCTTGCGGCTTCATCAGCCACGTTTCAAGTGTCCCACAAGCGTTTATGTGAGTGGCCACCTTATTGGAATATGCAGAGAAAACATTCACAGGACACTGGCGTGCCCCCCACCCCCACTTCTCTCTCTCCCTCTTCCAGAAGCTGGCATATAATGCTTTCATTGAGCTCATCAAACAAAACAAAAAAAAAAGGTGTGGCCATCACTGTTGGAATTTTAGGTTGAGAAGACTGTAGCTGAGAGCTCTATAGAGCCAGTAAAGGGCAGAGTTTCAAGGCGATTAAAAGGGAGTTCGTGTTGAGTTGCAGACCTCAGCCTGCACCAAGGTGGGGAGCTCTGAGCACTCACGGGAAAGACTGGAGGGCTGTGCAAAATTCACCAGGACCTCAGCCAGAGCGGGAGCCACTGTCTCAAGTCAATCTCGGTTCCCCTGACGTCAGGTTTGCAGCCCCCAAGGTTAAATTGGTGAGAAGAGGTGTGATTCTGGCAGTAATGGCTCGGGGGCGAGGTGGGGGGGGGGCATCCCTGAGCAGTTTGTACCTTTTGCTGTGGAGATGGAGGAAGTGGAGGGGTGTGGAATGGGAAGAGAATAGAAATGTGTGCAGTGGCCTGCTTTGCTCTTATCACGTGTCAATGACCTCCTTGTAAGGCCTTCTGGACCCCTGGCTCTGAGTCTAAGTCTGGCTGCGTTTGTCATCATCTTTCTTTGCTCTGGTATTTAGAGAGGATTCTGTGGGGGCAGGGGTAGGGGTAGGGGTGCTGCTCAGTTGTAAAGCACTTGCCTAGCATGTGCAAAAAGTCTAGGGTTTGCTCCCAGCACTGCCAAACATTAAAAACAATCAAAAAGATCTCTCCCAGGAAAACAACTCTTTGCCCTCTGCTCACAGATAATGTCAAAGACCTGGATTATTGTATGGTAGCAATTCTTGGAAATTGAGCATCAGGAATTTGGGCTTGGGTTTGGGGTTGACCCACAAAGGAGGAAATATGGTGTGTCAAGGGCTCATAAGAGATTCCAGAAGATGGCTGATACAGTCCTAGAAACAGCAGGCGCTGAAGCTCTCCACACTTAACACCCAAGTGCCATGAATGCCCCTAGTGAGACCAGGAGACCAGCTACCTCAGCAGGACTCTCCCCACTTTCTTATCCTTTTCATCTTCTCTTTCTTACCTAAGAGCTGCAGTCTTTGCTCTTCCCTATCCCCTCCTTCTTTCTGCCTGGGAAGACTTTGGTTGCATCTAGGCAGCTGAAGTCCTGGAATCCTCATTGTCTAGAAATTTCCCTTGGGAGGCTTCATCCTTCTCAGCCCAGTTCCAGCCCTGCTTTTTGACCTTAGGCTTGAACCATTAATCCTGCTCAGCAGCCCTGCTTGGTCAGGCAGGGAGCTGGTTGAGGGTCCCAACAAGCTGCTCTGTTACAGGGAGACTCAGAGAATTCTGTTTCTGCTCTGTGCATCCCATACTCAAGGGATGTCCTGGAGGTGGGGTGGGGGAAGAATCTGGATATGAACCATTATTCTCTTCCTCCAGCTGTCAAGAAGTTCTCTCTTTTTGGGTACTGACACACACACAAAATTAGATTGACCAATAGAATAGAATAGAAGATCCAGAAATAAACACACACACACGGGTATGGCCCTATGCTTTTGGATAAAGGAGCCATACATACACAGGTGGAAAGCCAAGTTTTGGAAATACTGATGATCACATACAGCAGACTGAAACTGTACGCCTCTTAATCTGTACCAAATATTTCAAAATGACTCAAAGGAGGATCAAAATGTTTGTCATCATGATCAAGATGCACTGTGTTCATAAATGCAGTTTAAAATGAAAGCCCCTCATAAAACTAAGGGATGCTAAAACAAACACACACAAAATGGATCCAAAGACTTTAATTATAAGACCTAAAAGATTATTATGAAACTATTATAACATTATGAAATTGTAGAGGAGAATACTGGAAGGCGTAGGAAATAACTTTCTGAATAGCACTCTGGTGGCTCAGCAAGTAAGAGCAAGAATTCACCAATGATAGTCCATCAAAAGGTTTCAGCAGAGCAAAGGAAATGACCAGAATCCACAGAAAACCAACAGAATGCAGAAAGCAAAATCTTCATCAGCTATTCTATGGATAAAGTATTAATACCCAGGATATAAAAAAAAGCTCAAAAGAAGTAAACAGCAAAAGAATAATGTAATAAATGGTCAAATGAACTCAACAGACATCTCAGAAGTAGTATAAATGGTAATAGATACAACCTTAGCCGTAAAATCACCTGGGTCCCAGATTCTCTCTCACCCCTAGTCAAAATAGTTGTCATTGAGAAAACAACATATATTGGCAAGAATGCTGGAACAAAGGAACCCTCATTCGCTGTTGGCTGTGAATGCAAATCAGTCCAGCCACTATGGAAATCAGCCTAGATTTTGCTCAATAAACTAAAAATAGAACTACCATATGATCCTGTTATATCACCCTTGGGCATATTCAAAGGAATATAAGTCAATATAAGAGCGTTAAAATAAGGCCAGGAATGTGGCCTAACGGTAGAGTGCTTGCCTAGCACGCATGAAACCCTGGGTTCTATTCCTCAGTATCACATACACACAAAAAAAGCCGGAAGTGCTGCCTGTGGCTCAAGTGGTAGAGTGGTAGCATTAAGAAAGCCCAAGGACAGTGCTCAGGCCCTGAGTTCAAGCCCCAAAACTGGCCAAAAAAAACGTTACAGTAACACTATTTACTATAACCACGATATAAAACTTTATACTAGGTTCCCCACAACAGAAAACTAGATAAAGATGATGTAGTACATATCTTCAATGAATACTATTCAGCCGGAAGAATGAAATTAATGTCATTGTCAGGAAAATGGATTGAGCTAGAGATTACAATGTTAATTAAGCAAGATTAGATTAGAAAGATGAATAGCCCATGTTTTTACTTATGTGGAACCTATCACTAAAACCACAAAAAAAGCCAGGTGCTGCTGGTTCACACCTGTAATCTTAGCTACTCAGGAGGTTGAGCTCTGAGGATTGGGGTTCCGAGGCAGATCAGGCCACAAAGTCCCTGAGACTCTTATCTGCAATTAACCACCAAAAAGGTGGAACTGAAGCTGTGGTTCAAGTTTTTGAGCACCATCCTTGAGCAAAAATGCTCAGAGACGGGGTCCAGGTCCCTAAGACTGGCACACACACACACACACACACACACACACACACACACACGAAAACTAGAAGCAGAGGCATGGCCAAGTGCATAAGAGTTCAGGGACAATGCCTAGGTCTTGCGTTCAAGTCCCAGCATTGGTGCCTGTATTGTGTGCGTGTGCGCATGCACACATAAATGTGACATGATTGTAAAAGGAGACTGTTGTCATCCCAACCCAGGGTAAAGGAATGGGGGATAGGGAGTAAACATTGTAGCTAAACATTTTATGGCACAATGAATCCCATAAAAATCTCTCTAAAAAGAGAGGGCAGAAGTGGAGAGGGGTTAAGAACGAATAATATAGAGATGAATTGTTACATGCATCTATGTAACTATTGCAATGAAATTTATACCAATGAACATTGCCTAGGAAAAAATAGTAAATTCTCTTCTTTTGGAGTCCAGAGAGAGCACAGAGGCTTTCACAGATAGGAGGGGTGGGAGGAAAAGTGGGGAGGGTAGGGGAGGAAGGGGCTTACAGTGGCTGCACATTCTCTCCACTGCTTCTCTTTCTTCTTGGTGTATCTCCAAACTCAGCAAAACTGGGGTGTCTGTGAGCACAGTGCGGATGAGAAGGTGACAGGGAGGTGACCTCCACACAGGGAAGTGTGCCCGAAGGACACAGTCTGGGACAGACTCCATTCCTAGGAGCTCTAAAGCCTCACTTGGCAGACGGGGCTGTGGGCTCATGGGACCACTGTGTGCGCGACCTCAGGGGTGGCAGAGATGCTGTGTGGGACACTAGGACATTTTGAACTGCACAGGAGATTCAGCCCTGGGTCCTTTACCACTGGGTGTGATGGACACGGTGGGGGGGGGCCTTGATCACCTTCTCCTGGGGAGGGGGTGTTCTAGGAAGCATGGGGGAGGGAGGGCAGCACCCAAGCTCCCCCTCAGCACAGCCCTGCAAGCAGAGAACACACCACAGAGAATATGCCACCATCCAAGACCAGCTGGGATTTTCCCAGGCTATGCCCTCAGCCACTATGGCTCCCTGCAGGGAGGTGACTTCAGGCTATCTCACCTCAAGCCCCTCAAGCTGCAGTCCTGTATACTTTTCTTGTACATGCAAAAAAATTTTAAAAATAGCACCCCCAAAAAAGGAATGAAATTCAATACGCAGTTAAGTGGAGAGGTGTTAAGGAATCCAGTTACAAATGACTGTGTCCCTTGTATTTTCATGTTGGATTTCAATGCAAAAAACATTGCACTTGGCATGTTTTAAACTGTAATGTCTCCTGTTATGCTGTCCATGCTATATACTACATTAAACTGCAAAGTTTAATTTTTTAATCATCACAGCATAGTGAGATTTTTTTTCTTTTAATTGATAAGCTATAGACAAGATTAGGTGAAAGGCAGAGAGAATGAAGCCTCCTGCAGAAAAGGGCTGCAAGCAGCCATCCATATTTATCTTACAAGTGTCAGGATGGATCTTACAGAAGGCCGAAGTGGAAGGACAGGGCTCAACACTCCACCCTGGGCCAGCAGACTTCCTGCTGCTCACGTGTGTGACGCTGCCCCAATCACAGGACACCCTCTCCTGCCCCACGTCTGCTGCACCTTACTCAGGTTCATCATCAGGAGAGTAGCCCCTTGCAGGCTGTCCAGCTGAGGAGCCCATTGATTCCCCTGTGAAGGACATTTATAGTGACTATGACCTCAAATAACACCCTCAGTAGAGGGCAACGGACAGGTCCCAGTGTCCCTGGACCCGAGCTCTGGGAAGGTCAGGGCCCAAGGTCACCTTCTAGGGGTGAAAGGGCCTTCTCTTTCTAGTCCTACACACACCCTCCCCAGCCAGTCCCTCCCTCTAGCACCCCTGGTGACTCCACATCTGTGTCTGTGTTGCAGACATCTTGTCATCACACCTCTGGACAGCAAGCTGCAGTCCTGGGGCTCAGAGAGGCTGGAGCTTGAACAGTTCTAGGAACTCGAAATAAAGACAGAAGCCACCCTCCCCTGATACGTTTTCTCCCACCTGTAAAACAGTAGCCATCAGTTTTTTCAATTGTTTCCATTAGGCTCCCTTTCCTATGTCCCTAAAATATATTGACAAAGGGAGCCATAGGTCAGTGGACAGGAACTACCTCAAGTGCTTGTCCTTCTAATTATTTTGCAATGCATAGATTAAGGATCTGTTTCAGAAATGTGTTCTATATTTTGTCTGGGAGCTTTTTCCACTTTAAACCAAAGGTTCTAGTGTTTGTTTTTCAAACCTAATAAAAACAAATTTAAGACAAAAACCGAGAAAATGGCTTCTCTACCTTGGAAGGCAGAGGAATGGGGCAAGCATTTTTATACACATCATGCTAATTATGTGTGGCTGAGTGACTTTTCACTCTAGCAACCTAATGAGCTAGACATTATTCTTCCCATTATCACAAGGCAATTAGGATGCTAAAGGCAGTTCTTCATGCAAGACATGTGTAAGATTCTTTGACATGGTTTCCTGTTTGTGCAAGGCACAGAATATAAACTAAGCATCCATTGAAAACTTGGTCTCCAGCAGAGAGCCAGGGAGGTGGTGGGCCCTTTAAGAAGTGGGACCTTAGTAGGAGGCAGTTAGGTTATTGGGTTTGCCATTTTCCGAGTAGGTAAAGGTAGTTTTCTGAGAGCCCCCTGTGATCTTTCCCTTGTGGGGAGCCTTCTCTGAGATAATACCCCCAGGCTACCCAGACGGTGGTGCAGCCAAATCCAAGTAGATGCTATGGCCACCACACTGAGGCTCAAGAGTGAGCGCTGGCTAAATCCACCCCGGTGTGTGGAGTGTCAAGATTCAGGTAGTCTGTTACAGTCGCCCAAAACAGTCCATGGAGCCGGTGTTTGGTGACAGACAGCAGATCCTGGATGGTCCTCAAAGAGTCATGAGACCCTTCCCCCTGGCCCTGCAGGGTCCAGGGACTGAGTGAGGCCCAGGGAGGAGGCCAGCAGGGAGGGGCAGCACGTTCTGCCTATCGCATCGCAGGGCTTCCTCTACCTGCCCAGGCGGCCACTCAGAGCAGATGTCCACAGAAGTGTGCTCATATACCAGTGTCCTAAACCATACGACAGCAGGGGTCCCCTCTGCCCCCGCTTTTCAGCCTCCCTTGCTCTCTGACCCAAGACTTCACAACTGAACCCTGCTCAACTTCCTTGCTTGGCCAGGCAGGGAAAGCTGGTCTGGGGATCCCTACTGCTGGGCCCTACCCTACTGCAGGGGCCCCCCCCACACTCAACGGCTCTTGGGAACTGGGGTGGGGGGTTCTCTAGACGTACATGATTACTCTCTGCTTATGCACAGTTGCATAAGCACTTGTGAGCACAGTCCCAAGAAACTTCTATTTCTTAAAACTCGTCCTCAACCCAGGAGCAGGGATCGATGAAGTAAGAAGAGATGAAGAAGAACAAGAGGAGGAAATGGGCTGGGGTGGGGCAGGAGGCTGTGTGCTCCCCACCCCTGCCCTAACTTTCTTGTTCGGCCTCCTCCGAAACCAGCCCACAGGCAGGAAGGAGCGCTGGCAGCCACGACCCCCCCCCCCGCAGAGGGCACGGGGGTCGTGGGGGGCACAGCATGAAGGACGCTGCACAAATCCTCCCACTGCCGTCTAGTTGAAAAGCCAGGCCGGTGGAGTGGGAAGGGTGGAAGGAGAATCCCTCAGGGACAGAAACATGGCCCTCCAGGCGTGGCCACACTTAACCCGTGCACTCGGGTGGGATGCTCCTAGAAAGTGGGGGGCAGGGGGGACGGGGCACAGATCCATACCCCCATCATCAGCCTCCTGCTGCAGGGGTCTCTGAAATCCCCCCTCCCCGGCCCCCTTTCATTTCCCCACTCCCCCCCGGGGGACACTGTGGCATTCTGTCCACTGACAGCAGAGGGCACAAGCAGGCCTCGGACACCCCCAAGCCAGAGCTCAAGTGAGGGTCAGGGCCCAAGGTCACCTTCCAGAGCCTCATCAGCCAGCCCCGCGTCCTCCTCAATCCCTGTGTCTTCCCCACTGCCCCACGCCTGTGTCTTGTGCTGCAGATTCCTGTATGGTCACCTGTGGGGACGGTGAGCTCTGTGGTTCTTGAGCTTAGAGCTACCTGATGTTTGCGCCCCAGGCCTTGTAAAAGACTTCCAGCCTCCAGTTGCTTCCACTGAGTTTGTTTTGTACAGGTTTGTTCTACAGATAAGGTTGTGAATCTGTTCCTGGGTATTTTAAGCTAAATAATCAGTCCCTTTATGACTCATTCCTATGTAAATATTTCTTTGTTATACAGGACACATCAGTGGCAAACCACTAAACAGGCATGTGACTATGGAGTTTTTTACCTGGAAGGAGAATGACCTGCCATCCTGAGAGAGCTTCTCTCTCCCTGCCTGTGTCCCTCTCCCACTTCTACAGGGGGCTCAACAGATTCATCCTTTTTGTTGTTGTTGTTTATATTTAGGTTGTTTTGTAAATATCACTGTTCCTAGTGAAAAGACTCCATGTCAAATTCTCGTGTTCATTGTACAGCCTCAAGGGTCAGCTTCAGAAAGAGGTTATTTCACATTTGAATTTTTTGCCTTAAACAGGTAGGTTCAAAAAGGTTTAAAAAAAAAAAAAGTTTCTATGACTCACAGGTGGAAAAGCATCTTAAGCCAAAGTAGTGTTCAGTGAACTTGTGTGGGCACAATGCTTATGTAGCTGGGTTTCATGCTGGGATGCCCCGGGCATTTCATTTCCAGCCCTGTTCCATACTTCCCAAAGGGAAGCAAAACTTGTTACACCTCCCCCGTGGCTCCGCCCCACTGAGGGCTTGGGCCCCCTGAAACCCACCGAGTTAGATGTGAATCTCTCCAGGGCGGGCAATCTGGGTGCTAGAGCTGACTGTGTATGTTGACCCGGGGAAAGGGGGTGGGGCCTGGGAGTGGGGGGAAGAGGTGAGCACGTACTATCCCCTAACTTATTAGAACTTCCTATATGTGGCACTGAGCCACATGGTGGGGGGGGGTTGTTTGCTTTTTTTTCCCCCCTGCAAAGCAAATTTCAAGCCCCAGGAGAGCCTCTCCTGAATTTCTACCAAAGATTCCAGTAGAAGTGAAGCAGATTTCTTATACACATCCCAAGAATATAGTTGGTGATCTCTCAGGGAACAAAACGCCAGAGCTTTTCCTCACATCAGGGCATCTGGGAGGCCACTGGGAATGGCCTTCACTGTACAGGGGGTGTTTTATAAGCCAATTACTGACAAAAATCCCTGAAGGTGTTGGTCCCATCTGCCACCAATCATTGAAGTTATCCAGATTTAAAGGTGATTTGAAAGGAACTGAGCTTCCTAGGTTAGGAGGCCCAGGGCCCATGAGGACTGGATTCCAGCTGTTTGGGTGGCTCTTGGGGGAAGAGTGCCTGAAGGAGGACAGGCCTTCAAGGCAGTGGAATGGACCTTCCATGATGAAAGGACCTGAATGATCCTGGTGGGGGAGGAGGGGCAAACACATCGAAAGTAGGATGGGGCATTTGTTATTGAGGGAGTTTCTCTGAGAGTGGACTTTGCTCCTTGGTCCTGTTGAGGTCTCAGCAGGATGTGGAGTGGTGACCCTGAGTATGGCCGCCTGGGGTGTGAGCAGGGAGAGACCCAGTTCAGCAGTTCACAGCCAAGTTCTCCTCTAACCAGCCCTGCAGTGGCTCAGATCAGTACTCAGCAGACACTGGGTTATCTGCTCCCTGCTCTAAACCACCATTAAGCAGTCAGCCTAGCAGGCCACATTGCCTTCCCATAAACTGACATTAACAAGTCAGCTGAGCGTGTGGTATCTGAACCCAGCTTCATTTGGCATGGTGATCCCATGTGAATGTTTGGGAAAAGGTCTGGGTTTGGAGCCACTTGGGATCCAAGTAGACTACTGGTGATTCACTTGAGTTCCAGGAAGCTCACAGATGAAGAAACAGATATAGGAAGATGCTGGGGGGTTGGGGGTGAGGGGTCTCGAGGTAGATATATCTGGTCTTTTCAAAAGGCTTCCTTGAAGGAAAATGCCACAGGTTTCCATCAGGGATTGAAACATGGAGGCAGTCATGTTAGTCAGCAAGCCTCATGTTCAGAGCTAATAGAGACTACAGGGGGAAACTACATAGCTCCTTCTTTTGCAGAACTGTGAAGCCTGGAAAGTCACCTTCCCTCGTCCATGACTTGTAACTGCCCGGATTCTTTCCCACCCACCGCCCAGCCTGGCTCACTTCTGCAGGCCTGGGTCCTGGTGCGCCCTTAGCAAGGCCCAGTCCTTGTCCCCAGACTCTACCTGCCTTACTATATTAAGCTTCCCAACCTAAGACCCTAGGAACAGTTCTGTTCCTAGAACAGTGAGAGAGAATGAGGGCCCAGGATGCAGCCCCTTCCCCAGGGCCCTGTGCCCTCTGCGTGCCACCCAGCCAAGCCACCAGGTGCCACCCTGGGCTCAGCCACTGCACTGCTACCTCCCCCAGGAGGGGCCATGCGCCCCTCCAGGCAGCTTCTTGAAGGCTTTGAGTTTGCACCACAATGCCAAAGACACCCCCATTTCCTAAGCCCAGTGATCCCACAGACCCCAAGGCAGCCGGGAAATTAGAGAGCAGGAATGGAGTCTGGACCTCAGCCACCCATGACTCAACAGTTGTCCTTGTTTCAAATGGGTGGAGGGCATAAGCAAGCCCCTCAAACATGACAAGCTAGGTCCACCAGCAGGAAACCTGGGGTGAAGGCAGCCCAGGGCCTGTGTCCAGCTCAAACTCTGAGACATCGAAATGGTGCATCTGGGCCAGACACCCCAGAGACAGCTGAAAGAAGCTGCCTTCAATAACTTCACCACAGGCTCTGAGCAGAGGACCCCCCAGCCCCCCATCCATGCCCAGCCCCAGGATGACTGCAGCTGGCACAGCTGAGCTGCATCTGGGGGAGGAAGGACACGGGCTGGTAGGTACACACTTAGAGCCACACAGCCTCGGTCTGTTCTCTGCCAGGCGCTTCTCAGGTGCTCAGTCAGTAAATCTGACCCAGGCCGGGAGCCCCAGCCCCGCCGACCCCTTTTCCCTGCTCCCTCATCTTCTATCTGCTCCTCCTCGCTGCAGCCCAAGCCAAACCCAGCTCATTAGCTATGCAACTGTCACTCGGGCAGTTGGTTTAGAATGTCCGGAGGCTCAGCTGGTTGGCAGTTAAGCTGCCCACTGGTCATTTCTGATGATTACCTGATTTTCTTTCTTACTGGCATGCTGAAATTTAGGCGTGTGCCAGAAAGAAGATACCAAATAACCAAACCCCATTTAAAAGCCCTTCAACACTCAGGCACTCAAAGATGGAGACATTTGATGTGTCTATGGGATTCATTTGGGCATGATTACTGGGAACTTAAAACTCAATTTTTGTCATTCACCACTGGCTAATGTCTATAATCCTAGCAACTCAGGAGGCTGAGATCTAAGGATCATGGTTCCAAGCCAACCCTAGCAGAAAAGTCCCATGATACTCTTATCTCCAATTAACCACTCAAAAACTGGAAGTGGCACTGTGGCTCAAGTGGTAGTGTACTAGCTTTGAGCACAAAGAGGTTCAGGGACCATACTCAGGCCTTGAGTTCAAGCCTCACAAAAATAAAATTAAAAAAAAAATTTCCCCCTCTGGTCTTTACTCCATGAACCTTTTCTCTTGGGTTTAACTAATATGCTTTCATGCTAACAAATTAGATCTGTGTGTCTGTCTACCAAGCCCAGTGGGTTGGCCAGCATATCAGGATGGGACCTTCATTCCATTATGTTGCCCTTAACAAACCCAGAAGAAAAGAGAAATCACTAGAGATCTACTCCTAGTAAATCATTAAATCCAAGTTCATGGGATTTCACAATACAGATTGACATACAGATTGGTAAAGGCAGACAATACCTTCACTCCCTGAGAAAATCCACACATTGGACTTTCTAGAAAAAAAGACTTATCAACTATTATAAATGTAATTAGAGGACAAAAGTAACTATGCCAACTGGGAGAAAACAAACGAAATGATGCTGTCCCCCAAAAGAAACATACTCATTAGCTGACTTATGAAATGGTACAACTCCTTAATAGTTACAATAAAAGTATATATCTTTTTTAAATAACTATGCCCAAAGATCTAAAAGCTACTGTGAGGATTATGCATCTCCAAATAGAAAAAAAATATGAATTCTAAAATTAGATAAAGTATAAAGTAAAATGTAAACTAGAAAAAGGAAACAAATAGAATTTCTGGAGTGGGAAAACAAAAGTAAAGCACTAATTTTAAAACTCATTAGAAAATAAAAATAAATACAAAAGCTCAACTGGGCATCAGTGACTCATGCCTGTAATCCTAGCTACTCAGGAGGCTGAGATCTGAGAATCACGGTTCAAAGCCAGCTCTAGCAGGAAATTCTGTGAGACTCTTATCTCCAATTAACCACCAGAAAACTGGAAGTGGCACTGTGGTTCAAGTGGTCGAGTGCTTGCTAGCCTTGAGCTCAAGGACAGCGCCTGGGCCCAGAGTTCAAGCCTCATGACCACCACCACCAACAACAAAAAGGCAACCAGTCCTGAAAAAAAAAAAAAAAATCATCCTGGGTCCGGGAGTTTGGCCTAGTGGCAGAGTGCTTGCCTAGCATGCACGAAGACCCGGGTTTGATTCCTTGGTACCACATACATAGAAAAAAGCCAGAAAAGGTGCTGAGGCGCAAGTGGTAGAGCTCTGTCGGGAGCAAGAGTGGAAACAAACTGTACTTTGATTTGCATCAGATAATTGCTTGATTGTCTCATTGTTTTTTGGCCTTCTCCTGTTCAATTGATCTGAGATTTACCATATGAATGTAACCCTCAACAGCTCCCTGATTAACGATCTGGATGTAACACCTGGGAGGGCCCTGGTCTCCGGAGGGGATAAAAACTTTGTGTTAAGAATAAACGAGGCGCGCAGTTTTTGCTTGGGCTGCAGACCTCCTGGACCCGATGTGTTTGTCTCTCTTCTAATTTTTCCAGTCCCTGCCCCTTATTTCAGGAACCCCAATTTGCTGCCGGGAGGCCCCGGCATCTGGCGCCCGAACAGGGACCCTGAAAATCTGGGACGAAGGTGAAGGACCCCTCCCTGTGGTAAGTAACACATCGTAGGACTATTAAGAGAGTATAGTCAGGAGTAATAATTATGGGTCAAGCTAATAGCCATGAGTTATTTCTACCGATCTTAACAGGCCTATTTGAAGCCCACGGAACGTGGGTGGAAGAGGGGGTGCTTCAGAGCTTCCTACAGTTTCTCGAGGAAGCATGCCCGAGGTCTGTAGAGGAGGCATTCCAAAAAGCCTGGCAGCGGATAGGAGAAAGAATTCAAGATTATTATGAGGTATATGGCCCCGAAAAGACCCCAATAGAGGCTACTACTGTATGGAATTTAGTAAGTAAATACATAGATCCTCTACATGAAGATGCTGAATTTAATCTTGAATTAAGGGAACTTTATGAGTTAAAGGACCCTTCTGAAGAACCTGAGGCTGAGCCATATGCCGCAGCCCAAGAGAGTCTAAATGAGATCTTGCAAACGGAACAACAACCAGTAGATATTGAGTATCAGAATTCAGGTTTGAATACCAAGGAGGAAAGTTATGATGAGTCAATGGAGGGCCGAATGGCTACGATGGAGAAGAAGTTAGAAGAAATCCTACATTTTCTATCGAAAATGGGGACAGAGCAGAGAGCCCCCTCAGAAGTAGGAAAGAAATATGACCCTCAGGCCACTATGGTGTCTGATTCTAAACCTTACCCCTCACACCCACCGCCTCCGGCTGCAGCCTTACGGCCTCAATCCCTTTCTCAACCTTTAGGCAAGCCTAAAGGCCCTAGCAACAAGTCCCTTTTAACAGGCACTACAACCAGGCACAGTGCATCGCAATTAAACCTGACTCAGGCTGCTAGAGAGAGGGAAGGTATTTCAGGGCCTCGATGCTTCCCTAGTTCAGTTGATCATGATGAACAAGTACACCATCAGCCTGTTCCTGTTAAACTATTACAGGATTTAAAAAATGCCTGCTCCCAATATGGGCCAACTGCCCCTTTTACTCAAGTAATATTGGAGGCCGCGTGTGCTGGTATTGCATGCCCAAATGACTGGAAGCGGCTTGCCAGAGCATGCCTTAGTGCAGGAGAGTACTTATTATGGGAGACAGAGTTCACTGCACAGTGTCGGGCTAAAATTGAGACAAATAGGTCTAAGAACCTGCCTTACACTGTTGATCAGTTGTTAGGAGAGGGAACCTATAAAAACACCGAAGATCAATTGGGTTATGCAAAGGAGGCCTATTTACAAATAAATGCTGCGGCGAGAGAGGCTTGGAAAAAGTTACGCAATTCCAATCGTACAAAAAATCTAGTAGAAGTTAAACAGGGACCGAATGAACCTTATCTAGAATTTTTGTCTCGATTAATGGAGACTGCAGACTGCCTAGTACAAGATGAGAATGCAAGGGAGAATATAGTTAGACACATAGCCTATGAAAATGCCAACGCCGCCTGTCAGGCGGCTATCAGACCCCATAGGAATAAGGGAGGAATCACGGACTTTATTTCACTGTGTGCTGATATTGGACCCTCCCATGTACAAGGCCTTACTTTAGCCGCCGCTCCTCAAGGAAAGACTGTTACTGAGTCTCTAAAATATAGAGGTCAGCGGCATTCTCGGGATGCTAGACCCCCAGGGCGTTGCTTTTCTTGTGGACAAATAGGACATTGGATGACGCAATGCCCACGCCAGGCCAGGCAAAAGAGAGAAAAATCACCTGGCACATGTCCACGCTGTGGTAAAGGGAAGCACTGGGCTAAAGATTGCAGGTCAAGAACAGATCGCAATGGCCGCCCGCTTTCGGGAAACTGGAGGAGGGGCCAGCCCCTGGCCCCGCAAAACCATGGGGCAGTCCCTCCCTCTTCTCGGCCACAAGTGCATCTTCTAACAACCCCCCAAGATCAGTCTCCGGCCTCCTCCGTGCCACCCCAGGAAGTGCAGGATTGGACCTCTGTTCCTCCACCTGCTCAGTATTGACCCCAGAGATGGGGACACAAGCTCTCCCCACGGGAGTCTTCGGCCCCCTTCCCCCGGGAGTGGCTGGATTGCTGTTAGGGCGAAGTAGCTCAGCCCTTAAAGGGATACAGATTACACCTGGCAAAATTGACCAGGATTTTACTGGAGAAATCAAAGTTATGGCCTCTGCCCCGAAACACGTGGTATCGATCCCAGCCGGTCAAAAATTAGCACAATTAATACTTGTGCCTTTACCTCCCGGGGAGACTGCTAATCCCCCATGTGGACAGAGAGGATTTAGATCTTCTGATATCTATTGGGTACAAAGCATAAAACAAGAGAGGCCTGAGATGACTATATTTATACAAGAAAAGCCCTTTAAAGGAATATTAGACACTGGAGCAGATGTGTCTGTGATATCTAAAAAACATTGGCCAGCCCAATGGCCCCTGACAACCTCTATGACTTCCCTACAGGGGGTTGGGCAAGCAACTGACCCACAGCAGAGCAGTGCGATCCTTGTTTGGAGAGATGAGGAAGGGCACTCTGGTCATTTTCAGCCATTTGTCTTGGATCATCTGCCAATTAATTTATGGGGTCGTGATATCATGGAAAAAATGGGAGTGTATATGTTTAGTCCTAGTGCTGCGGTCACTAAGCAGTTACTTGATCAAGGCCTCCTCCCCTTTAGGGGACTAGGCCGAGCAGCACAGGGGGAGCTAGAGCCACTCCAACCCCAGTCTCACCCTACGAGACAAGGATTGGGGTATCCCTTGACGGGAGCTGTCGTTTGCCCTCCCCCTCATGCTGATCCCATAAATTGGCTCTCTGAACGACCGGTATGGGTTGAACAGTGGCCTCTTTCACTAGAAAAGATCATTGTAGTACAGCAGCTGGTACAGGAGCAGCTGGATTTGGGGCATGTGGCCCTTTCTAACTCTCCATGGAATTCTCCAATTTTTGTTATAAAGAAAAAGTCAGGTAAATGGAGGCTGTTACAGGATTTGAGAAAAATAAATGCCACAATGGAACTGATGGGGGCCCTACAGCCTGGCTTGCCTTCACCCATGGCAATCCCAAAGGATACTTATAAGATTATTATAGATTTGAAGGATTGTTTCTATACTATACCCCTGGCGCCTCAAGACTGTAAGCGCTTTGCCTTCAGTGTCCCCTCTGTTAATTTTAAAGAACCCATGAAGCGATATCACTGGCTTGTGCTCCCACAGGGCATGGCAAATAGCCCAACTTTATGTCAAAGTTTTGTGGCTAGAGCCATTTCTTCCACTCGTGAAAAATTTTCTTCTGTTTATATTGTTCATTATATGGATGACATCTTGTTGGCTTGTTCTGACCCTATCGTCGTACGACAAGCCTTTGGACAACTAAAGCAGGATCTGAGCCTCTTTGGCCTTGTAATAGCAGCTGAAAAGGTTCAGGAACACCCGCCTTTTACATATCTAGGCCATATATTAGGCCCACACTATTTTAAAAGCCAAAAAATACAATTAAAAACTTCACACTTAAGAACTCTTCATGATTTTCAGCAATTCTTAGGAGATATAAATTGGCTTCGGCCTTATCTAAAGCTCTCCACAGGAGAGTTAAAACCCCTCTTTGATCTCTTAAAAGGAGATACCAACCCTACATCCTTGCGCGAATTAAATCCTGACGCCAGGAGGGCCATCCAAATTGTAGAAAAGGCAATTTCCCAGCAACAAATGACCTATTGTGACTATTCTAAACCCTGGGGAGTTTACATTTTAGCTACTTCTCACTCCCCAACTGCTGTATTGTGGCAGGATGGCCCACTTTTATGGCTTTATCTACCATCAACACCCGGCAAAGTGCTGACCCCCTACTACGAATTGGTAGCTAATCTGATACACATGTGCCGAGTGGATTCCCGTAAATATTTAGGTCAGGAACCTCATTTTATCTGTGTCCCATATAATTTACAACAACAAGATTGGCTATTCACCCATTGCGATCCTTGGGCCATTGCTTGGGCCAATTATACGGGAAAAATTTTGCATCACTACCCGTCTAACAAACTTCTCCAATTTGCTGCGTGTCATACGTTTCTATTTCCTTCCATAGTACAGGCCTCGCCTTTATCTTCTGCCGCTTTGGTATTTACAGATGGATCCTCAAATGGAACGGCTGCTTTGACCATTAATGGGAAAACTCAATCTTGGGTTACAGGTTTTTCCTCCGCCCAAGAGGTGGAGTTAGAGGCTGTTTTACAGGCACTCGTCCTGTTACAAGACGAGCCCTTTAACTTATACTCAGACAGTCAATATGTAATTCGTGCTCTTCAAGTCATAGAAACTGTTCCCTTTATTGGAACTACTAACTCCAATATTCAGACCCAATTTCGCCAAATACAAACTTTGCTTTGTTCTTGCAACCACCCCTGTTTTTTTGGCTTTGTTCGAGCTCACACTAATCTTCCTGGCCCTTTAAGTGAAGGCAATGCGGTCACTGACTCTGCCACCAGAGTTTACTTAACTCAGGTTGAACTTGCTAAGCAGTCACATGCCATCCACCATCAAAACAGTCGAGCCTTGCGCCAACAGTTCAAATTATCTAGGGAAACAGCAAGGCAAATAGTTAAGACTTGCTCCAACTGTGTCCCTTTTTCACCAGCCCCCCATTTAGGTATAAATCCACGAGGACTGCTTTCTAATCACATTTGGCAGATGGATGTCACGCATGTTCCATCATTTGGCCGATTAAAATATGTTCATGTTACTGTAGATACTTATTCTAATTTTATCTTGGCCACCCCCCTTGCTGGGGAAGCCACTAAACATTGTATTTCTCACTGCATTCGATGCTTTGCTGTGATGGGGATTCCCTCGCAAATAAAAACAGATAATGGCCCTGGCTATGCAAGCCGAGCATTTCAATCCTTCTGCCGTTCCTATAATATCACTCATATTACAGGCATTCCTTACAATCCTCAAGGTCAAGGCATCGTGGAGAGAGCTAATGGATTATTAAAACACCAAATTGCTAAAATACAGAAAGGGGAGTCGTATCCCGCTACCCCTGTGAATATACTTAATCATGCTTTATTTGTTTTAAATTTTTTGAATTTGGATTCAAATAATTTATCTGCTGCTCAGCGATTCTGGGAAAAAAGAGAGCAGCGTCCTTTTGCCTTAGTGAAGTGGAAGGATCCCCTAACTGGTGCTTGGCATGGACCCGATCCTGTTCTAACCTGGGGTCGAGGGCATGTATGTGTTTTTTCACAAGGAGAAAATGACGCCCGCTGGCTGCCTGAACGCTGCGTTCGGATCGTGGAGAGTGACAGTGGCCATCCAAGCAGCGACTCACTGGGCCTACACCCCCAACCCTCCAGTGGTGCATCCTGCGACGTGGAAAGGACCTGAGTTATTCGTGCATGTCTATTGGGACTGCTACTGATCCACTTGTTCCACACATTCATATGAGCTGTGTTTCTCCTCCTTTTACTATTATGTAGGGACCTTTTAACATATTCATTGACTCTACACAATTTAATATGTGACATTATTTTGTCTTTACCATCCCTCTTCTTAATAACCTCTTTTGTAAAAGATGCCCAGGTGAAAAGCAAAGGCCTCCAGAGGTAAGTAGAAGTCGGCCGACCCCCTGTATGTCTGTGTTTTGTTTTATTTTTTCTTATTCCATTTTATTTTATTTTATTTAAAAAAAAAAAAAAAAAAAAAAAAAAGGGTGCACTGTGGGCCTAAAATAGAGGCCTGGGTGGTCAAGGGACGCCTTGACCCCCCTTCCCCTTCTGAGTTTCTTGTCAATATCAAGGCATACCAGAGAGTCCCACCTGCAAGACATGTCTAAATCTAAAATTAGCTGTTAAGTGTATCTGATTGAGTCCAATTTTCTTGTTATATGTCAATGTCTGATTATTTAAAAGTCTCCGCTTCTGTCTTGTTCATGTTACATATTTTTCTTTGTCCAGTTTTTGTCTTTAAAATTGGCACCATTTCTAAGTGTGGGTCCTTATGGTTTTTCTGTGCGTACTCAAGCACACATCCTTGTTATTTATTTGAACATTTCTGGGCCTAGCATGGCCGCTCCCCCATGTCTGCAGTTGTAACAAGCCCTGGAAAAATAAATTCCAGCTAAGCTGCCTTGCAAAAAGTTTTGTTTCGAACCTGGTTCTCACCTGTAAGAGTAAAATTGGCAAAACTCTCTTGACACAAACTTCCGGAAATTGAACGGCCGATATTAATTTTGCGCGCTTTATGATCTTTGAGTATGAATGTGTGTGAATGAGTGAGTGAACATGTTCAAGGTTAAATTGTCAGCATGCTGAAAAAAAAAAAAAAAAAAAAAAAAAAAGGATAAATTTATACTTAAACACAAAGACAATTGGGTAAATCTAAGCTTAAAACTTCAAGAAAAATATTAGGTTTGGATGTTTTACAATGTCTCAAAGAATTATTGTGTTGTCTTAAAGAAAAACTGGTAAATATTTTTCTAGATCCTGAAATCTGCATTTTATTGCAGGGCATACAGCTGTTTACATTGTAAACATTGTATCCTGTTCAGCTCAGAGGTGTTAGGGAATTTGGGATTTATTACTTTAAGTTAAAGTTTGGAAACATGTATTAGAGATTTAAATGTAAAATTGTTCATTAACGTCAGAAACTTTGCCTGTCCTTTCTTGCAAACTGACACTAGAAATCTGATGGTAAAATGTGGATAATGTGATTAGTATTTTAAAGGAATGTTAAAAAAAAAAAAAAAAAAAAAAAAAAAAGGAAGAAAACTAAGTCCAGACTTGGACTTTTGGTGCACTGATGTCTATAGTTCTTGCATTAGGGAAAAACTGTTATTTGAGTTTAAACTGTCGTTGGAGTTTTAGACAGTAATCTAAACTGCATAAGAGCCCCTTTTTTCTAAAAGGCAAGAGGAGTGCCTTGGGCCCTAGGGGGCCTGAGGGCAGGAGCTCTTTGTGCCCTTAAAGGTTTTTCAATTGCAAATAAAGGCTAAGGTGTTAATTGTTTAAGCCAGTATCAGTAAAAGTTATTAAGAACATTGGAAATGGGTTTCTAAACAATATTTGAAAGTGAAGTTGTCTTATATGTTTAAAGAAAGAGAGAAAAGGAAAATCAGGACTACCAAAGTAATTGCTTAATTGCTATTTCAGCTTGCTCTTGTAACTTCCAGCTAGCCCATTGGAGAAGAACAGCAATCCTTATTCAGATGTAACTTTGGCCTTTTCCAGGTTCTAGGTAAGCTCATGCTTAGAGACTATTTCTGTGTCTACCACCTTGTTGCTCTATTGGAGATACATGGCCGTTCGTAGGACTCACTGATCTGAAAACTGCAGTTTTGAGCCAACCCCGGGCAAAGCAAAGTCCCTGTGAGATTGTGGTGTCTAATCTGGCAGCAGAGTGCTATTAAGGCAGAGTTGCTTTGGAGCTTGAAGCCGCAGAGTGCTAGCTCTGAGCTGAACAGCTGGGGGACAGCACTCAAGCACCAAGCTCAGGACTCACAGTGGCAGGGTGCTAGCCTTGAGCTGGAGAGCTGAGGGACAGTGCCCAAGCCCTGAGTTCAAGTCCAGCAACTAAGCAAGTGAATTGCCAATGGGACATTTATCCCTGTGTGGGGAAACTCTACTGGGACACGACGCAGAAAGCCTCTGCTTGGATGGCAGAGATGGTGTCAGATCTTAGTCACTTGTGCTTGGCCGATCAAATTAATCAGAGCCGGGAGGTCATAGAATAGTTTGTAAGCATGCCTTACTAATGCCCATGCCTTTCATAACTGGGCAGGAACTTGTCAATCTTCTGTGATAGTGGATAGTTTAAAGCCCTAATTGAGCAAAATTTTTATTTATTTATTTATCTATTTATTTTTGACACCAGCCACAAATTCAGGAAAAGTTTGTGGATCTGAGACTTGTGTCTCTATTAATCTGTTTAGATCTGACAACTGAAGCATTGTTAAGGTTGCAGAAATTTAGTTCCCCAGACAATCAAGAAAAGGCTTTTGCAAATGGGTGCTATGTAACTACACTATTGTAGCCAAAGATGGTTTGTGCAGTTGTTAAATGTCAAATATGATCTCTAGTTTGGAGTAAATTATTATTCCTGATATCTAATCCTTGCAATCCCTAATAAACAGGCTAGGCTTTTTAAGGTCCCTGGTCAAGCACAGAGACAACGCCCCTGAGTCAGCTTGAAGAAGTCACAGAAGCCGAATCTCCGCCCATCTATCCCCTTTAGATGAAGGGACCAGTCATTTTTGGAAAGTGAGACAGGATAATGAGATATTAGAGATAGTGAAAAGAATAGAGATTGCACTTGTGTTTCTTTTAAAATAAAGGCGGGGGATATGTCGGGAGCAAGAGTGGAAACAAACTGTACTTTGATTTGCATCAGATAATTGCTTGATTGTCTCATTGTTTTTTGGCCTTCTCCTGTTCAATTGATCTGAGATTTACCATATGAATGTAACCCTCAACAGCTCCCTGATTAACGATCTGGATGTAACACCTGGGAGGGCCCTGGTCTCCGGAGGGGATAAAAACTTTGTGTTAAGAATAAACGAGGCGCGCAGTTTTTGCTTGGGCTGCAGACCTCCTGGACCCGATGTGTTTGTCTCTCTTCTAATTTTTCCAGTCCCTGCCCCTTATTTCAGGAACCCCAATTTGCTGCCGGGAGGCCCCGGCAGAGCTCTAGCCTTGAGAAAGTCTAAGGACAGTGCTCAGGCTCTGAGTTTAAGCCCACGACTGGCAAAAAAAAAACAACAACAACAACAAAAAAAAGAAGCTCAGGGCCAGTACCCAGGCCCCAGGGTTCAAGCCCCAGGACCAAGAAAAAAAAAAAAAACTAAAAAAAATCATCCTAAACCCCTCATTTATAGGACAATGGCATGGTAGAAGCAGATGGGGCCTTTGAGATGGTCCAGGGTGGAGGAGCTCACAGATTCAAGAATAAGGAACTCTCCACACACCTCAAGTGGGAGGTCACTAGGAAATCTTCTTTCTCCACCATCTGCCCTTGTGCAGATTGTAAAATATCAGAAGACAACTGGGTGCCAGTGGCTCCCACTGGTAACCCCAGTTCCCCAGAGGACATAAGCATATGTCTGTGCAATTGAGTACCATTCACATCGAGACCCCACTGTACGCCCAGTTCTGTATTAGACTCTAGGACCACAAGAGTCTTACCTTGAAGTGGCCTCCCTCGTCTGTTTTCTCCAAGCCCCAGCAACACATAAGCAGTTGTTCATAAACAGGAAGTACCTTGGGCAGTGAGAATCTAGTGGTTCAATCTCTGGCATTTGGAATCAGAGCCACTGTGTTTGAATCACAACTTGTCCAGTTCTGTGCTGTATTCAGCAAAGGAGGTAAAGGATAGAGGTCTGTGACTGCTAAAGATGGGAGAATGCTCTACCTCTCCTTAGGAAGAATTGTTTTGTTTATCCTGTTTATTTGGGGCCCATGAGCTTGTTGTGTATGTGGTTTGGGTTTTTCTCCATTTCTCTGTAATAATACCCTGTTCTTTCACACTATTATTGCCTAGACCTTTCTCTGCTCTTTCTGCCTTTCTAATTCTTTCCTTTCTTCAAGTACCGTCTCTTACCTTGCTTAAGTGTTCATCCTTACAGTTTTATTCATGGTTAAATGCCTGTTTGTCCCTGAGCTCTATTCCTCTACAGCTTTGTCAAGGAAAAAGCTGAAATGTCCAGTCACTGCTTACATTGCTGAAATATGTTTTTGTTGGCTCTCTTTCACCAGACAAGAAGTACAAGAGAAACACGCCCCAACAAATCACTGTGTAGAAACACTTCCAATATGAAGAAACAAATGTCAAGTCCACAGAATCTCAGCAATAACTGAATTCAAAGATAATGAATTGGTTGAAATGTCAGGTAATTCAAAAGTTGCCAGGAGCTGGTAGCTCACATCTGTACTTCTACCTACTCAAGAGGCTAAGAGCTGAGGATTGCAGTGTGAAGCCAATCCAAGCAGGTAAGTCCATGAGACTCATATTCAATCAACCACCAAACAGTCAGAAGTGGAGCTGTGGCTCAGGTGATAAAATGCCAGCCTTGAGCAAAACTGCTGAGGGATAGCACACAGCTCCTGAGTTCAAGCCATAGTATCAGCCTACACACACACACACACACACACACACACACACACACACACACACACACACACACACACACCACACACACCACATACACACCACACACACACACACCACACACACACTACACACACACACCACACACACCACACACACACACACCCCCACACATACACACCACACACACACACCACACACACACCACACACACACACCACACACACACCACACACACCACACACACACACACCACACACACACACACCACACACACACCACACACACACACACACACACCACACACACACACCACACACACACACACCACACACACACACCACACACACACCACACACACACACATGCTCGCCTAGCATGCACAAAGCCCTGGGTTCTATTCCTCGGTACCACATACTCAGAAAAAGCCAGAAGGAGGTGCTGTGGCTCAAGTGGCACAGGGCGCTAGCCTTGTGCAAAAAGTGTCCAAAGACAGTGCCCAGGCCCTGAGTTCAAGCCCCAGGAGAGGCGAAAACAAAACAAAAAAAATTACAGGAGGGACCAGGAGCATGGCCTAGTGGTAGAGTGCTCACCTAGCATGCATGAAGCCCTGGGTTCGATTCCTTGGTTCCACATACACAGAAAAGGCCAGAAATGGTGCTGTGGCTCAAGCCTCACGATCCACAAAAAGAAAGAAAGAAAGAAAGAAAGCAAGCAAGCAAGCAAGCAAGAAAGAAAGAAAGAAAGAAAGAAAGAAAGAAAGAAAGAAAGAAAAAGAAAACACCATGGCCAGCTCCCAAGGCCCAACAGACTAACTGCTAGCTGACCATACTGCCAGCAGCTCAGAAAATTTGTCTCTGGATGTAAAGCTTAACAGGCTCCTGACTCTCAGGTCTGATTTCATACCTCTCTGAAATAGCTAGGTATTTATTTATTTAGATTGATCATGAGTCTTGAACTCAGGTCCTGGGCGCTTGTTTCTGAGCTCTTTTGCTCAAGGCTAGTGCTCTACCAAGTAGAGCTACTTCGCCACTTCCAGTTTTCTGATGGTTAATTGGAGATAGTCTCCTTGACTTTGTAACCCAGGCTGGCCCTGAATCATGATCCTCAGATCTCAGCCTCCTGAGTAGGTAGGGTTACAGACTTGAGCCACCTGTGCCCAGCTTAGTTTTGTTTTTGTTTATTTAATTTTCAGTTGTAGGGCTTGAACTCAGGGCCTAGGCACTATCCCTGAGCTCTTTTTTGCTCAAGACTGGTGCTCTACACCTTTGAGCCACAGCTCAAAACCACTGATACAGCTTTTTAGCTTCCCACAGGTTTCTGAGCATTGGAAGGTTTATCTAGATGTCAGGAATAAAACTAGTATAGGGTATGTTTTTGCTTCTGGAAAATAAAGCTCAGTGGATCTGAGAGGCAGGATGGCCTTGGGAAAGTTAGGCATGATAAACAGGAATTCAAAAATTCAAGTTTACAGCAAATACAGGAGATAGTCCTTCCTCAATTTCCCTTAGGATTAGGATTAAGGATTAGGAGGAAATGAGGCAGAATAAATGGGGGAAAATAAGACCTGATGAAGGCAACTCAGAAATATGTTTAGAAACACAGAAGCACTATCTTTGCTTCAAAGAGAGACAACAGGGTGACTTCCTTCCTGAAAGATGCATTTCTCACCCCAAGAATTAACATTTGTCTGGCAGGATGTGTGCCTTCCTGCGAGAAATGCACCCCTAAAATGTGCACAAGCAGACACTTTCCTTATCTCAAGGATACACATCTATTTTATGGCAAGATGCATTCTTACCTGGAAGACATGCCCCCCCCCAACACACCCAGGAACTTCGAAAGTGTACCACCAAGAGCAATTAAAGATAAAACACCTATCTGTGCATAAATGTAAATATCCCTAACAGTCAAGGTGTGTCTCTGCTTTTTTGTTGTTGTTGTTTTTTTGTCTGTTTGTCTGTTTACTTAATTAACCTCTGCCAAGTTTTCTTACCATTGTGATTTGTCCAGAAATCTTATACTGCAACCCAAGTCAAGGATCCTAAGTGAAAAGTCCCTGCTTTTAAAGGGAAACTTCACAAACATTCCCTTGCACCCAATGACAGAGCAGTGGGAAACTAGATCTAAAGCATTGTGGGAGTTTCCCGAGCTGAGAAAAGGGAATCTTGGGCTCCACAGTTTCAGTTTCCTTTCTCAGAAAAATTCTTGAGAAGGACAGAAAGGAGTGATGGGGGAGGGAGGGAGTAAGGGGAAGAGGGGAAAGAGGAGAGTTGTCCTATCGGGAGAGGATATCCAGTCATCTCCTCCCCTGTCCCTGCCCCTACCCCGCCCCCAAGCAGAGGACGATAAATTCCTCCACAACCCTGGCAGTCTCCAGCCTTTCGGTGGCTGGATGAGGCTGAAAGGTACTGGGCAGATACACAAAGGGTTTATTCCAAGGGGGCAGCCGGGTCCTGCAGAGATGGAGTTCTTCCCGGACCTGTATGGGACCCCTGGGGCTATGTTAGACAGCTTCCTGAAAACAGACCTTCAGCCCCATTCAGACTGGAAGGAGGAAAGCCAGGATGCCTGGCGTAGAATTGAGCGGTTCTTTCGGGAGCAGTGCTTCCAGGATGAGCTGGTTGTAGACCAAGAAGTCAGGGTCCTGAAGGTGGTGAAGGTGAGTATTCAAGACCCTGGGGTTGAGGTCTTAGCTGGGTTCCTGTGGGATTTGCGGGGGGGGGGGGGGGGGGACTCAGTCTCCTGGGATTCTTAGGAGCGATAAGTGGAATGAAGCATGGGGGAAATACAGTCAATGATTCTATTGGAGCGGAAGGATTGTGAGGAGACTCAGTGATCTCGATGTCAAGGACTCAGGTGCTTGTTTCTTGCTTTAAAAGCTCCCCTTTCAACTTCAGTCATTAAAGAACACTATATTTACCTTGTAAAATGGTACTCACTGTTAGAGACTACCTTGCCGAGGGCATTTGGTAAGTTCAATGGCTTTTCAGGGTCTGACCACATAATTCAATATTCAAATGCAAATTGCTCAGGGGAAAAATGCTCATTTAGAACTCTACATCTGTGTCTGTCTGAGAGAGAGAGAGAGAGAGAGAGAGAGAGAGAGAGAGAGAGAGAGAGTGTCTTGGGGCTTGAACTCAGGGCCTGGGCACTGTCCCTGAGCTCTTTTTGCTCAAGGTTAAGCGGTCTACCACGTAAGGCATAGTTACATTCTTAGCTGCCTTGATGCTTAATTGGAAATAAGAATCTCAGATTTTCTTGCCCGGGCTGGTTTCAAAACATGAACCTCAGATCTCAGCCTCCTGAGTAGCTAGCAATACAAGTTAGAGCCACCAGCACCTGGCTTGTAACTCAACTTTTAACATGTCGCAAGGCACTATTGAGTGAGGCAGGGATGTAAAAAACAGTTCAAAACCAGACATAAAGGGAGTCTGTTAAGGTCCTAGTGGAGAAATTGTGTTTTCCCTTTCATTTAGATTCTCTGAATTATTTAACTTTCTAAATGGAGAGAAAGCTATAACACAGGTTAATGAAACTCTTACCCATTTCTGAACTCAGGGGAATTGGGGATCCCTGCCCCAGATTTTAGAATATTTACCTTGAGGATGGGACCCTCAGGCAAAACATGAAGTGTATATGAATGCTTTTTGGTACATCTGATGATGCACACCGTCTAAAGGCAGTTTTAAGTGATTTGTCAGTGCACCTATAATCCCACGACAGGCTGGAATTCTCCACCTGTGTCAGGCCAACACACCCACAAAATTGGAGATTTGGGAGCATTTTGTGTTTTAGATTCGGGATGCTCCACCTGTACCCACAGCAATGACTGCTGTGTATGGTAGCAGGAGGCACAGTTGCCGCTGGCCTCACCATCTTCCTGGGGGACAAGTGCAAGCCTTTGTCATCCTCCACAGGGAG
The DNA here is from genome assembly GCF_031878675.1 of Megascapheus bottae. Taxonomy (NCBI): domain Eukaryota; kingdom Metazoa; phylum Chordata; class Mammalia; order Rodentia; family Geomyidae; genus Megascapheus; species Megascapheus bottae. Next base: position 8,772,295 of record NC_143536.1, on the reverse strand, counting down.
GGTCTGCCGGGAAGGGGACCACACTGAACCACCGCTCGGACCAGGACATGGTTCTGTTCCTAAGCTGCTTTACCAGTTTCGAGGACCAGGCCCGGCACCGAGAAGACATCATCCATTTCATTGAGGAGAAACTGGAGCGTGTCAGAAGAAGCCTAGCGTTTGACATCAGTGTGCTCCCACACAGACAGTGGAACGTGACCCCTCGCTCCCTGACTTTGCGGGTCCAGTCCAGGAAGCACAGTGAGACCATCCAGGTGGACGTGCTCCCGGCTTTTGATGCCCTGGGTAAGGATGCCAGTGGGTTAGGCCCAGAGGAACCAGTCGGGGGAAGAAGGAAGAAGGGGCAAGAGTGAGGGCAAGAGTGAAGAGCAAAGGGGGGAAGGGAGGGAGGGAGGATATGGGAGTGAAAGAAGGAAGGAAGAAGGGTCTGGTGCTGGTAGCTCACACCTGTAATCCTAGCTGTTCAGGAGGCGGAGATCTGAGGATCGGTGGTTCAAAGGCAGGCCAGAGCAGGAAAGTCCATGAGGCTCTTACCTCTAGAGAACCCAGTTTCGTAGCTCAGAGCAGTAGAATGCTAGCCTTGAGCAAAAGAGCTCAGGAACAGCACCCAAGCCACAGAGTTCAAGCCCTACAATGGAGAGAGAGAGGGCGGGAAGGGGGAGGAAAAAAGGAAGGAAGGAAGAAAAGAAAGAGAGGGAGGGAGGCAGGGAGAGAGATCCTGTAAAGAGTATTGCAAGAAATGATTCATGCATACGTTATCCTATGCTAGATGATACGCACATCTTCCTGTCATCCTCATGTTGCTGACAAGGTACTTTCCTCCTCTCAGGGTCCTTTAACCCAAACTCTAAACCAGCACCAGAAATCTATGAAAATTTAATAACCAGCAAGGGCCTTCCTGGGGAGTTCTCACCAAGCTTCACGGAGCTACAGAGACACTTTGTGAAAAGCCGTCCAGTGAAGCTGAAAAACCTCCTGCAGCTGGTGAAGTACTGGTACCTGCGAGTAAGAAGTGGACGCCGAGCCTAGGGAGGGGATTCAGGAACAAGCTGTGACTCCGTGGTAGAGCAGCAGTGAAAAGAGCCAAGGGACAGGGGCTGGGAGTCTGGCCTAGTGGTTAAAGTGCTTGCCTAGCATGCACGAAGGCCCGGGTTCGATTCCTCGGTACCACATGTGTAGAAAAAAAGCCGAGAATGGTGCTGAGGCTCAAGTGGTAGAGCTCTAGCCTTGAGAAAATCCAAGGACAGTGCTCAGGCCCTGAGCTGAAGTCCAGGACTGGCAAAAAAGAAAAAAAAAAAAAAGGTAAGGGACAGTGCCCAGGCTCTAAGTTCAAGCCCCGCTACTAGCACCAAAAAAATAACTTTTTAATTATCTTTTTAAAGATAGCAAGCTGGTGGCTCAGACCTCATTCCAGCTCCTCGGGAGACTAGGGCCTGAGGATTGCAGTTCAAAGCCAGCTCAGGTAGAAAAGTCCCTGTGAAATTCTTACTTCCAACCACTCAAAAACCGAAAGTGGCGCTGTAGTTACTATTTTCAGGGATGGGGATTTAGCTCAGTGGAAAAGCATTTGCCTGGTGCGAGCACAAGGTCCTGCATTCAGTCTTTTTTTTTAAATATTTTTTATTGTAATTAATAAAAGGGTTACATGATATTTGTCAGATAGAAGGTGCATTAATTCACATACATTGATACCCTTTCCCATGTCTTGGTCCCCATTACCCTCCCCCTGCATTCAGTCTTTAGTTCGGCTAAAAAAAATTTTTTTTAAACCTATTATCAGTCCAGACACTTGAACCATTGCTAGCTCATTATTTATCCTGACATAGAACTTAGTTTCAAAAAGTTAGAAAATGCTAGGCGCTGGCAGCTCACATCTGTAATCCTAGCTACTCAGGAGACTGAGATCTGAGGATCACAGTTGGAAGCCAGCCTGGGTAGGAAAATCTTGAGACTCAATTAACTGCCAAAAGAAGTGGAGCTATGCCTCAAGTAGCAGAGCACCAGCTTTGAGCAAAAACAACTGAGGGACAATGCCCAGGATCTGAGTTCAAGTCCTAGTACCAACACACACACAACCACTGGGATTCTAATTAAGATTGCAATATATTTTGAAATTACTTGAGAAAAAATATAAGCTTTTCACATTGCTCTTTTTGCTTTTGTTTCTCTGTCACTTCATCTGTGTGTTTTTGTTTTCACTGATGATGCCCTATATTCACTATATTCTATTATTTAAAAAAAAACTTATTCTTCCTCTTTGGCTTTTATTTTAATTGTCCAGGTGATAAGTCCCTCTGAATCTCACCATTTCATGGTTTATGCCACATAAAGCAAAATGCTAGTCATTCTAAGTCATCTCATCTATTTTCTCTCCTCCTCTTCCTTTCTGCAGTATGTGAAATGTAAATATCGAGGACCATTACCCCCCAAGTACGCACTGGAGCTCCTGACCATCTATGCCTGGGAAATGGGTACAGATGACAGTGAGAACTTCAACTTGGGGGAAGGGTTTGTAACTGTGATGCAACTCCTCAGAGATAATAAGGACATCTGCATATACTGGACCAAATACTATAATTTCCAAAACGAGGTGGTCAGAAACACCATCAAAAACCAGTTGAGGAGTCCCAGGTGAGTGCATTGAACGTGTCACCTTCAGCTTTAAGAAGTAGCTTTAAAAAGAAATTAAGGGAGCCAGGACTTTGGCCTAGTGATAGAGTACTTGCCTAGAATGCAAGAAGACCTGGGTTTAATTCCTTGGTACCACATACATAGAAAAAGCTGGAAATGGTGCTGTGGCTCAAGTGATAGAAGTCTAGCCTTGAGAACACTCAAGGACAGTGCTCAGACCATGAGTTCAAGCCTCAGGGCTGGCAGAGAGGTAGAGAGAGAGAGAGACAGAGACAGAGACAGAGAGACAGAGACAGAGACAGAGACAGACAGACAGAGAGACAGAGAGAGAGACAGAGAGAGAGAAAGACAGAGAGAGAGACAGAGAGAGAGACAGAGAGAGAGAGAGAGAGACAGAGAGAGAGAGAGAGAGGTGGGGGGGATTTACTGGTTTCTTTGCAACTGAAAAGCTCAACAGTAAAAGAAGCTTCAGGTATGGCATGATCCAGCAGCTTTCTGTGTCAGAGTCCCTTCTCATAAATTGCTCCACTCTGCCCTCTCCAGGGCTTTACCGTTACATTCAGGTTCACTCCCTCAAGGCTGAGGCAGTTCTGGACTTCTTGTCTGGACATATACGTTCTGGTACCAGAAAGAACAATCCAATCAAAATGTGAGTTGTACTGTGGATCAACTTAGGCTATACCTTCCCTCCAGACCCACTGACTTCCTATCACCAGCAGTCCTTCCTGCACAGAGGCATGCACAATCCCACAGGCATGAAGGTCAGAGGCCACTATTTTGCTTCTCTCTCCAGGCCTGTTATCCTAGACCCAGCTGATCCCACCAACAACCTTGGAAGGAAAAAAGGTTGGGACCAGGTGGCTAAAGAAGCAGCTAACTGCCTACGGCAGGTCTGTTGTATCAGCTCAGACTGGCAAGTACAGGTAAGACTCCATCCCATAATTAGGACCTCCTGTTAACCCTACATGGATTTTCCCCATAGCATCCATAGATTCCCAGGGTCGGCAGCACTTTCCCCACACAGACATCCTAAGGAACCAGTTGAGCAATTCTTCCCTTCTGCTTCAAATGCCCACGCCTCAGTGTTGTTTTAGTTTCATCTGTACAATGGGAAGGCAAGTCAGAAACGTGGTCTGAGAATTCCTCCCCTAAACCCATCCCATGCTTCCTCCTGGGTGGTTAGCAAAAAAATAAAATAAAATAAAATAAAAATAATACAGCTCCTTGTCTTTTCAGCAAGGGAGGTAACTGATCTCTCTAAGGATATAAGTGAGGATCGCAGGCCTTCCCTGCACAAAATATCCCAGGTGCACGGCCTCCCCGGGATGACTTTGCATGCATACCCAGATCACCACTGTCTGCATCTGGGGACACAGAAATTCATTGTTCAGAATCCAGGACTGAGCCTTGGAGCTCCCTGGAAGGTTTTCATCTCAACTTGCTCCTCCCAGCAAAGTTACTTGTCCCACAGCCCACAACCTGCACGGACCTCCTGAGTCTGATATCAAAGGCAAACACAAAACAAGGGAAGTCAGGCAGATAACGAGGATCTCCCCAGGACCCATGGGACAGCCAGCCCCATGGCTGAGAATATAGCAGCTCAGGAGGCTTTCGAGAAGCCAAGGAGAAATGACATCTCTTCCACCTCAACTCCTCATTTCTCCAGAAATGCACACCAAGAATAAATAATAATAAAGCAAAAGGAAAGAAGGAAGGAGAAGGAGAAGAAGGGAAGGAGAAAATACTTTCTATAGCCACTACCCTGTGGAATTTTGCTATTGCATTGGCCATACGTTCCTACAGATTTTTGTTTGTTTGTTTTGATCAGTCATGGGGCTTGAACTCTGACCTGTGTGCTGTCCCTGAGCTCTTCAGCTCAAGACCAGTGCTCCCCCACAATAAGCCACAGCACCACCTCCAGTTTTCTAGTGGCTCATTGGAGGTAAGAGTCTTATGGACTTTTCTGTCCAGGCTGGCTTTGAACCATGATCTTCAGATCTCAGCTTCCTGAGTAGCCAGGATTACAGGCGTGAGCCACCAGTGTCCAGCAAAGCCCCTTCTTTTATTTTTATTTTTTGACAGTGTTCAGTAAGGAATAAATTGTATTACCAGTAAGCTAGAAAGGAGTAGCTTTGGAGAGAAGAGACAATAGACATCCCTGACCAATCTGCTTCTTCCTCCCCTTCAGCCAGCAAGGGACGTGCAAGTGACTGTGAAGCAGAGAGATATGAAAGCCTGGTCACTCTGGGTGAATCCCTATAGTGCCATCTGGACGATGAAGGCAGAGATTAAGAGGATAAGTGTTCTTCAAGGTCGGCTTCGTCTCTCCTTCCTGGAAGCAGACGGGAACAGGCAACTGCTCAGCTCCCAGAAGACCCTGGCAGATTATGGGATCTTCTCCAAGGTGAACATCTGGGCACTGGCGACCTCCCCTTCTGAGATCCAGGTCTATGTGAAGAACTCTAGTGGCCAGAGCAAGCCTTATGCCATAGACCCTGAAGACATGGTTTATGACTTGAAAGAGCTCATTGAAAAAGATGGAGGACCTTGTGTGAGGGATCAGACACTGAAGTTCCAGGGCCGAGAACTGAAGAATCATTGCAGCCTTGAAAATCTGAAGATCAAGGACTGTGATACCATCGTTCTCATCAGAAGAAACTGAACCCCCCACCACACACATACACACACACACACACACACGTGCGTACACGGGGGGGGGGGGGAGTGCACATCTGGATGCTCAAGTAGCTTGCCTCTCCTCCACCAGTGCTGTTTCACCTCAGATAACTCTATTCTATCTAATATGAATATATCTGACACTTTACGAATTCTACACACGAATCTATCCCTCTCTTGCTTAGAATTCTCCTGCGTCTCCCATCAACTAGAGAATGAAGTTCACGTTGCTTTGCTTGACATTTGGGTACCTTGATAATCCAGCTAAGACCTCGTTTGTCCCTCTAGCATCCTTCACTACTCAAAAGACATTCCCGGATGCTTGCAAAGGTCACAATCGCATTGTTGTCTTTTCCCCCCCAGCTCCCATATTTCCATCTTTCAACATTCCAGCTCTCAAGTCTTTCCAAATCCAAGTGAGAATTTCAGACCAACAGAATCAGCACCATTGGTAACTTCTTGGACTGGAAAAGTTTCAGCAAGCCAGGCATCAGTAGCTCATTCCTGTCATCCTAGCTACCCTGGAGGCTGAAATCTGAGGATCCCAGTTGGAAACCAGCCTGGACAGAAAAGTCCCCATGAGACTCATCTCCAGATGAGTCTCAAATGAGGGAACAGATGAGATTATATGAAAGGAAATGTATATAAATGTAACTCTTCTGTATATCACCGCTATAAAACTAAATTAGCAGAGGTGGGGGTGGGGGGAGGGAAATGGGGACCAAGACATGAGAAAAGGTATCAATGTATGTGAATTAATGCACCTTCTCTCTGGCAAATATAATATAACCCTTCTATTAATTACAATAAAAAATATATGAAAAAAATAAATTAGCCAGGAGTGGCTCATGGCTGAAATCTTGCCTACTCATGAGGCTGAATCTGAAGATCAAGGTTCAAAGCCAGCCCGGACACTTATCTTCAATTAATCACTAGAAAAGGGGAAGTGGGGCTATGGCTCAAGGGGTAGGGTGGTAGCCTTGAGCTGAAGAGCTCAGGGACAGCGCCCAAGCCCAGAGTTCGAGCACCATGACCCACAAAAAAAGTAAATTAATTTTTAAAATAAAAAAAAACCTGTAAAGCTCTTGTGATTAAAAAAAAAAGTGCTGATAGCTCATGCCTGTAATCCTAGCTACCCAGGAAGCTTAGATATAAGGATCAAGGTTCAAAGCCAGCCCAGGCAGAAAAGTCTATGAGACTCTCGTATCCCATTAGTCTTCAAGTGGCTCTGTGGCCCAAATGGCAGTGCTATCCTTGAAGGAAGAAAAATAATAATAAAGCAACTCAAGAACCAGTGACCAGACCCTGAGTTCAAGACCCAGAACTGATACAAAATGAAAAACTGATAAGGGCTAATTGGGACAGACAGTTCTGCATTGGATCCTCAGAGCCCAGAGGAGAGAGAAAACCTTGACAAGGGCAAAAATTGACAGGCTTTCTGGGAAGAGAGAAGTAGAGGCAAGGCTTTAGAAGATTGTTGTAGTGAGGCTGGGAGTGTGGTCTAGTGGTAAGAGTATTCGCCTAGCATGCATGAAGCCATGAGTTCAATTCCTTGGTACTACATTTACATGAAAAGCCAGAAGTGGTACTGTGGTTCTAGTAGTAGAGTACTACCCTTGAGAAAGCTTAAGGACAGTGCCCTGGCCTTGAGTTCAAGACCCAGAACTGGGAGAAAGAAGTTATTGTAGTCCATGGAGATATGTTAATTTGAGATGGAGCTAAGAACAGGGGTAAAAAAAGGGGATGCATCTGAGACTTCAGATGAAACTATACTGCATGAGCCAGCTATTATTCCCTCCAAATTCCCCTTTTATAGCCTAAATTGGAGTAGCAGGAATTCTACTGTTTCCTCCCTGACTTTGGCAGCTTTCTCACTCCTACTCTAAACAGCAAAATCAAAGAATAGAGCAGAATGCAATTTCTATTTTCCTCCCATATCCTTTTCCCTAACGTAGGCTAAAGACTACATTTCCCAGCCTCCTTTGCAGTTGGCTATAGCCATGTGATTGAATTCTGGCTGATAAAATTCATTTGTTTTAGGCATAAATTTGTATAATCATCAATGACAATTTCCATATATCTATTGGGCCCAGAATTCTTAGGGGGCAATTTCCCTTCTGTTTTACATCCAGGGAAGCAAATGGAGAAATACTGTAATATTCGGTCCATTAAAATAATATTTAGGAAAGCTTCTGATCTTTGGCTCAGTTTCCTTCCCTGGATATCACAAGCAGAAAGTGTATAAAATCCACTGTTTTGGGAACTGATCTGCTTTGTCTTGAGTGTAAAGACATGAATTTTGATGAGGATGGAAGGGGCTCCCTTTGCTACCTCCCAACAGAGGACTCTGGGGGCCTGTGAGTAAAAGAGCCCAGTGTCACTAGGAAAATCCAGGAGGAGCTCAGTGACTTTGATCAAGTGCCAAGAAGATTTAGAGAAGGGAATTCTAGGGTTTTGAGGAAGAAGGACTTTGAAATATTGACTCTTGCATTTCCTCTACACCCTGGCCTTACTTCCTTTTCTGTCCAGCCTGGGCTTGAACACCCTTTAACTTTCTGACCAATCATCCATTCACTCAGATAAAAAACAAAACCATAAACATACACACACAGGGTTGCAATCATAAAGACTCAATTTGAATTAATTTAGGCCAAACAACAAAAAGAACTGAATGGCATGTAAGAGTCCAGAGGTAGCCAGACCCCAGAGACTCGGGTCTGAAATCCTACTCAGGTGGATGACCTCTGGCCTCAAAGCCAGCCTGGCAGGGAAGGCCATGAGACTCTTATCTCTAACAAACTACTCAGAAAAACAACTCATAGGAAATATATGTAGATAGGGAAGAGGAGATCGATTATGGGAATTGGCTTATGTGATCATGGAGGCTTGGGATATCCTCTAATATGCCACCTGCCACCTGGTGACTCAGGAATGCCAGTGGAATGATCTAGTGCAAGTCACATCAAGGAAACCGGTAGTGGTGAGTCCAATCACTCAGAAACCCAGAGTTCCAAAGTCTAAGAGTAATTGAAAATAATTCTTCGTTGGGCTCGGAGTTTTGCCGAGTGGTAGAGGACTTGCCTAGCATGCACGAAGACCCAGGTTCAATTCCTCAGTACCACATACATAGGAAAAAGCTAGAAATGGTTCTGTGGCTCAAGTGGTAGAGTGCTGGCCTTGAGAAAGCCAGTGCTCAGGCCCTGAGTTCAAGGCCCAGGACTGGCAAAAAAACAAAACAAAACAAAACAAAACACCTCTTCCTTCCTTAACTTCTCTTTAAGTCCATCATAGCTGGAATAATGCTCATTCACAGTGCTGAGAGCAGATCTTTTCTTCCTTCTTCAAATGCCAGTCTTTCCTGGAAACACCTTTATTTATTCTATGCTCAACAATCTGGACAACCCTTAGCCCAGTCAAGTTGATAACTGATATTAACTCCCACATAGTCTAGGAATGCAAACGATGTCAGATGTGCCAGGTTTTTTTTTAATTTATTTTTTTAATTTATTTTGGCAGTCTGGGGCTTGAACTCGGGTCTGGACACTGTCCTTGGGTATTTTTTTGCCATCAGTTAGTTTATGGTGTGTATTACACCACCCCCAAAACATTTAGTTGCTGGAACATCTGATTCCAGGACTGTTTCCACCTCTCTGTCTCTGCTTATATGCTGCTTTCTTCTGCCTGGCCAGATTCTTCATCTTTAAGATTCACACAGGGAGGTGGGAGCTAGGAGACAGGGCTCAAATGGGCAGGGTACCTGCCTACCAAGTGGGAGGGCTTGAGCTAAAACATCAGTACTGCTGAACTTATAAAAAGATTCATGTCCAATAAGTCTGTGAATTCAAAGTCTCCATCATGGCTTCCCCCAGGTTTTGGTGCCCTTTTTGTTGTTATTGGTGGTGGTGGTGCTGGTGGTGGTGGTGGTGGTGGTGGTGGTGATGGGGCTTGAACTAAGTACCTGGATGTTGTCCCGAGCTTTTTCACTCAAGACTAGTGCTCTACCACTTTGAGCAATAGTGCCCCTTCCTGTTTTCTGATGGTTCATTGTGGATAAGAATCTCATGGACTTGGGTCAGGAGTTTGGCCTAGTGGTAGAGTGCTTGCCTAGTTTGCATGAAGACCCAGGTTTGATTCCTCGGTACCACATACATAGAAAAAACCCAAAAGTTGTTCTGTGGCTCAAGTGGTAGAGCTCTAGCCTTGAGAAAGTCCAAGGACAGTGCTTAGATCCTGAGCTCAAGCCCAGGACTGGCAAAAAACAAAAACAACAAAAAGTCTCATGGACTTTCCTTCCTGGGCAGGCCACAATCCTCAGATCTCAGCCTGGTGAATAACTAAGATGGCAGGCATGAGCCACCAACATCTGGCTGTTTCTGTACTGCTTCTTTGTCTTGTTTTGTTTTGTCAGCTGTGGGGCCTGGGTGCTGTCCCTGAGCTCTTCAGCTCAAGGCTAGCACTCTACAACTTTGAGCCACAGCACCACTTCTGGCAGTTTATTGGAGATAAGAGTCTCGTGGGCTTTCCTATCCTGGATGGCTTTGAACCGAGATCCTCAGCCCTCAGCCTCCTGAGTAGCTAGGATTACAGGGGTGAGGCACCAGCACCCAGCTTTTGTGCAAACATCTGAGCACACATCTCTCGTCTCATTCCTCTATCCCTTTGCTTTAAGAGTCCTCTGTGGAGAACTCATCTTATTTTGTTCTTAGCACAGAACCTGACATCAGGAGTCTCAATAAATGTTTAGATACTTACAACCAACCTTTTAAACTCTGACATGAACATTTTTTTCCTCATCCTGGGGCTTGAACTCAGGGCCTGAACCCTGTCCCTGCTCAAGGGCTAGCACTCTTACCAGTTGAGCCACAGTTCAATTTCCAGTTAACTGGAGATCAGAGTCTCTTAGATTGAGCTTCCAGGCTGACTTCAAACTGTGATCCTCAGATCTCAACCTCCTAAGTAGCCAGTATCTGACTGACAGAATATATTCTCCGCCCAGTGTTCTGAATCTCATTGGCACAACAAGTTTAATGGGGTGAGTGTTATTATTACACCCACCTTAGGAATAAAGAAAGTGAAGATCAGAGAAGTTAAGTCTGGCGAAGGCCACGCTGGAATTCAGAATTCAGAATTCATTCCTTATCCCTACCATAATCCAGTCCTTTCTTTTTCTGAACCTTGATTTTTCTTCAAACAAAGCTGGGACAGTTGGAGAGGATGATCTGAGCTAGATGTCCCTCCCAGAAAGGTCACACTGGAAGCAATTTCAGTTTCCAAACATCATGAAAGGGAAACTCCGAAAGTTAAGAATCGAAACCTAAGACACAAAGATTGGCTGGCTGCCAGCTCTGTTAAGGTGGCCCAAACCTGCCACCCTCAGCCTCCTGTCCCTGAGCACACCTGCCCACGTAAAAGGTATTTGAGAACAGGAACCCAGTCAGACAACTCAGCTCCTGGGTCTCTTTTCCTTTTTACTCCTTTATTCCACCAGGAGCTGAAAGACAGCTGGACAGGAACCTCCTTAAGAAAGGGGGTGTGTACTCAGAGGCTGGGGAGTGTGTGTCTATATATGACCACCCAAGCAGTGGTACCATTCCACCAAGATGGCCCTGGCCGAAGAGCTCTACAGCATCCCAGCCTCCAGGCTGGACTCCTTCGTGACTCAGTGGCTGCAGCCCAGACGGGAATGGAAGGAAGAGGTGCTGGAGGCTATTCGGACTGTGGAACAGTTCTTGAGGCAAGAATGTTTCCAAGGAGATCAGAGCCTGGGTCAGGAGGTGCAGGTGCTCAAAGTGGTTAAGGTGAGATGTGGCTCCTCCATCCCCGGTCAGGCAGGGGATGCTGGGAACACCTTGCTTCCTATCCCTGGACCATGCTAGGGACATCTTGGGACAGTCCAGCTAGCCACCTGCACTTTACTGCTGTCTTGAACAAAACAAGGCTGATAATAATAGCCTGTAATTTGGGTCACCATAGCCTAAGCCCTTACAATTCTGTCATCTTTATAAAGTTTCATCTAGTTCTTTTGCCCAAATTACTGTTGGGTCAAATAGAAACACTGGCAGATTCCTACGGATCAAATGCAATTCAAGGTCCTTCATTTGGTTCTGGTGTGCTGTTTATAAGTTATGGTTTGGGGACAGTTGAGAAAATTTTTGTTGTGATTTTTTTTTCCAGTACTGGGCCTTGAACTCAGGGCCTGGGTTCTAACCATTAGGCTAATTCCTTTGCGTTTTGAACCACAGCTCCACTTCTGGCTTTATGGTGGTTAATTAGATGGAAGAGTTTCACAAACTTTTCTTTCCTGGGCTGGCTTTGAACCATGATCCTCAGATCTCAGCTTCCTAAGTAGCTAGGATTACAGGTGTGAGCCACTGGTAGCTGGCCAGTTTGGGACATTTCTTTTTTCTTTTTCTTTTTGTCAGTCATGGGATTTGAACTCTGAGCCTGGGTACCGCCCTACCCCTTAAGCCACGGTACCATTTCTGGTTTTCTGGTGATTAATTGGTGATAAGAGTCTCCTGAGCCAGGCGTGGTAGCTCCTGCTTGTAATTTTAGCTACTCAGGAGGCTGAGATCTGAGGATCAAGGTTTAAAGCCAGCCCAGGCACAAAAAGACCTGAGAGAAATCATCCAACTCAGCCAGGCACCAGTGGCTCATTCCTGTCATCCTAGCTACTCAGGAGGCTGAGATCTGAAGATCACGGTTCAAAGCCAGCCCAAGCACAAAAGTCCATGAGACTTTTTTTAAAGTTTTACCTGATTTATTATTTTATTTTTTAAAGATTTTATTAATATTGATTTTTATATCATATTTCAAATGTCATGTTTCACAAACCAGTATTCAAGAACACAATCACTGACACATAGCTTTTAGGACACAATTAAAATTAAGCTGAGGATTTGTATGTCATAGATACATATCAACCTATATAACATTACGACTATAGAGTTTATATCCCATCATATATTTTTATGTCTATGTAGTTATGTTTATATTTCCAAGACCCTGTCCAAAACATGGGTGCCCAAATATTGAGTCATCGCCCTTGTACTGTTTGGGTCTAATGTCCACATATCGAGGATACCATGTGCCTTTTGTGCTCATGAGACTCTTATTTCAAATTAACCACCAAAAAACCAGAAGTGGAACTGTGGCTCAGAGGGTAGAATGCTAGCCTTTAGCTGAAGAGCTCTGGGACAGCGCCAGGCCCAGAGTTCAAACCCCACAACTGACAAATATATATATATATATTTTTTTTAATATCCTGCTGTTATTGCTGGAAAAACAAGCCAGACAGCCAAAGTATTTATCTTGAGTATCTGACGGCATCCTACCAAGCCCTTGGCATACAGTATTTTATCTAATCTTCCTAGTGATCCCATGATTCACTGCTCGTCATTACTTTCATTTTATATATACAGGGTTCTGAGAGGTCACAAGACAAAAAAAAAAAAGTTTAAGTCAAGGTTGGGCCTGTGGCTGCATCATAGAGTATTTGAGAATCGATGAATAGGTTTGAAAACTTGGGACTCTATCTCCAGCAAGGAGAAGAAAAAAAAAAGAAACAAAACAGGTCAAGGTTAAAGTCAGATGACCCATTCTGCATCCCATGCTTTGCACTCACTTGAATTCTCTGCTTTCGAATGTGATCAAATTACTCAGACCCCAAACAAGCTCAAACAGTGTGGTGTAGATAGATCTACAGTGTCCTTTATCAGAAATGCTTAGAACCCGAACTAGTTCAAGTTTGGGATTTTGTAATGTTTATGCATACATAAAAGATATCTTTTTTTTTTTTTTTGGTTGGTTAAAGGAGTTGAACTCAGGATCTGAGCACTGTCCCTGAGCTCAAGGATAGTGCTGTACTACTTTGAGCTACAGCTCCATTCCGTTTTTGTTGTTGTTGTTTGTTTGTTTGTTTGTTTTTTGCCTGTCCTGTACTTGAGCTTAGGGCCTGAGCACTGTCCTTGGACTTTCTCAAGGCTAGAGCTCTACCACTTGAGCCTCAGCACCACTTTCAGCCTTTTTCTACATATGTGGTACTGAGGAATCGAACCCTGGTCTTCATGCATGCTAGGCAAGCACTCTACCATTAGGTGAAACTCCTGGCCCCTCCACTTCCAGTTTTTAAGTGATTAATTAGAGATGAGTCTTACGGGGACTTTTCTGGCTAGGCTAGCTTAAAATCCCCAACCCTCAGGCTCCTGAGTGGCTAGGATTACAGGCATGAGCCACCAGAACCCAGCTGTAATAAGATATCTTAGGGATAGGAATCTATAGTCTGTTGTTTTGTTGTTGTTGTTGGTTTGGTTTGGTTTTTGTGTCAGTACTGAGGCTTAAACTCTGGGTCTAACACTCTTGTTTGGCTGGGTTTTGTTTTGTGTTTTGTTGTGGGACTTACACTCAGGGCCTGGGTGCTGTCCCTAAGCCTCTTTGTGCTCAAAGCTAGTGCTCTACCATTTGAGCCACAGTACCATCTCTAGTTTTTGAGTGGTTAATGGAAGATAAGAATCTCATGGGGACTTTTCTGCCTGGGCTGGCTTTGAACCATAATCCAATATCTTAGCCTCCTGAGTAGCTAGGATTGCAGGTGTGAGCCAGGCACCTGACTTGGCTTTTTTTTTTATTTTAATATTACATACACACACAGACGCACATACATCAAGGCTAGCACTCTACCACTCGAACCACAGCTCTATTTCTAGCTTTTTGTGTGTGTGATTAATTAAAAAGAGTCTCATAGACTTGCCAGTCCAGGCTGACTTCAAACAACGATCCTCGGATCTCAGCCTCCTGAATAGCAAGGATGATAGGCAGGACCCACCAGAGCCTAATTCATATCTGTTCCATACGTAACCCAGATAAGTGGGAACAATATTTATAATGTTTTGATGGTGATCACGTGAGGTCGGTGTGAAGTCTTCTGTCTGGTATTATACCAGCACTCCAGTGATTTTTAAATTCTAGAGCATTCTGGGTTTTCAGACTAGGGATACTCCACAAGTATTCCTCTGGATTATGCATTTCTGTGCAGAGTTCTCAGACACCATGCAGTTGAGCAGACATGAAGCCTGAAGCCAGGCATGGTAGCGCATGCCTGTAATTCCAGCTCTCCTGAAGAGGGTGCAGGAAGATCACAAGTTTCAGGACAGCCTGGGCTAAAAGCTTCAGAGTCAGGCAGAAAACTGAACAACTCCATTCTCTAGGCATCTCATTTTTCCTGCCTGTTAAGGCAGTACACGCCCATCCCTCAGGAAGGCAGTGTTGCAAGAGATCTGGCTATCTCCTGCGCCAAGTGCTGGGGTTGCCCCAGCCTGTAGAGGACCTCGGGGTGATGGGGCTGTGTCTTCTGCAGGTGGGCTCCTTCGGGAATGGCACAGTACTCAGGAATGAAACGGATGTGGAGCTGGTAGTGTTCCTGAGCTGTTTCCACAGTTTCCAGGAAGAGGCCAAGATCCGCCAAATCATCAAACTCATGCAGAGAAACGCGTGGTATTCTGCGGACCTGCTAGCCCTCGGGCTCAGCGACGTGAGGACAGAAGAAGTCCCCAGCGCGCTGGTGCTTGACCTGCAGCCCATCTGTGTCACCATCATGCCTGCCTTCAGGGCTCTGGGTAAGGGGAAGAGAAGCTGGCCACTTACCCCACTGCCCTCCACAGGAGATTTCACTTGTCACAGAAACACCTGCATTCCTTCATTGTATCTAAGTTCTGTGCTAGGGCAGAGTGGCTGCCATGCGGGCAGAACTCACACTCACAGGCTGACAACTGACCAAAACACACCCCCCCCACCACCCCAGGAAACATGGCAGGCAATGCAAATGATGGTCAGTGCTTGGAGGTCAGTAGCTCTCGCCTGTAATCTTAACTACTCAGGAGGCTGAGATGTGAAGATCAAGACTCCAAGACAGCCTGAATGGAAAAGTCCAATTAACCAACACAAAAGCCAGAAATGGAGGCGTGGCTTAAGTGGTACAGTGCCAACCTGGAGCAAAAACAAAACAAAATAAAAACCCAGGTGAGAGTGTGAGACCCTGAGTTCAAACCCCAGTACCAGCAATTGCAGAAAGAACACTCAGGAAGGGACTATGGGAGTGATATGGGAGGGGGAGTTAAAATCATTTTGTTTGTGGGTCATGGGCCTTGAACTCTGGGCCTGGGCACTTCAGCTCAAGGTTATCACACTACCCCTTGAGCCACAGCCCCACTTCCTGTTTTCTAGTGATGAACTGGAGATAAAAGTGTCATGTTCTTTAGTGTCTGGGCTGGCTCTGAGCTGAGATCCTCACATCTCAGCCTCCTGAGTAGCTAGGATTACAGGCGTGAGCCACCATGCCCAGCTAAAATCATAATTTACAGTGCTGTATTTTATCCACCAACGTCCCACTGATCATTAGCACCGAGCACTGCTTTCTGGACCAATTTTGTTCAAGCTCCAGCAGAGTCCTTAGGTATCTGAGTTAAGCAGTGTGTGTGACAAGCCCAGATGATACAGGTTTTTATGTTAGTCTGCTTCCCAAATACTGTGACAAAAAAGAAAAAAAACAGCTGAGATAATCAACGTACAGAGCTGTTAGCTTCTGTTAGCTTCAGTCTGTGGCTGCCTGGCCCTGGGAAAGCAGAGAGCAGTGTTAATTCAGCACATGGGATAAGAGGCCTGTTCACCCTCCAGGAAAGAAATCAGTTATCTCTGTAAGCCCCTCCAAGGGCCCCTCCCCAAGTAACCTAACTTCCTTCCACCAGGCCCTGCCTCTTAAAGGTACCACTACCTCCTCCATAATAGACTGGCAACACCATGATCACACAGACTGTGGGAGATATTTAAGAGCCAAACCATAAGAGGTTTTATCTCAGGTGCCAGCTCCTTATGGCTGGACTGCCTCAAGTTGTTCAATGTAAGAGACAGGATTCTCTATCCTAGAAAGCAGGAAAGTCATGTATCCCATCGGCCCGCCTCTTTCCTACGAATATTGGGAGGATCTAATTAATCACCTAGAAAGAAATCTAAAACAGATTCAGAAAACCAGCAAGTTGAGGAGGAGGGGCCATCCCGAGAAGACAAGTCCTGGAAGGGCCTGAGGAATGAAAAGGCTGAAGCTGGCTTTCCAGAGTAAGTGATCTCACAAGCAAGGACCAGCTCTGGATTCTGAGGATGTGAGGTTTCAAGTCTCCCTGGAAAGATTACCCCCAATAAATGAGTGGCTCTCCTCCGGGCATCACTTATTCCTTCCCCTCAGGCCCCTGCTGGCTTTCCGCAGTATCTGTCTTTGCTCCCTCTCCCTTCAGGGCCTTCAGTTCTCCATTTTCAGCCACCCACTGAGGTCTACGTGAGTCTGATCAAGGCCTGTGGGTACCCTGGAAATTTCTCCCCAACCTTCGGTGAGCTGCAGAGAAACTTTGTGAAACATCGACCAACAAAGCTGAAAGCCCTGCTGCGACTGGTCAAACATTGGTATTATCAGGTACGGGAACTGCCAGGCACAGGGGCAGAAAGAGAAGGCAAGGAGAAGCAGAGACAGAGATTACGTTCTAGGAAACTACACTGAGGGAAATGAAGCCAAGTATGGTGTAAATCCCAGATTCCTAGGAGGCCCCAGAGAGTGGAAGAATCATAGTTCAACACCAAGCCAGGGAAAAAGACTCCCCAGCTCAGCAAGCAAGATGGGTATGGTGACTCACACCCCTGATCACAGCTACTAGGGCAGCATCGGTAGGAAGATTTCATTTCTTTCACATCTTATCTGAATATAACAACAACAAAAAGCCAAATGCTGGTGGCTTCGACCTACAATCCTAGCTACCCAGAAGGCTGAGATATGAAGGTCAAGGTTCTAAGCCACCCCAGTCTATGAGACTCTTATCTCCAATTAACCACCAGTAGTGCTGTGGCCTTGAGCAACAGAGCTCAGGGAGAGTGCCCAAGTCCCACCACTGAAAAAAAGCATAAAAGTCTGGGAGCCTGGCTAGCAAATGTGAGATTGTATGGCATTCGAATCCCAGTATCATCCAAAGGTGTGTTTCCCAGGAGAGATTGCCCCAATCTCTCCTGAGTGGGCTGAGTTCCTAAGTATCAGGTCATTACTGAGTGAGTAAGTTCATGATAACTAATTTTTACAATTTTCACACATAGCACCTACACAGAATCAAGCACATTTCAAAATGTCCAGATGAAGGTTTTTGTTTCTTTTGTTGGTTTCTATTTTTTACATCATTTTAAGTATGTAAATAAACGACACGAGGTACATTTAAAATGTACTATCACCATCAACCCTATTTCCAGTTTTTCTTTCTCCCAAGCAGAACTCTATACCCATTAAACAATAATTCTCCATTACTCCTCCTGGCCCAGGCAATCACCTAGCTCCATGAATGCGCCCATTCAGGAAAATATCACATGTAACTGGGATCATACAGTATTTATTCTTTGTTCTAGATTGTTTGACCTGTCATTTTGGGGGGGAGGTGAGGGTTGTTTTCAAGTTCATGTGCTTGCATGCATGCATGTGTGTGCACGCGCGCGTGCACACACACACACACACACACATTTCTGAATGGTTTAAATTCATTATAGCATGGAAGACAGCAGTAATGAGGCTTCTGGAGGGAACTATCAGAATTTCCAAACCAAAAAAGAGAAAAGGACTTCAAAAAAAATCTAATCAAATTCTCATCAATTACCACACTCTGGGAATAAATTCTTGTCATCTGCCTCCTACCAGAGATAGCCAGATGGTTGTCCAATCCTAAAATCACAGTCATCAGTTACTATTATCAGTAGAGATCTAAGTGGCCCATAAAACCCAGGTGGCTCACACCTGTGACCTTTGCTACTCAGGAGACTGAGATCTGAGAATCACAGTTCAAAGACATCCCTGGCAGGGAAGTCTGTGAGACTCTTATCTCCAGTAAACTACCAGAAGATCCAGAAGTAGGGCTGAGGCTCAAGTGGTAGAACTCAGGGACAGCACCCAAGGACCTAAGTTCAAGCTCCAGGACCAGTATAAAAAAGAAAAACAAGGGAAGGGGGAGGGGGAGGGAAATGGGGACCAAGATATGAGAAAGGTATCAATATTTGTGAAGTAATGAACCTCCTCTCTGGTGAATATAATGTAACCCTTCTATCAATTACAATAAGAATATATGAAAAAACAAAAGCACGAAGCAGTGTCACAAACAACATAGATTAAAATTTGGATTTTCTAGCTTCTGGTTTAATGCCATCTTACATATAATTTTAGGATCTCTCTGGTGCGCTCTCTCTCTCTCTCTCTCTCTCTCTCTCTCTCTCTCTCTCTCTCTCTCTCTCTCTCTCTCTCTCTCTCTCTCTCCCCATCTATTTCCACAGTATGTGAAAGCCAGGTGTCCCAGGGCCAATCTGCCTCCTCTCTATGCCCTTGAACTACTGACAGTCTATGCCTGGGAAGAAGGAACCCAGGAGGAAAACAATTTCCGGTTGGAGGAAGGCCTCACCACGGTGATGGAGCTGCTCCAGGACTATGAGCTCATCTGCATCCACTGGACCAAGTTCTACACACTTCAGAACCCAATCATTGGCAACTGTGTCAGAAAACAGCTCAAAAAACAGAGGTACCTGCCCAACACATCCCTTGCAGGGTGGGGAGAGGTAAGGAGGAGGCTGAAAAGAGAATTCAGGGAAGCCTAGCCTACTTTAGAGTTTTATGGGTTGCCTTTATTAAGGTCCCAGTAAAACAAGCATAGCAGCTGACATTGAAATCTCCAAAGGAGGTGTCTTAAGTTTGCAGCTGTTCAAGATCCTGAAGAAGGGGGGTTTTAGGTGCTTTAAGCTTTTTCCTTGTTCCCAAAGCTACTCCCCATTCTCCCGTAGCCCTCTTGCTCTCAGAAAATCATTTCAGTGCTTTGTATTCTCTGTGCTGGTCCTGGGCTTGAACTCAGGGCCTGAGTACTGTGTCTGAGCTTCTTTTTGCTCAGGGCTAGCTCTCTACTACTTGAGCCACAGCAACACACCTGGCTTTTTCTGAATTATTTATTGAATAATCCCACAGATTTTCCTGCATAGGCTGAGTTCAAACTACGATCTTCAGATCCCAGCCTCCTGAATAGCTAGGATTACAGGCATGAGCCACAGCTCATCAAAGCCAGGCACCAGTGCCTCATGCCTGTAATCCTGGCTACTCAGGAGATTGAGAGCTGAGGACTGTCGTTCAAAGCCAGCCTGGGCTGGAAAATTCGTGAGACTCTCACCTCCAATGAGCCACAAGCAAACTGGAAGTGGTGCTGTGTTCAAAGTGGTAGAGTGCTAGCCTTGAGCAAAAAGAGCTCAGAAACAGTACTCAGGCCCTGAGTTCAAGCCCCAGGACTGGAAGAGGGCGGGGGGGGGAGGCAATTTTTCCAAGTGCATATGTGTTATTGCTCCAGATAGGTCTCCTCATCTCCAATCCAATTCTTGGAAATCTCAGTGGCTTCATGCTCTTGCTCTTCAGCAATGTTTCTGGGCCCTCCTGAACCACTAGCCCTGGGCTCTGTACACACAGAATCTCCATAGCTTGAATAAAGGGTCATTGAGCAGCATCTTGGCTGGAGCCTCCCAGCAAGAAGGAACCTGGGCACCTCTCTTCCTGTGTTACAGGCCCATCATCCTGGACCCAGCGGACCCCACTCACAATGTGGCAGAAGGCTACAGATGGGACATCGTGGCTCAGAGGGCCAGGCACTGCCTGAAACAGGACTGTTGCTATGACAGCCAGGAGATTCCCATCCCCAGCTGGACTGTGAAGGTAATGATGCTTCCTGAGACTGTTGGGGGCTTGAAGCTCCGAGTACACTAATGACTGCAGGGTTGACTTCTCCACTTCTGTGCAGGCAGATTGAGGTCCTTACTGCACCACCATCAGTTCTGTGAGCTAGGGAAAATGCTTACGTTCATTCTTTTTTGGTTTTGTGCCGATTCTAGGGTTTAAACCCAGGGCCTGGGTGCTGTCCTGTAGCTTTTTCATAGCTCTGCTTACAATGTTTTGCTAGTTCCTTGGGAGAGAAGATTCCCAAGGACTTTCCTGTCCAGGCTGGCATCTAACTGCAATCCTTAGATCTCAGCCCCCCGAATTGCTAGGAAGAACAGGCGTGAGTCACACCAGCCGAGACGCTCTTGGGCTGTCTAAACCTCTGATTCCCTAACTTTGTTTGCTTTCTTTCTTTCGTTCTTTCTTTCTTTTTTTCTTTCTTTCTTTCTTCTATTATTGACTAGAAAATCAGGCCATATTCCCGATCCTTCTTCACATGAGCTAAACCCAGCCATGTTAATTCCATCAGGCGTCAGGTGGCAACCCTGGACATATTGTTGGAAACTGGAGGAGGGGAAGCCTCAAGAAACACCCTAGGCTGTTAGAACACAAGTCCATTAAACAGATTTGCACAAAACTGCTGCAAAGGCTATCAGAGAGACTTCAGTAAGGTAAAGCATGCAGCAAATGAATACAAAAGCTAATATATGTGCAATGTCCACTCTGGCACGAGGCAAAGACCACAATAACAAATTCTATTCACATCGCTTTTCACAATGGGAAAAGTGCTTGTCTAGGCACTGTCTCAGCTGGTTTTCCTGGGCAAGTCTACAAAACAGAAAGGTCAAATATTGATATCTTTATCGTTATTACCACTATTGATTTTTACCATGTTACAGATGAGGAGACTGAGGCTCAGAGAGGGTACGCCAGTTAATCAAGATTATAGTGGTAAAAGGTAGCAAAGCTAGGATTCACAGCCTGATCTTTATGGTGCTTATGAAACAGAACAAGTGCCCTCTGAACTCACCAGACACGATTCTTTATAGGAGCTTGGGGCTCTAAGTGAACCCGAAAGCAAGGGAAAGATATGGAGGCTCAGAGGACATGCCAGGAAATACGTAGGTTGTATGCAGGAATGAGAGCCTCACCCGTAAAGGCAGAAGATAGAAGCAATATCAAAGGCTTTATAAGGAACAGATTGCAAGTGGAGAACCCACCAACCACATGAAGCCTAGGAAAAGTATGTCTCTAGATTTTTCCAGACGATAATTAGATAGATAGATAGATAGATAGATAGATAGATAGATAGATGGCACATCATGCAATGACAGAACCCAAGACCTTAGCTATGCAAAGCCAGCATGCTAATGTTTGAGTTATATACCCCAGTCCTTTGGTTTCTGGACAAGATCAATCCTCCTGCCTTAGCCTCCCAAGGGCTGGGATTGCAGGCATGCACCATCATGCCTGCCATTGCCAAGATTTTTTTTTTGTCTTGAAACATCAGAAGGCTTTGAAATGCTCCGATTCTGTTTCTGTAGCTGTTGCAAAGGTAACACAGGTGAAGGGAACGTATGAGTGCCCGTGCACTGTGAGCTGGATTAGCCTCTCTCTTTCTCTCTCTCCCTCTTGCAGTCAGCACCAGACATCCAGGTGACAGTGAAGCAGTGGGGTCACTCCGATTTACTCCTCTGGGTGAACCCTTATGAATCCATCAGAAACGTTAAAGAGAGAATTAGCCGGAGCCGGGGTTACTCAGGCCTGCTGCGCCTATCCTTCCAGGAGCCCGGTGGTGAGAGGCAGGTACTCAGCAGTCACTGCTCCTTGGCTTCTTATGGAATCTTCTGCAGCACCCACATCTGCCTGCTGGAAATGCTCTCCCCAGAGTTTCAGGTGTTTGTGAAGAACCCGGATGGTGAGAGCCATGCTTACGCTGTGCACCCCTACCACGCCATCCTGAGCCTGAAGCAACAGATCGAAGACCGACTGGGGTTGAGCAGCGACCAGCAGCAACTGGAATTCAGGGGTCACGTTCTGCAGGACTGGTTTGAGTTTGCCTACTATGACATCCAAGACAGCGTCACCCTCACCCTCGCCAAGAAAAAGGAGGAAAAAGCTCCAGCCCCACACATCTAGTTTCCTCCGGAAAGTTCCTGTGCCATCCCTGTCGTGTCATCCTGAGCTCATCCTGTCCTCTACCCTTCCAGTTCTGTGTTTGGAAAGCTTTACAGTTCCACTGACTTTTATTAGTCGTCCCAGCCAGTCAGTGGGAATCCAGAGGGGTGTGAAACTAAAAGACAAATGGGACAATGGCCAGACCCTATATGCCAGCAGAATTCTGGTCTCTGACTTTCTTCAGGAACTATCAGAAATCAAACCACAGCCTTCCCAAGAATCAACCAGAAGATTTCTAGCTTCTCTAATTCCCCAGCCAATCAGAGGAAGATAAATAACTTCCTCAAACCTATCACAGGGCAGCCCAGATTCTGGTTGGCCCACTTCCAACCTCCCTCCATCAAATCCCTCCAGAAGCCTTTCCTTTTTTCCTCCCGACTAGAAAGCTTTCTGGTCACACTATTTGGTCTCAAACTCTATGTCAAATGCAAGGGATGGTGGCTGGTTCCTTCTAAGGTTTGAATAAAAAGTCGCTGTCTCATTTGGGTGGTCTTCATTCATTTCCTTGAGTACTAATGCTGTTCGGATGGTTTTTCCTTATTTTGAGCCTTTCAGCTCTGGAAATTTGAGGGTGGGAGGAAACGGAAATTAAAAAAAAGGCCAAGGGCCAGGAGTTTGGCCTAGTGGTAAACGTGCATGCCTCGTATGCATGAAGACCTGGGGTTCCAGTTCCTCAGTACCACATACATAGAAAAAAGCTGGAAGTGGTGCTGAGGCGCAAGTGGTAGAGCTCCAGCCTTGAGAAAGTCCAAGGACAGTGCTCAGGCGGTGAGCTTAAGCCCAGGACTGGCAAAAAAAAAAGTGAGAGACCAAGTCTGAGAGGTTGAAATCCAGGCAGTTTAAAAGCTCCCCTCAAGGAGCATGGTATCCTTAATATGTGTCTATTAGATCCAAACAGTACACGAGTGATGACTCAATATTTGTATACCCAATGCTATGGACATGTATTGGAAACATAAACACAACAACACAGACATAAAAATTTATGACTCTGTAGACATAATGTTTTATTACATAGATCAATATGGATCCATGACATACATACCCTCAGCCTAATTTAAATTACCTTCTAAAATCTAAGTGCCAGTGTTTGTATATAGAGATTCCTTTATTGAATACTTTTTTGGTAAACACGTCACTTGAAATATGACGTAAAAATCAATGTTAATAAATTCTTTAAAAATTTAATAAAAATTAAAATTAAAAAAAAAACTCCCCTCAAATGGGTTGGGAATGCAGCTTAGTAGTAGAGTGCTTGCCAAGCATTCACAAAGCCTTGAGTTCAACTCCTCGGTACTACATAAACAGAAAAAGCTGGACGTGGTGCTGTAGCTCAGGTAGTAGAGTGCTATCCTTGAGCAAAAGCAGCTCAGAGATAGTGCCTAGGCCCTGAATTCAAGCCCCAGGACTGGCAAACACCATCCCCTTCCCTACCACCACCAACAGCAATCACAACAACTCCCCTCAAGCCAGCAGCTTGTCATTTCACACCTGTAATTTTTGGTTGAGATCTTATGAGTGCACATGCACACCAGTCCTGGGGCTTAAACTCAAAGCATGTGCACTGTCCCTGGACATTTTTGCTCAAGGCTGGAACTCTACCACTTGAGCCACAGTTCTATGTCCAGCTTTGTTGTTGTTGTTGTTGTTAATTGGAGATATTTTTTTTCTGGTCATGGGACTTGAACTCTCTCCCTGGGCTCTTCAGCTCAAGGCTACTGCTCTACCTCTTGAGCCACAGCGCCAGGCCACTTCCAGTTTTCTGGTGATTAATTGGAAATAAGAGTCTCACAGACTTTAGTGCTTGGGCTGGCTTTGAACCATGGTCCTCAGATCTCAGCTTCCTGAGTAGCTAGGATTACAGACGTGAGCTACTGCACCCGGCTAATGAGAGATAATCTTACATCGTAAATTTTTGGGCTTCAAACGGCGATCTTCATATTTCATCGTCTTGAACAGCTAGGATTTGGTGTGAGCAACCCCTGCCAGGCTCCAGTAGCCAGCAGAAAGCCAAAAGTGGAAGTGAATAAAGTAGTAGAACACCAACTTTGTGTAAATAAGCCAGACAAGCCAGGTGCTGGTGGCTCACACATGTAATCCTAGCTAATCAGGAGGCTGAGATCTGAAGATTGCCAGTCAAAGCCAGAAAAGTTCTCATGAGACTCTTACCTCCAATTAGCCACTCAAAACTGGGAAAGTGGCACTATGGGTCAAGTGGTAGAGGACTAGCCTTGAGCACAAAGAGGCTCATGGACAGCACCCAGGTCCTGAGTTCAAGTCCCACAACTGATAAGAGAAGGAGAGATAGAGAAAGAGAAAAAGAGAAAGAGACAGAGAGACGGAGACAAAGAGGGAAGAAAGAAAGAAAGAAGGAAGGAAAGAAAGAAAGGAAGGAAGGAAGGAAGAAAGAAAGAAAGAAAAGAAAGAAAGAAAGGAAGGAAGGAAGGAAGGGAAAGAAAGAAAGAAAGAAAGAAAGGAAGGAAGAAAGGGAAAGAAAGAAAGTAAAGAAAGAAAGGAAGGAAGGAAGGAGGAAGGAAGAAAGAAAGAAAAGAAAGAAGGAAGGAAGGAAGAAAGAAAGAAAAAGAAGAAAAGAAAAAAAGAAAGAAAAGAAAGAAAGAAAAGAAAGAAAGAAAGAAAGAAAGAAAGAAAGAAAGAAAGAAAGAAAGAAAGAAAGAAAGAAAGAAAGAAAGAAGAAAGCTTCCTTCTGCGCTCCCGTCTAAGTACGGACTACAATTCCCACAATACCCCACGGCAACAGCGTTCACTGGGTCACGTGGAAGGAACCACGCCGGAAGCGTCATCCACAATCCTTTGCGGCCGCCCAAGATGGCCGCGCCCAGTGGCACCATGAGCGACTCAGAGAGCAGCAGCAGCAGCAGCAGCGATGGAGAGGAGTTGGCGCGGTGCCGCGAGGCGGCGATGCCAGCCTGGGGCTTGGAGCAGCACTCGCGGGGAGCAGAACAACCGAGAGTTGGTAGGGAATTGAATTCGGTGAGGCTGCCCTGAAGACACGGGCCCTTCACAGGGGGCTCTCGGGACGCGGTCGCTGCACCGACCCCCACCTCCCAGTCAGTGATCAGCCACACCCCCTGAACCCTCGCAGCCCCCTTTCCTCCTCTCTGAGCCCACATTTCTTCTTCTTTTTGCCAGTCCTGGGCTTGGGCTCAGGGCCTGAGCACTGTCCTTGGCCTTTCTCAAGGCCAGAAAGGCTAGAGCTCTACCACTTGAGCCTCAGCACCACTTCTGGCTTTTTCTATGTATGTGGTACCGAGGAATCGAACCCGGGTCTTCGTGCATGCGAGGCAAGCACTCTACCACTAGGCCAAACTCCCGGCCTGTTGTTTTGTTTTTTAATTCCTCACTTTTCTATAAGGATCCCCTACCAAGCACTCCTCACCTCTCCTCCCTGCTTTTTTTCCCCCCTTCTTGGTTTTGTTTTTCATAAGCTTATCCCTATTCCATTTCATATTTTGTTTATTGTGTGTGTCATTAGCCTCCACCAATTAGAACATAAAGTTCTTGAGGACAGGGATATTTGTGACTCAGTTGCTCAGCACACCTGCTTATTATTGACAGGCATTAGGTATTTGTGTGAGATAGGTAGACTGGGTATCCCTAACGTTTTGGCTTTAAAAAAAAATATATGTGAAGGCGGGTGTGGTGGCTCATGCCTGTAATCCTAGCTACTCAGGAGGCTGAAATCTGAGGATCACAGTTCAAAGCCAGCTGGGCATTAGAGACTGAGAGACTCTTATCTCCACTTAGTCTCTAGAAAAGGGGAAGTGGGGCTGTGGCTCCAGGGTTGGGCAGTAAGTAGCCTAGAGCTGAAGAGCTCAAGAGACAAAACCCAGGGGTAAGACAGTAGCCCTGAGCTGTAAAGCTCAGGGACAGCACCCAGGCCCAGGGTTCAAGCCCCATGACTCCCACTCCCCCCCCCCCAAAAAAAAGTGAGGGCTGGGAATGTGACTTAGCAGCAGAGTGTTTGCCTAACATGCATGAAGCCTTGGGTTCAGTTCCTCAGTACCACATAAACAGAAAAGGCTGGAAGTGATGCTGTGGCTCTCTGGCGCTGTGGTGGTGGTATGCTAGCCTTGAGCAAAAGAAGCTCGGGGATAGTGCTAAGGCCCTGAGTTCAAGCCCCAGGACTGGCACAAAACAAAACAAAACAAAACAAAAACAGGCATTGGTAGCTCAAATCTGTAATCCTAGCTACTCTGGAAGCTGAGATCTAAGGATGAAGGTTCAAAGACTGACTGGGCACAAAAGTCTGTGATATCCTTATCTCCAATTAACTACCAGAAAACTGTAAGTGGTGTTGTGGCTCAACCTGCTAGAGTGCTAGCCTTGAGCTAAAAGATCACAGAGATGGTGCCCAGGCCCAGTGTTCAAGCCCCATGACCGGGGGAAAAAAGAATGTGATCAGCACATTTCTTCTACAGCGTTTAGCCCACAGGCAAGCATGGAGTAGGCACTCAATAAACTGAAAGCTGGGCATGGTGACTCACACCTGTAATCTCAGGTACTTGGGAGATGAAGGATCATGGTTTGACTGTCAAGACTAGGCAAAAGTATATGAGCCCCCCACCGCCACCTCCTAGTCTGAAAACAAATTAAAATTTAAAAAGAATGGGAGCATAAGTGGTTTCCGAACAAGCATGAGACCGTGAGTTTAAAACTCCAGTACCACCAAAATCAAAAGAGTATAGTAACAAACTTAGACTTACCTGTTCTGCAAGATGATTATGAAGGTTCTGGAGTGCTGCTTCAAGTAGCCATTAGACTCTAGCCAACATTAAATCTCCTTGACTCTTCCTCTTCTGTAAAATGGAGATGGTGATCAAATCTCCAGGGAGCCTTGGAGAGATCCACCGAGCCATAGGAATCACTTAAAATACTGCCTGGCACTCACAGTTGTTTTTGTTCTCACTTTTTCCCCCCATAAATGCTTCAATTTTCATTTTCCATAGATGCTGCAGGTAACCAGTTGCCAACTACTCGACCGAGCCTCAGGTACTGTGGGCTTTGGGTAGAAGCTTCAGCTTCATGTATTCATTCATGTGTATATCCAGTGCTGGGTGAGAGTCAGAGGGAACAAGACTCAAGTGTAGTCCTTGTCCTCTCGGGAGACAGCTGCTGAACCCACAGGAAGTGAAGTGCTTTTGTGTGCGTTGTAGACACAAGGTGGACGAGCATGAGCAAGATGGCAACGAGCTTCAGACCACCCCTGAGTTCCGAGCCCATGTAGCCAAGAAACTGGGAGCCCTGCTGGACAGGTGAGCCCATCACCTCGCTGCTCTTACACAAACAGGAATTGGCATAGGTCAGCTGCGACCTCTTGCTGTGTATACTGCAGATGACATTAGTCACCTCAGTGATATTACCAAGCTCCTATCCAATGGCTAAGCCCCATGGCCTTTTCCCTGCCTGAGCCTGCTACCATGAGAACAGGAGGAGCCTTGAGAAGCTCCCACCACAAGAGGATGAAGGACAGACAGAATCCATCATTCTGCATATCTGCCAGGCATGGGGGCCTGTTCTCCACTGGCTACTACCAGTACAGGGCGAGAGTAGTGTGGGAAAGGGCTGGCTTAGGAAGGCCAGTCTGTGCCCTGGGAAGGCAGGTCCATTGTCCTTTTGGATATTGACTTCAGATGAAGGAACATGATCCCAAATTCTTCCTTTCAAAGCCTGCCAGGGCTCTGTCAATCTGCATGAGGACACCATTCTTAAAACCCCTGCTAAGAATTGGGGATGTGGCTTAGTGGTAGTGTGCTTGCCAAGCATGTATGAAGCTCTGGGTTCGATTCCTCAGTACCACATAAACAGAAAAGGCTGAAAGTGGTGCCGTAGTTCAAGTGGTAAAGTGCTATCCTTGAGCAAAAGAAGCTCAGAGACAGTACCCAGGCCCTGAGTTCAGACCCCAGGACTGGCAAAAAACCAAAACAAAACAAAATTCCCTGTCAAGACAACTACCTGCTACAATAAAATACCATGAAATGTCATATGTTTTAAAGACGAGAGAGTAGAAGATCAGGGCATCTGTAAACCCAGTGCTTGGTGAGGTCCTGTTCATCTTTCTCCTCCATACACAACACCTCACCATGTCCCCCTCAAGGTGGAAGGGGACAGGGAGTCTCTGTCATGAGTTTATGAAAAGCTCCATTTATCGTCTCCTAACACCGTCACCTTGAGAATTAGATTTCAACCTAGAAACTCTGGAATAAGACAAACATTCAGACCTCATTACTAACCTAGCAAATGGCTTTATAAAAAAGGGAGCCCAGGGCCAGGAGTATAGCCCAGTGGTAGAGTGCTCGCCTAGCATGCATGAAAGCCTCGGGTTCCATTTCTCAGTACCACATACTCAGAAAAAAACACAAGTGGCGATGTGGCTCAAGTGGCAGAATGCTAGCCTTGAGCAAAAAGTATCCAGGTACAGTGCCCAGGCCCTGCTTTCGAGTCCCAAGACTGGCAAAAAAAAAGGGGGGGGGGAGTTCAGCCAGGTACAGCACAGTGACCCTATCAGAAAAGCTGAAAATGAAAGGACTACAGATGTGGCTCAAGTGGTAAAGGGCAGGCCCCAGCACCCTGAAACAGTGTTCCTGTGTGCAAACCCCGCAGTGCATTGAGTGCCTTCCCTCCATCTATGAGCTGAGCATCACCAAAGAAGGAAGAGGGGCAAGGCCATCTGCCATGGGGTTGGTGTCAGCTTCCAGGGACATTTGGCAATGTGTATGTGACTGACGCTTGAACTCAGGGCCAAAGTACACCCATTTGTCTTTTTAAATCTTGCACTCGAGAGGCTGACGCAAGAGAATTTGCATGTATGAGGCCAGCAAAGCTAAATAACAAGTCCTTGTTTCAAAAGAAAAAAAAAAGGAAGGAAAGAAACGTTCTCAAGCTGACCTCTGAACCCTCTTCTCTGACCTGGTCATATTTCCATTTATATACTTGCTACTAGAAAGGTCAAAGAAAAAAAATCTAGGCTCTTTCACATTCCACACTCTGCATTAGTTGAAATTTCATTCGCTTGGTTGTACTGTATCTCAAAGCTCTTCAGTATTTTCTAGAGTAAAAAGTGTTTAAACCAATGACGCATTGCAGTTGTGGTGGGGGGGGACCATTGGTAAAGCTATTGGCACTGAACAGTCAGCCTTCTTAGCAGGCCAAAATTGGATTTAGGATCATATGTATGCCCAGTACCCTCCACTTTAAAACCATTTTGTAATATACAATCACGTTTGATCTTGTTATTACCCAGCATGTCATGCTGAGTCCATCCTGTCTTCTCCCCTTAGCTCCATTACCATCTCAGAAGTGGTAGCAGAGCCCAGGAAAGCTGAGGGGCAGAAAGTGGCCCCAGAGGATGATGGTAAGTAGCTTTAAGCCCTTAGTGTTGGGTGGGGCTCAAGGTTGAGCTGGGCCAGTCCTGCCCAGAGATGTGGTCCTAAAGCACAGTTCCTTTGGGACAGTGGCAGGCCACCCCGGCCCCAGAGAACCAGACTGAGTCTGCCCAGCTGACTCTGCCCCTGTGGATCCTAGGCTTCCGCCTCTTCTTCACATCCATTCCCGGAGGCCCTGAGAAAGAAGCTTCTCTCAGACCCCAAAAGCGAAGACCCCCCAGCTCCAGGTGAGGAGCCCTCCCTCTCCCTCAGCCCCTTCTTCTTCTCTTTCTGTTTTAGCCAATCCTCTGAAAGAACCAGGCAGACCCTAGTCAGGGGCAGACTCTGGGGGTCTGAGGTCACTGGATAAAGAATGACTCCTCCTCCTTTTCTGTTGGCTTCCTGTTATGTCTCTGTCAAGACCCCCATTTTACAGATAAGCGTACCCAGGGTCAGAGTCACAGCACTCAGTGAGGTCATGTGGCTGGCGGGCAGAGCAGTGGAGTGAGGGGCCACCTTGAACCATCCTGACTTTCCCTCCCCCATGCAGCAGCGAGGACAGCGATGAAGAATGGCAGCGGTGCCGGGAGGCAGCTGTGTCTGCTTCAGACATCCTCCAGGAGTCTGCCATCCACCGCCCTGTCAAGGCGGAAAAGGAGTCCAAGCAGAAGAAAAGGAAGTTGAAAAAGAAAGCCAAAGTGGCTGACAATGACTCATCCGGGGCCACCACCCCCCCCAGTGGGGCCCAAGGCCAAAAGCAAGAAAAGGAATCAGGAAAGATCAACGGGGATCAGGTGGCACATGGGACCAAAAAGAAGAAAAAGGCCAAGAAGGCCACCAGGTCTTCACCATGTGCTGCAAACTGACCCCATAACACAGGCACCGCCCCCACCAGTTGCAAAGGCCAGATGCCCCTGAGGGACAATCGTTTCCAGGCCATGCCTCTCCACTTCCAAGGCCAAGACCTGAAGTCCCAATTGTGATGACAGCATGTGCAAAGTCTGCATAAAGGCATGACTGTGGAAAGAGATGCTTCAGGAAGACCTGTGCTTCTAGAACATTCCAGGCCATGTGGCAAAGCATCCATCCCCCACTACCCCCCGCCCCCCCATATTATCTCAGGACAGCAAGTAAAGGAAGGTCTTTCTCCCTGACCCTCAGCCTGGTGTGAGAAAGGGTCTTCTGTATTTCTCTCAACCACACAAACTTGAAAAGACATTGTCTGAGAAAAAAAGAGATTTTTATCCTTTCCTCAGTTTTTCAGAATTTCCTTCTGATATTTATGAGTACCCATAATGTCTGTAGAGCAATTAGCTTTTCAGAAATGGTCTCGGGGAAGACTATAACCAGTGGTACAAGGCCCTGGTTCGATCAGTGGCACCAGGGGTGACAAAGAAAGTAAATTTTTGAGAGACCCAAAACTTAGAATGACTTAGATGCTACCTTCCTGTGGATGCTCAATGTTTCCTTTTTCTTTTTTTGCTAATCCTAGGGTGTGAACTCAAGGCCTGGGTGCTGTCCCTGCGCTTTTTACTCAAGGCTAGTGCTCTAACCACTGTGAACCACAGAGCTACCTCCAGCTTTTATTATGTATTTCATTGGAGAGAAGAGTCTCAGGGACATTCCTGCCTGGTCTACCTTTGAACTGTGATCCTCAGATTTCAGCCTCCTGAGTAGCTAGGATTACAGGTTTGAGCCACCGCCCTTGGCTCTTTCTGATTTTTGTTGTTTTCTGTCAGTGCTGGGATTGAATTCACTCACCAGTACTCAAGCCATACCTCCAGTCCTTTCTTTCCCTTTTGTTTGTTTCTCAGATAGGGTCTCGTGCTTTTGCCCAGTCTGGATTCAGACTATGACCCTCCACCTCCAGAGTAGCTGGGATCACAAGTGTGTATGTGCACATACTTGGCTTTTTTTTTTTTAAGAGTCTCAATATGTAATTCAGGTTGGCCTTGAACTCATAATCGTGCATGTCAGCTTCCCAATTGCTGGGGTTATTGGTATTCATCAGTGCTGAATCTTAACATTTTAAAATAAATAAACACCATATTTGGGGTCCCCCTGCCCATACTCTTGGAATGTACACCAGTCTAGCTTCAACACTCCAGGAAGTGTCACAGCACTGGGACTAGGCCTCATGCAATCAGGGTCTTCTACAAGGGGTAGAAGTTCAAGGCTCAGGTAATTCTTTTTTCTTTTTTTTTCCAGTCCTGGGCTTGAGCTCAGGCCCTGATCACTGTCCTTGGACTTTCTCAAGGCTAGAGCTCTACCACTTGAGCCTCAGCACCATTTCCGGCTTTTTTCTATATATGTGGTACCGAGGAATCGAACCCAAGTCTTCGTGGGTGCTAGGCAAGCACTTTACCACTAGGCCAAACTCCCAGCCCAAGGCTCAGGTAATTCTAACAGCATCTCCTTGCCTCAGGTTCACAGAGCTCAAGAAACAGGTAGGTGTAAACAGGTGTGGCTGGAGCCCATTTCTCTGCACCTCAATCCCCACCCCACCTCACCACCCTCCTCATGTCCAACCCCCATCAGTCACTCCTGGACAAGCAAGAACTTGCTCTGCATTTCTCACTGACTTTACTAAAAGTTAAATAATTGTACAGAGTTGCCCATAACTGGCTGTACACGGCAAGGGGATTAGGTTCTCAGCAGCAGCCCCAAGAGATGAGGTCGCATGTACCTGGAGTCTCACAGCTGCTCTGGCCCTCTCAGAACGTGAGGCTCCTCAAGGAGGCTGCTGGCTGCCTGGTCCCCAGTCCTGAGTCAGCCAAGTTCCCAAGCTTCAGAGCCTCAGTTCAGGGCATGCAGTTGCTCCTTACTTCCTTACCCTCTGTCCACCTCAGCTGTCCAGGCCTTGCTGTTCTTGAACTCTGTCATGCCAGTCTTGGGGTCCTGAGACCAGAAGAGCTGCTCCCCCAGGCCTGGAGATTGGATGAGTCAGGAGCAGCCTTTCTAGAAAGGGCAAAGTAGCAAGTTGGCATGAGAAGGCATGATGGGAACAAATGAGCAGGAAAATGGTTCTGGAAGCAGCTCAGGGCAAGGAAAGCCAAGAAAGCTCTGTCTACCTTCCTGTTAGCCCAAGTTCCCCAGTAGCTGGGCATCTGAGCCCCAGGCCTTGGCACACAGCAGCCACTTGGGTAGCTAGGAGGGAGTTGAATCAGGGTGGAGTGGCCTGGTGGGTGCAGAGGTGGCATCGGGGGACCGTGACGATCCAGGGCTTTGCAGTTCAGTAAGTCTGGTGTTGGAAGAAATGTAGTAGGACATTGGTGGCTCACACCTATAATCCGAGCTCCTCAGGAGCTGAGATCTGAGGATTGTGGTTCGAAGCCAGCCCAGGCAGGAAAGTCCATGAGATTCTTATCTCCAGTTCACCACTAGAAAACCAGAAGTGGTGCTGTGACTCAAAATGGTATAGAATGCTAGCCTTGAGCAAAACACTCAGGGATAAGACCCAGAGTCAAGCCCCAAGACTGGCCTCAAATAAAAAGGGGGGAGGAAATGTGGCTGTGGGGGAATCCCGCAGGACCCCAAGGTTGATTGCAGGCCCAGGCAGGGGGGCTCCAGAGTCAAAGGATGCCTCTTCTACCTGTGTTCTCAGTCACAAGGTTTCACAGTGAGCAGCAGGCACATTCCTCCCAGAATCCTCCTAGAAAGAGGCTCTGCCTCCCTGTTCTCCATTGTGCCACCCTCCTTAACAGAGGGTCTCTAGGAACTGTCCCTTTCCAGTGCTGACGGAGTGGTCTGGGGACCGAGTGGCAGCTGAAGCATGGCAGGCTCTGATGTCCTCCAGGTGAGGGGCCGTGGTCCCCATCACCCCCCAGGCAGGCTCCAGGGCCTGGACCCTGGGAGGTGGTTGCCATGGTTACTGGGAGGAGGAGGCCATCTGTGTGGAGATGAACGTCTCAATGACCCCGTGGTTGGATGGTAGCAGGTGGCTGTGGCCATTGGTGGCATCGGAGCTCTGATACAACACCAGGCTGCTGGAGGACACTGCGGAAAGAAATGGAGCTGCTGGCTAGCTGGTCTTGCTCACCTGCCCATCTCTAGGGGTGCTTAAACCTCACCTGAGCCTCAGAAGATCACACAACCCCAAAGGCAAGTCTCTACTTATATGTCTTTTTGTTGTTGTTGTTATGGGGCTTGAACTCTAGGCCTGGGCGCTGTGCCTGAGCTCTAGTGCTTGCTCTACCACTTGAGCAACAGCTCCACTTCTAGTTTTCTGGTGGTTAATTGGAGATAAGATGGGCATTCTTGCCTGGGCTGGCTTTGAATCATGATCCTCCAATCTTAGCCTCCTAAGTAGCTAGGATTACAGGCGTGAGCCACTGGTGCCCTTCACTAATTTATATCTTAAAGGGACCCTTCCAGCCAGGCTGTGGAGCCACCAGGTGTGGCTAGCTCAGGAAAGTTTGGAAGTTTGAGGCAGTACTAGGTTTTGAACTTGGAGCTTTGCACTTGCTGGACTGGTGCTCTGCCACTTGAGCCCTACCTCCATCCTTGGTTAGTTGTTCAGGTAAGGTCTTGTGTTTTTGCCCAGGGCTGACCTTGGACAGAGATCCTCCTACTTGCACCTCTCATATAACTAGGATTAAAGGCCTGAGCTACTGTACTCTTTAAAGACAACTTATTAGGTGCTAGTCATTCAAAGAATAATCAGTTCTGAGCCCAGCCAAACTAGACACATCTGTGAATTACTTCCGGCCTGCAGTAAACCTAGCTGACTTCCTATTTCTTGCCTTGGCTGTATCTTCCAGGTACTTCATTTCTTCCCTCCACTGAGTGAAGGAGCTATGCTTGAAATCCAACTCTGTAGAACACATACCACATGGCCCTTCATGGGTATGAGGGCTGTGTCTCCCCCATCTGCACCCCTCCCCAGGATACAGCAATGAAGAGGCAGGATGAGGATGGCTCACCTGTGGGGCTGGCACTGAGCCGGTGGGCAGGCTGCAGGTGCTGGATGCTGCCAGGGTCCTGGCTGGGGATGTGGATGGTGGTGGCTGGAGACCCGGGAGCGTGCAGCCCAGACTCACTGGAGGCCTCAGTGTCCGAGGTGAAGACCTGGAGACCAGAGCAACCCTCTGAGCTCCTGGGGCATGGAGTAGGGGCTCTGGACAGGGCCACCGGAGAACCGGGGCCTTACCTGCTTGGTAGGCGTTAGGCTGGCCAAGGCGCTCAGGTTGGTGGTGTCTGTGATGAGCATGGTCTGGGGAAGGAGGCCGGTATGCGTGTACTGGGCCACCTCAGGCTTGTGGCTGTACAGGGCTGGCCGGAAGGGAGGGAGACAGAAGGCAGACATGACACGGCTTGATAGGGCAGGGTTCCAAGGAGGAATAGCCCTCTCTGCCACTCCAGGGATCTGCTCGAGTATGATCAAGAGGACTACATACACCTCCTTTTGTCTCCTGGAAGCCACAGGTAGGAAATGGAGCAAGAGGCAGAGGTGCTGTGGTACTAAGCACAATGTTCTACCAAACACATGGGCTTCTGAGCTAAGTGCAGATGCTGTACTAAATGCAGGGCCTTACGTATTAGACACAAGCAGTGTTGTGCTAAGTGCAAGTAGTTGTACTAACTACAGGCAATGTACTAAGCACAGAGGTTACTGTACCAAATGCAAGTACTGCTGTATTAAGTGTAGGTGCTGTTGCTCTAAGTACAGCTGATACACTAAGCATGAGTCCTACAGTACTAAGTGCTGATGTTATTGTACTAAGCTCAGGCCCTCTTGTACTAGCTGCAGATACTGTTGTACGAAGCACAGGTGATATACTAAGTTCAGGTACTACTGTACTAAGCACAGGGGATGTACTAAGTTCAAATACTGTTGTATACCATGTTACTAAACATAGACCTCAGAGGAAAGGCAGGAGGCCCCCTATCAGCATAAGCAGGGCAGAGAGCAGCTATATCTCCACCTATGTAGCCTCTTTACCCCCTTCAAAGGTATGGACACCCTCACACCCCACCTCAGAACCACATCTGCCAAGACTCCATAAAAATGTAAGGTGCAACATGCATGTGCACTCAGGCACCTACCCTGGCAGCCGCACACGTGGAGTCACAGACAGGTTCACATGCCCTGGTCCCAACGCTGAATTCCCACCAGGTCTGAACCCAGCCAGGGGTGAGTCTCTGTGGTGGGGAGCCAGCTTCATGGAGTCCCCCGCCCCAAGCACTGGCTGGCATGGGAATACACAGCCCACCCCATGTGCAGAGCAGTGCGCATGTCCTACCCCACTGAGCATCTTCACACACACACATTGGCTGGGTGGTGGCCCATAGTCATCCGTCACAGAGCCCCAGAGACCACGACCTGCCACCCCCCTTCTTGCACCCTCCACCCCTAGCCCAGGGCCGGGACACTCACCATGGGGGCTCTGCAGCTGCGCCATGGTGGCCATGAAAGGGGCCTGGGCCATGTGGCTCTGCACGGGGGGCATAAGAGGCTGCTGATAGGAAGGGTGCAGGGGCTGGGAGAACTGGACAGGCTGCAGGGTGGTCAGGCTGCTGCCCATGCTGTTGATGACTGGTACACTCTGTGCCTGAGTAGAGGCCAAGCCTGGGACAGGAGAGGCAGAAGTCAGCCAAGCCCCCTTCTACACACACACAAAACCACTGTCTCCCCAGTCTCAGCCCAGATCTTCAAGGGAGTAGTGGCGGGGGGGAGGTAGGAGGAGAAACCATCCTTTCTTCCATGAACCCATTGGTTAGGAGAAGGGGTGATTTAAAAAATAAATAAATAGGGGCTTGGAGTTTGGCCTACTGGTAGAGTGCTTGCCTAGCATGCACGAAGACCCGGATTCGATTCCTCAGTACCACATACATAGAAAAAAGCCAGAAGTGGTGCTGAGGCTCAAGTGATAGAACTATAGCCTTGAGAAAGTCCAAGGACATTGCTCAGGCTCTGAGTTCAAGGCCCAGGACCAGCAAAAAATACATATTAAATAAATAAATAAACACCTGAGCTAGGCCTGATAGTACATGCCTGTAATTAATCCTAGCTATAGAGGAGGCTGAGATGGAAAGATCAAGGTCTGAGGTCAGCCCCAGGCAAAAATCCATTACAATAACTAAAGCAAAGAAGACTGGGGAAGGTGTTTCAAGTGACAGAATGCCTGCCTAGCAAGCACTAGACCCAGAGACAAAGGAACAAAAGAAATAGCCCTGGTACATCACCTCCTCTCAGCCTTTAGCATGTTATCTAGGCTGGTGACCAGTTCTCTGGGGTTGTCAAACTGGATTCCCAAGAAGCCTTGGGTTTCAGAGCAGTGCAGATGTCCTGAGCTTAGCTTTGTGTTCTCTCCTCTCCTCTTCCTACAACTCCCTATCTTTAACACTGGGTCATTTTATTTTATTTTGTGGAGATCCATTTCTGGTGTGTGTGTGTGTGTGTGATTAATTGGAGATAAGAGTTTTATGGACTTCTTCTGCCTGGGCTGGCCTCAAATCATGATCTTC
Source organism: Megascapheus bottae (assembly GCF_031878675.1). Lineage (NCBI taxonomy): Eukaryota > Metazoa > Chordata > Mammalia > Rodentia > Geomyidae > Megascapheus > Megascapheus bottae. The sequence goes on along the minus strand of NC_143536.1, from coordinate 8,735,203 downwards.
AGATCTCAGCTTCTTGAGCAGTTAGGACTAGAGAAATAAGCCATGGCACCCAGTCCTGAGTGATATTTCTTAAAAACACTAGAAAACAGGGTGGGAGTTTGGCGGTTTTGATCTGTTTGGTTCCCTCACACATCACTGATACAGGGAGGAATACACTCTACACAGAAAACTGGCTACTCAAGAGGCCTCGGAAGGAAGAAAGGTCTACTGCTGGGGCTGGGCAAAAGCACGAGCCCCTATCTGAAAGGCAAACTGAAAAAGCAAAAGGACTGAGCATGACTCAAGGGAAGGAAGGAAGGAAGGAAGGAAGGAAGGAAGGAAGGAAGGAAGGAAGGAAGGAAGGAAAAAAGAAGAGAAGGGAGGGAGGGAAGGAGAGAGGAAGGATGGAGAAAATAGGTGGTGTGTGCATGACTGAATGATTCCACTTCCTGGATTCTGTGAGCCCGCCCCACCCCACCCCCAGATCTCTCCCTGCCTCCACCAGCTCACCGATGACCAAGGTAGAGGCACCGGTGTTGGTGAACGTGGGCCCCAGAGAAGCAGGCTCCCCTGGTCCAATGGTCATGACTCCAGGAAGGGAAGCCATGATGAGGTTCTGGGGCTGCTGGTTGAGACTCGGAGATGTCTGCTCCAAGCTATGCAGTGCTGTCAGGGTGCTAACGGGGGGCAGGGAGCCCCCAGTGGCTGAGACCTGCAAGAGGAAAGCCAGGCTGAGTTACAGGGGGAGGAAGGTCTCCCAGATCCCCTACCTCCCTAGGGACCACTGGAGGGTCGCACTCACCAGCTTGGCTTCGGTGCTCAGCAGGCTGTGGCTGGGCTCCAGGCCTGTGGGGGACACTTGGTGCAAGGGTGTAGACACGGTCACTAATGGGCCACCACTGCTGGATGGCACCTCTGCTGCTTCGCTGCTGGCAGGCTGTCCATAGCGCACACCTATCGTAGAGACAGTCTTAGCACCCCTTCTTCATTTCCTCACCCCCCAAATGCCTCATTATTTCTCACCACCCTGCTGTGCTCAAGCCACATAACTGCCTTGCCTCCCACAGCCAAGAAACTTTACCGTGCTGTCATCCTACGGGTTCAAGGCCCACACCCTGAGCTGGCTGTCCCCGTTCCCTCCAGGGTACTAGGACTGCTTACTGCTGGCCCTGACACAATGTTGCCAAGTACTGGTAGCTCACACATGGAATCCTAGCTACTTAAAGGACTGAGATCTGCGGATCACAGTTCAAAGACAGCCCAGGAAGGAAAGTTCATGAGACTCTTTCCAACTAACAGCCAAAAAGCTGGAAGTAGAACTGTGGCTCAAAGTGGTAGAGCACTAGCCTTGAGCACAAAAGCTCAGGCCCTGAGTTCAATCCCTATGACAGACAAAAAGCAAAAAATTAAAAAAAAAACCCCACAGTGTAAACCCAGCACTGTGGCTCACCCCTGTAACTGGAGGATAGTGGTTCACGAGCATACTGAGCAAAAAAGTTCACAAGACTTCATCTCAACCAACAGCCAGGCACTGTGGCCCATTCCTGATATCTAGCTGCTGGAGGAGGGGGCAGGGGAAGGGTAAACACAATGTCTGGGGACAGTGGCATGTGCCAGTCACCCCCAGGGATATGAGGAATCACAAACAGGGCAGCCTGGGTATAAAAGTGAGATTTTTAGTGTCTGTGGTGGTTTCTGGGACGGATCCTCTGCAGACACTAAGAGAACTTGTACAAAATTAGTTGAATTCCATTGAACTCTGCGCAGCTAGACTGCGTGGACTGGGTGAAAATTGGTTGGATTGAACAGTGCCAAACTTAAAGTGGGAGAGTTGGCACTTACAGGGGGAAATGGGATGGAGAAGACTGGAGTAGAGGGAAGGGACTGTGGTCAGCAGAGTGAGTGGACTGAACTGGACAAGTAGACACCAAAGAATGGACAGAATGCACGAAGTAGAATGGAACAGGTGGACTGGTGGGTGGGGTTACTGTAGAATACAACCAAACTGGTGCTGAGGGATGCAGGTGATGCCTGCCAGTAGGGCCTCCTACTTACCTTCTGTCCCCTCAACCTGCCCTCTGTCCCCTTCATCTTTCCTCTGTCCCCTCCATCCACTTGCTGTCCCCTGTAGCTCACAGCCCAGCCCCTGCCCAGCACACTCACTGTGGACCTTGCTGGGGGAGAGAGCCGACGGGGGCAGGCCAGGGGAGCTGTGGGCTGGCAGTGTTGGGCCAGGGCCTGGCCCTGGTGGGGGCCCGCTATACGTATCCATGGCCAGCTTGTGCCGAAAGGCTTCTTCCTTGCGTCGGTTGGCAAACCAGTTGTAGACGCGCACCTCCGTGACAAGGTTGGAGCCCAGTCCCTGCGCTTGCGAGGGTGACACTCCCCTCTGGATACATTCTGCCCTGTAGAAATGGCCACCCATGAACCTGCACGCCTGGCAAGGGAGGCAGAGCCTGAGAGATAAAAGCTCCACCCTAATGTCTGAGGCTGGCAGATCAGACTTCCAACACCAGTTCTGCTGTGTGACCCTGGACAAGTGACTTAACCCCTTTGATCTGGGTTGTATATGAGCAACATTGCTGTGGGGTTGTCATTCACCTCAGCCCTCATCAAACCAGCTCTCCACCCAGTTACCTATTGCATTCCTCCACCAAAGTCTCTCGTTCCTCCTTGCTGGGGTTCTTCTGTCTCTCATAGGCCTGGAACAGGATCTGCTGGGATGCTGGACCCCACTTGAAACGGTTCCTCCGCCCCTTCTTGGTTGGCAGCTCATCCCCCATGGGTTCTTCAATCAGCCCCCCCTGCCCTGCGTGGGTGAACTCTGGAGGATAAAGAGCCATAAGTGGGGCACTGGCCATACTCACCTCCCCACATCAGCTCACTTGATCATGATCTTGATTATCTCTCATTCCCAGAGGAGCCTGCAGGTAAACCTAGAAATCATCTCAACAAGGCATAAACACACTGGCCACCACTTTCTTAACCTTGCAGACATCACCAATTAACCGCTGCACAATTTTCTAACAGAGTCAAGATAGAAGCTCTCCATTCTCAACACTAGATTCCAGGTAAGCAGCAGCATGAGTTCAAGCTTGGCATATTTAGTCTCCCCATTTTACAGGTGAGGAAAATGAAACTTAGGGAGGCTACACATCTCCCTGAGACCTAGAGGGCACACAGTAGAGAAGTAACTTGAACCCTGTCTCCTGGGAAGATTCTGAGATATTTTCAACTCTCCAGACTTGGGAATAGGACTTGCTAGGAAGACAGAGACTCAGCTGGCCCTCATTATCTGGTTGGTCCTTTATAGATGATCCCTGAGGAAGCTACCAAAGGAATGGGGGAGAGGCTAAGAATGTGGCTTAGTGGTAGAGTGCTTGCCTGAAGCCCTAGATTAGATTCCTCAGTGCCACATAAACAGAAACAGACAGAAGTGGCATGGTGGCTCAAGTGGTAGAATGCTACCTTGAGCAAAAGAAGCTCAGATACAGTGCTCAGGTCTTGTGTTCAAGCCCCAGGACTGGCAAAAATAAAAAAAGAAATGATGGAGACCCCAAAGCCAAACCTTTTTCTGGGCTAGAAGCTCGCCTTTAGAGCCATAGCTCATTCCTGCCTACCCACCCACATGGCCTCTGAGCAGCCATCTTGCTGTCTACCCATCTCTATGGCCTGGTCTCAGGATGTCAAGCAGAGACAGGACTCAAGACCTGGAGTGCATGACAATCCAAACTTGGCCCCCATGCCTATATATATATATATATATATATATATATATATATATATATATATATGTATATGTAAGTGTGTATGTATATGTATATGTATGTGTGTATGTATATGTATGTGTGTATATGTATGTCCTCTCTAGATGGGCACTGGTGGTGGTTCACACCTATAATCCTGGCTACTCAGGTGGCTGAGATCTAAGGATTATTGTTCAAAGCCAGTCCAGCAGTCCAGGAAAGTAAAATCTATGAGACTCTCACCTCCAATTAACCACCCAAAAAGTCAGAAGTGGAGCTGTGGTTCAAAGGCAAAAAAGCTCAAAGACAGTGCCCAGGCCCTGAGTTCAAAGCTCAGTATATCACAATCACACACACACACACACACACACACACACATACACACACACACACAGCAAGGACATCAACAAAACCCAGGAAATCCTAAGAAAGGGTAACCACAGGTCCTTAGGAGAAAAAATAATGAAATAAAACAAGTCCACCTCAATGGGATACAGAAATAGAGAAAAAGCTAAATATATTAATACTAGATTAATGTTGGTTTGGCAATTGCGACAGAGATAGCTAATACACAGACTAGGTAGAGGTAGTATATGAGAATTTTCAGGAAGTGGAAGCATGATTCAAATAGTAGTGCATAAAGGGGGAGGAACAAACAAAAACCAAAATGGCTTAGTCTAAAGGCCATGCTTGGCACATGAACGCTCCTGACACACCTACCTCCCTGAGGTAGACCAGATGTCTCTTGCCTGCAGTTACCATTTAAGAAATGCTTTCATTTTTGTGTGTGTTAGGACTGGCACACAGTAGGAGCTCAATAAGTACCATTCCACAATAATGCAAGTCTCACATCCATCTTTGCTCACACTTTCTACACCAAACTGCAAACTAGTAGAAAGAAGGGACCAGAGGCATCCACCTAACTGTCCTCCCTTAGAATGCCTTGTGCAGATGAGTGAGCAACACTGCTATAGTCCCAAGGGCAGAGGCCCAGGCCCTGCCAGGGAGGACACAGACCAGAGCAGTTACTTACGCTGAGCCACCTCTCGCTGCTTGCGGACATACCAGGTGTACAATGCTGCTCGCTTCTGTGTCTTCATAGGGGTGCCTTTGTTAAGGTGCTGGGACAGATGGGACTGGTTGAGGCCGGTGGTGTCCACCACCTCCCGCTGAGGGATGTTGTGCTGCTGTAGGTACGATTTGACCATCTTTGCTACACGCCATGGGTCCTCCCTGGGAGAAGGTGAGCACAGGGCTTGCTCAGTGGTGACCCACTGGCCCTGCTGACACTGCTGGGGTCCTAAGCCACCTAGAGGTAGGGAAGGACCCCTGGGCTGAGGAGTGAGGAGAGCTGATCACCCATACTGGGACACAAGCCTAGGTAGCTACAGATATATAGACTCAAGGAGACAGGAAGGCAATCAGACTGAAGGAGAATCACATTGGAAGTTCACACCAGATGGGGCAGGGTCTCCCCTTCATGCCTCCTCTAAAGTTCCTCCCCTCTCCCTGGCTGGGAATAGGAAAACGTGTCTACCCACTCTCTCACAATGAGGCCTGGCGAAGTACATCCCTGATGAATGCTCTAATGACACTGACAGCCAGGCGCCCAGGTCTATGATCCTAACTACTCAGGAGGCTGAGATCTGAGGATCAAGGTTCGAAACCAGCCTGGGCAGGAAAGTCTATGAGACTCTTATCTCCAATTAGCCATCAGAAAACTGGAAATGGTGGTGTGTCTCAAAATGGCAGAGGGCAGACAGCCTTGAGCACAGGAACGGCTCCCAGATCCTAGGTTCAAGCCCCATGACCAAAGAATTAATTAACTAATTAATTTATTAACATAGATATACAAATGAGGGGATGGAAGGATGGATGGATGGATGAGTGGATGAATTGGGGTGGATGAGTGGGCAAATTAGTGGATAAAAGGGTAGAGTATAGTCTATCTGATATATCTGTTCTTGTTTGTTTGTGTTGTTTTGCCTGTCATGGGGCTTCAACTCAGGGCCTGGGCGCTGTCCCTGAGCTTTTCAGCTCAACGCTAGAGCTCTACCACTTGAGCCACAGCACCACTTCCCCCTGTTGTATTATTTCTGCTGTTTCAAGGCGGGCTTCCAACTCTCCATCTTCAGACTCCTCAGGGCTGGGGTTAGAGGTGTGTTCTACCACACCTGGCTTCTCTCTCTTCGTTTCTAATTTTGTACCAACCGCAGCACTGCAGTGACACCAGAGAGGCCCTCCTACCCAGCCCTTCCTTTCTCTCTTGCCTGGCACCCTGGGCAACGCCCAGGGAGGACCCCATTATGAGCTTTGCCCTCTCTCTGACTTCCTTTTCTCTTGATCACACAGGAAAAGAAGGTGGGGTAGATAAGTGAAAATTTAAAATTCCACAGGAGCAGGTGCAGCGCTGGGCTAGCAGTTTAAACCTTACAGTCACTTAACGAAGCAGGCTGACTCAGCTAACTCAGATACCCAGGCTACAGAGCAGACCACTCGGAAGGGTGAAGTTGATGCTCTAAGGTGACGTAGTGAGGGCTCAAGAATATTTTGCAGCCAGGAGCTGGTGGCTCACACCTGTAATCCTAGCTACTCAGGAGTCAGATCTGAAGACCACAGTTCAAAGCCAGCCTGGTAGGGGAAGTCTGTGAGATTCTTATCTCCAGTGAGCCACTAAACACCAGAAGTGGAGCTGTGACTCCAGTCGTAGAGCGCTTGCCTTGAACACAAAAGCTCAAGGACACAGCGGGGGCCCTGGAGGTCAAGCTCCAGAACCAGTACGCATGCGCACCACACACACACACATGCGCGCATGAATTGCTGGGTGCTTCCAGGCTTCTGTTGGAGCTTCGGCCTTCACCTCCCCCTTCTCTGGGTGCCAGGCAGGGCTAGGAGGGAAGGGCAGTTCAAAGTCCAGTCTAGGCTTCTGGCAAACAAGTTTATCCTGATGGCCTCTCTCCTCCTCTCAGAGCAGCAGCACCCCCCCCCTGCAGTCTTCCTTCTATCTAGGGAGTGTGAGTCACCTTTCCTTGTGCAGGGTCCCTGGGACTCAAGAGGCTCAGAACTAAAGACTATGTGCTCGGCTCCTTCTCTATGTCTTTCCCCCTCCCCCCCCCAAAAAAAATCACAAAGGACAAAGACCAGCAGCACATCTGCATCATGGGTCTCATTACTGACACAAAATAGTGATAATTAATAATAACAATAAAATAATAATGGCATATGCTACCATCCTGCATGTGCCATGAGGGCCATCTGCCTATTCTGCGCCTGTCGCATTGTTTAATCTAAGGGCACACATGATTTCCGTCTCCCATTTTCCAGAGGCTTAGCAAAGGAAAGCCACGTACCCGCTGATGGGTTGAAAAGGAGCAGAGTTGTGATTAGAACCCAGGCAGATTGGCTGTCCGTAGTGATAGCAGATGCTCCTACTTCCACTACTGTGGTCCTAGTGCTTACCCCACGCTCTGGTGATGAGAAGGAACAGAGAGCTTTAAATTGGGAGTTTGAGGTGCTCTGTGACCAGGAGGACTCACAAAAGATTATCACAAAGAAAGGGGTCCAGGTATTCCCTTAGCTTGAAGCATCCTATTCAGTCATTCCCTCTGTGGAAAGCAGAGATTATCAGGAAAGAGGGCTGTGAGGAGAAGGAACAGCACATGCAAAGGCCCTGAGATGGGAACCTGCTTGTGTGCATGTGTGTATGGAGAGACAGGATAGAGTAAAGGGTGCAAAGTGAAGGAAAGAAAGAGGTCAGGGGAGTGATCGGAGAATGTGGTGGGGGTGTAGAGGATGGCATTTGGGCAGGGAATTTGAATTTTATTCTTTATCTACTTAGGGAAACTGAGGCAGAAGAACAGCAAGAACTCATCTAGTATCATACAGTAAACTCAGAGAGAAGACCTAGGGAAAACTTCTGGCTACTGCAACAGGCTTGGGAAGAGACAGGAAACAGGAGACATCCTGCCTCTTCCAATAGGCCATCTTTCCAACAGCTTCTGTTTGGGCTCCAATTGTTGCCTCATCCCCTCCTGCCTCAACCTCCCCACCTAATAAGGCCATCCTCCAGGGTCCTCCCTATCCCCAGTCCTTTTCTGGGGGACTTTCTGACCCTGCTCCCAGGCTAAAGGCCCCACTTCTCTCCCCTCTGGGGTGATCGCAGATGTCTTTTGTTACCTGAACAATAAGTAACCCAGGTAGTTAGTTATCAACTCCACATGAACAAGGAGCTGGTTGATAATTTATAGCAACATCTCAAATTTAAATGGAAAGTAAATAGCATGCTGTTAGCATTAAAGAAAACCCAATTGGTGGGAGGGGAGCGCTTACAGCCTCCTCCCTGCTTGGGGCACCTCATTCTCTCCCCTGCCCCTTCTCCCAGCTGCTCGGAGACCCTCTGCCCTTCTGCCTGCTTGGCTCCCCACAGCGCTCCATCTCTTGTTCTTCCTCCTTCCTCGCCACGGGTCCTCACCTTCTAGGTCTTTCTGCTGGTCCCCAAGGAGTACTTTGACCTCTGCTCCCCCCTCCGTCCAAGGCTGTGGACCCAGGCCTCCCCCTGCCCAACTACCCCACCAGAGGGGCTGCTGATCAAGAGCCCAGCCAGGTAAGAAGGCCCTTGGGTCCCCAAGTCTTCCCGGTCTCACCCCCCTCCCCCCCAAAAAACCCCTCCAGTCCCACCTGGGGCCCTGAGCAAGTCAGGCCCAGCCCCACCCTGTCCTGGTTGTCCTGGCTTTGGATCTGGCAAGGCCTGGCTCTTTGCCCCACCCCTGCGGTGAGGCAGCCCTTTGCCCTCTTCTTCCTGCCAAGTCAGGGGGCCTGACTGCTCCCCTGCCCCCTTCCCCAAGGCCTCATGACTCTCGGGGACTTCTAGGAAGGCTGGGATACACTCACTTCCCACGCCAGCCCAAGCCTGAACCAGGACCTTGGACAGAATAGAGGCATGCCCCCCCCAGCCCCCTGCAAAACATCTCCCCAGCTTGCCTTTTAACTCCCTGCCCCCGATTCCACTCCAGCCTTAGCTTCCCTCCCATGCTAAGCCTCAGTTTCTCATATTGGTGAAGCTAAATTATCCCCAGCTTTCCCTTAGGGCTCATCACAATTGCCATTATGGGAAATTAAGGGTTCTCAAGCAGGTGAAGGTTGGGGTACATGCTACAGTGCCTTTTTTGGAGGGTGTTTCCCTGTAGCCCCCAACTCACCCTCCCCTCACCGTAGCACCCCCCCCCCATTCTCTCCACCCCCACTGGGTGGGAGGTTGCTTAGCCCAGGTCTCTCCAGGCCACCAGGGCTGTGGGCCTTACAAGTTAATGATCACAGGCCTTATCAGAGCCTTTTGCCATTTATAAATTTATAAAACAAAAGAGAAATAATAAAGTGTGTGGGTAATTAGTAACCAGGTTAGCTCTTCTGAGGAGAGGGGAGGCCTCGAGCTTCTGGACCCACCCAGTTCTCCAGGAGATGGGGAGGCAGACAGCAGATGGGGAGACCCTCAGCCCCCTCAAGGAGGCAGCTTGAATCCAGAGAGGCCTCTGATACAAGCCTGTAGCCAGGTTGGGGGGGATTCACGGTGGGCAGGAACCCAAGGTTCCAGCTACCTCAGGTAAGAAAGACTGGGACTTTCCCAACGGAACTCTCGGTCCTGGAAGATCAGGGAAGCTCCCCGAAACCCCAGCTTTGGCTCAGCCTCTCCTAAGCCTCCAGTCTGAGCACTTAGCAGGGAAATGAGTTGGGAAAGTACAGATGGCGCAAAGGTTTATCCCACCCTCCAACCCTCTGGCCCTCTAGGCATTTGCGTTGTGGCCTCTTCAACGCTTTCCTCCATCTGAGGGTACCCCCTGAGCCTGACCCACTTCCTAGGGACTGGGCTGGAGGCCATTGTCCATCCAGATTTTAGTCTCAGCAGACAGGTACAGGCTCCAGCCTCTAAGCCAGCACCCTCTTGAGTTCTTCTCGAAGCTGCCCCCTGCTCCCTCTGCTAGGCTACCAGGCCTGGCTGGACTGGCAATGGCCAGAAGCGAGGGTAGGCCTTTGGTGGGCTGGGCGGGGGGAGATCAAAGGTGGGGTGGGGTGGGGGGTTCTTACTGCAAAAGGGTCTCCACCACGGCTTTCTGGTGGGCTGCCTCTTCAGGGCTGAGGGTCTCCAGCTCTTTAAGAATGGGTGGCGTGAAGTCTTCCCCATCGTCGTCTGTGTCGTCCTCGGAGCCCCGGGTCTCCCCTAGCCCATTGGGCAGCTCGGTCAGCTCCCCTCGATTCCCTCCGCTAGACTCCCCCTTGTCCAGGGGAGCATCTGAAGCCAGCAAGTAGGGTCCCGGCTCCCCTAAGGCCTGGATCAATGCCTCTTTGCTCAGGCCGGATTCGAGCAGGGCCGTCAGGAGCTCGCTCTGCAGCTGGCTCAGTTTCGACACCATGGCTGTGCGGACACCCGGCCACGCGGCCACCAGCCACCAAGCTGGCCGCCTCCGCCTCCCCCACCCACCGTGCTGGCCAGCCGGCGATCACGAACCAAGCTGCAGGTACCCACCGCTGCCGCCACCCCCAAACCCCACTAGCCAAGCCCTAGTGGGCACCCCCAACCCCCCAATCCTGGCCCCAGAGGCCAGTGAATCAGGGCCCCTGCCTGCTCTGTTTACATTGGAGCTGGGGAAAATTCTCCAAGGTTCATATTTATCCGTGTGCTTAGCGAGGGGACTGAACTTTGGACTTCAGCCCTGCAAAGTACAGGCCTAGCATCTAGCCAGCCGGAGCCCAGGGAAATCATGGCCTTCCATGGGGGTGAGCGTGGGGGAGGTGGGATGGGGTGAGGGGGGCATCTCGCGGCCAGGGAGACCATCCAGCGCACACAACCCTAGGTTTTACCCCTCAGGGGCCTAGGAAGGGGCCAGGCCCAGGACCGAGAACCCCTAAAGTTTGTTTCTCAGGGGAAACAGAAGCACCAGGAAGTTGTAGTCCTCTGGGCCAGCTCTCAAGGACAGAACTAGGTCAAGTCCATTTGGGGAGTTTTCTTCTCACCCCATCTCATACTTCCTTACAGGAAATAAGCTCCATCTGCCATGGGCCAGGGACTGGCTAGGTCTGTCATATGCAAGAGTCAGTCTGAAGGACAGATCCCCACCACGTGGCAATCCAGGCCCAAAGAGGTTAAACGTCTTGTGGGAAGTCACACAGCCATAGTGGTGACCTGGCAGGGTGGGGTTAGGTTCAGGAGAGTGAGGATCCTGTGCACCCCTCCCCCATGAATTTTAAGAGGTACCAAAAACTTAGTCATGGAGACCGATAACATTTATTTATTTATTTGTCCAATATAGTTTGAGAATTAAAGTTCATACCAAAGCCCTTTAGAATGAAAAATGGGATGGTCCATATGAAATCTTACACGTGACTATTCATAGTTGCATCATCCGACACAGCTAAAATGGAGACAGGAAAGACATGAACACCTATCTAGGGGTGAATGATAAAGTGGGGATAACCGTGCAACAGTGTGTTGTTCTCGTGTTATAAAAAAAAAAGGTGGGGGGCAGGCTAGATGGCTCATGCCTGTAATCTTACCTACTCAGGAAGCTGAGATATGAGGATCATGGTTCCAAGCCAGACAGAAAAATCCCTAAGAGATTCCTATCTGTAATTAACACCCCCCCCAAAATGCCAGGAAGTAGGACTTTGGTCCAAGTGGTAGAGCACCAACCTTGAGTGGGGGGGTCAAGGGAGAGCTAAGGAACAGAGCCTAGGCTCTGAGTTCAAGCCCCAGGACCAGAAGACACACGTATACACAAAGATATGTAATAAAAGGAAATGACTCCAGGAACCATGTTCTATTTACATAAAATATCCAGAACAGACAAATCCATGGACCACTCGCTGCTAGAGGCCCGGCGCTGATCAGGAGCAAAAAATGAGGAATGGTCACTGTATGGGTATGAACTTTTGGGGGAGGATGAAAATGCTAAAGAATTGCTTATGGTGGTGCTGCAGAGTTCCAGAACATACTAAAAACTGACGAAATGTACATTTTGAGTATTTCTTGTTGTGTTTTATTATTATTATTACAAGGATGATGTCCAGAGAGGTTAGAGTTATATTAGTCAGGTTTCCCAGAGAGAAGGTTAAGTGTGAGCGTGAACACGACCCATTCCCATTTCCTACCTGCTAACACTGTGAAATCATGTGAGGCCACTGAGAACTTGAAATGTAGCCAGTGATTCTTGAGAGTCGATCTCATATTGAGGGGAAGGAGGGGCAGTTGTGAGTTTTGGGTTGTTTGGGGTTTGATTTTAAAGAGGACCTCAGGATCCTCTTGTCTCTACCTCCTGAGTGCTGAGATTAAAGGCATGTCACCACCATCCCTGGCTGAAGCATGATGTTTTTGATACACTGGTTTAAATTTTTTAATAAAGGTAAAACGTTTTGGTGAGGCTATGCAAGGAGTTTGAACTCAGGTTCCAGCGACTGTTTAGTGGGCAGCTACTTGCTCTCTCCACACCCCAGGCCTTTCTTTTTCCCTTATTGTTCAGACACCGTCTTGCTTTTTGCCCAGGCCAGGCTAGACCTCTATCCTCCTGTGTATAACAGCTATGAAGCTGAGATTTCAGGCCCACACCACCACACTCGACTCCCTATTGGCTGAGGGTGAAGCATCTTATAACTTCTTGTGCAGGCCAGCCTCAAACCATAATCCTCTCAACGTCAACCTTCTCAATAGCTAGTCTTCCAGACCACCACATCTGGAATATTTTTAAATATTATTAAAATCATGTGTCGGCTCACACATGGAATGCTAGCGCTTGGGAAGGCTGGGGCAGGAGCAGGATCCCAACTGGGTTACGTTGGTGAAACCTTGACTCAGATTTTTTTTTTTCTAATAGCCAGGAGTACTTGTGGCTCAACTTGCAATCCTGGTTCCTCTACTGAGGAGACTGAGATCTGAGGATGGCTGTTCGAAGCCAGCCTGGAGCAGAAGAATCTGTGAGAGCTTGATCTCCAACTAACCAGTAAAAATGCTGAAAGTGGAACTGTGGCTTAAGTGGTAGAGCATCCACCTTGAGTGAAAAACCCAAGTGAAGGCCAAGAGTGTGGCCTAGTGGTAGAGTGCTTGCCTAGCATGCGCGAAGACCTGGGTTTGATTCCTCAGTACTATGTACATGGGGGAAAAAAAGCTGGAAGTGGTGCTGAAACTCCTGTAGAGCTCTAGCCTTGAGAAAGTCCAAGGACAGTGCTTAGGCCCTGAGCTCAAGCCCAAGACTGGCAAAAAAAAAAAAAAGCCAAGTGAGACAGCAAAGCCTTGAGTTCAACCCCCACTACCACTACTGGCACAAAACCAAAACAGTTAAATTGTTTTTGTGATCTAAGGAGTGTGGCTAAGTGGTATAGTGCTTGTGTAGCATTGCTAGGCCCTGGGTTCTATCCCCAGCACTACCAAAAGGTAAGCACAAATTGCCTATGTGGCTTATACTTTTGTCAGTGGACATGGCTGTCCTGTAACTTACTCACATGCTGCATTGATGATTTACAGACTGCCTTTTCTGTTACACACGTAACACCTCATGAAGAAAGGGCTTTCTTCTGCTTTGTTCCCTGATGCATAGCATCTTGGACATACACACACAAGGTGCTAAATAACTTCATTAAATAAATAAGTTACTATATATTTTATTGCACTTAACCGTGTGCAATTTGTGTGTGTGTGTGTGTGTGTACGTGCACATGCTTCCCCAAATACAAGATCAAATCCTGCAAGCAATGGTTTTTCCTCTGAATTCTAGTGTTAAAAATGTAAACCCCAGCAGTACTGGGAGATTGAGCCTGGTGAGAGGCCGTGAAAAGCCTGGCCAGTGGCTCACACCTGTCATCCTAGCTCCTCAGAAGGTTAAGGTCTGAGGATCCTGGTTTGAAGCCAGCCTGAGTAGAAAAGTCCTTGTGAGACTCCTATCTCCAATTGACCACTCAAAAGCCAGAAGTGGTTCTGTGGCTTAAAGCGGTAGAGGAATAGCCTTGAGCAAAAGATGCTCAGGACAGTGCCCTGACCCTGAATTCAAGCCCCACAGCTGACCAAAAAAAAAAAAGCAGTTAGGGTCTGAGAACCACCTGCTCATGAATGGCCTGAAGGCTTTATCTGAGGAGTAGATTACTTAGGAGTGCTAATCTGGCTTTCTTTTGCTTTTCCTACCTTCTGCACATCAAAAATCCTTTGTCCCAACACTGGCCCCTTTGCCTGAAACTTCTCAGTATCACAATTGAAAGCCGAAATTTTAGTTATATATATATATATATATATGCAAATATATATATATCAAAAGCCAAATTTATACACACACACAATCAAAAGTCTAAGTATATATTTAGGCATTCTAGGGCTTGAACTCAAGGGCTAGACACTGTCCCCAGACTTTTTCCCTCAAAAGCACTCTACCTCTTAAACTACGGAGCTCCACTTCTGCCTTTTTGGATAGAGTCTTATGGAATTTCTTGTCCAGGCTGGCTTTGAACCACAGCCCTCAGATTTCAGCCTCCTGAATAGCTAGCCACTGGCACCTGGCTGCTTCAGAGTTCCTATCAACTTCCTTTATTCTCCCCACTTGTCCTTTCTCCCTCGGGGCGCAACTCTGGAAAGCCCATGGCTTCTGCATCTCTGGAGATCTCTGGAGATCTCTTCCTTGGTGGCCCCAGGCCCTGGTCTCAGCTCATCCAGCACCTCCCCAGCGTTTGACGAAGGGATGCCTGCTCTCCCACCCCCAGATCACCACCTCATCCATCAGCCTCTCCCATCCGCTTGTGAGGACTTCCCCATTTTCAGCAAGATTTTCCCTACTGCTGGAACCAGTACCACCTAGTTTATTGAAGCACCTGCTTAGCAAGCTCGAAGCCCTGAGCTCAAGCCTGAGTAGCAGCATGCATGCGTGCGCATACACACACACACACACACACACACACACACACACACACACAGAGTCTGTTTCCTGTATGAGGGTTTTGTCTATTGATTGTGGACAACAGAGAATCAAAATCTAAGGGCCCAGTCTTCATTAGAAGCCTAGCACTCTGCATACTACATACACCCAAAAAATACTTGCTGAATGTAGCCCAGTCAACAATTTCTTGAGTTTTTCGTGATTTCCTAAAGCTGTCTTATCCATCGGGCTAGACTGAAAAGTCTGGAAGAGAGACAACCTTGACCTTCTGTCTACTCCCTTTTCTCCTGCCCATAACACATAGTGGCCCTGGAAGCCTAAAGCAAAGATTGGTGCCTGAGCTTTTTTGCTCAAGGCTAGCGTTCTACCACTTTGAGCCACAGCTACGCTTCTGGTTTTTGAATGGCTAACTGGAGATCAGAGTCTCAGGGGGACTGTTCTGCCTGCGCTGGCTTTGAGTCACGATCCTCAAATCTCAGCCTCCTAAGTAGCTAGGATTACAGGTGTGAGCCCCTGTCACCCAAGATTTTGAGTCAGGAAGAACGCCTCATAGAAAGGACTTTGAAGCCGGCTGTGGTGGTTCATGTCTGTAATCCCAGCTACTCAGGAGGCTGAGATCTGAGGATCAAGGTTCAAAGCCAGCCTGGGCACTAAAGTGTGTGAGACTCTTATTTCCAATTAACCACCAGAAAACTGGAAGTGGCGCTGTGAGTCAAGGGGTATAGGGTGGTAACCTTGAGCTGAAGAGCTCAGGGACAGCGCCCAGGCCCAGAGTTCAAGTCCCACAACCGATATACAAAAAAAAAGAAGGAAGGAAATGAGGGAGAGAAGGAGGGAGGGAGGGAATTCGAGACTGGGCGTGTGTGTCATGCCATCCCCTTCATAAACCGCAGAGGGCGCTAGACTTCCATGCTGGAAAGCATCCTACCCTGTAGCCCAACCAGAGAGGAAAATTCAGAGACCAAGCTTTTGAGCCTGTTTTCCCTGGATCATACTCACCAGCCAAATGCCATAAAAATCTCTCACTGGAACACATACCTCAAGACATTTTCCCAGGACCAAGAAAATTGCCCAAACTCGGCTCTGGTGCACTCCTGCCTCCTAAGATGTTTGTAAGTGAAGACAACCAGGTTTCAACAAAGCAAAACCCAGAGGTGAGACAAAGAGGCAAATTAAGAGCAAGAAAATAAATAAATGCATAGTCTCCTGTGGCGAGTTGAGGGCACTACCCACAGGACAAACAATTGCAAACTCTGCCTTGGACTTGCTAGGTGATCCCAAATCTGTCTGAATCTGTTTCTTCATCTCCAATGAAGAGATAAGGTAGGTTTCATTCACAGGTGGTTGTTGGGTTTGTACCACTTAAAGCTCAGTCTTACCTGATAGGTAAGGAATGCATTAAAGCAAAAAACTGGCTAGGATGTAAAATTCCTGCCTTGACCTACAGGAGGTTGGACACAACCATGCCTGTCACAATCCCATACTCCCACTCTCCTCCGGAGCACTGCAGTGTACAAAGCTACTCTGTGGTCTCAGGGCCTTTGCACATTCTGTCCTTTCTTGGAGCCTTCTGCTCTCCTATACTCCTTTCTTTGGGCAACTTGTTTTTCATCCTTTCTCTATGCTATTGTTGAGTGTGTGTGTGTGTGTGTCTGTCTGTCTGTCTGTCTGTCTGTCTGTCTGTCTTCGTGTCTCCCCAAGAATCCATATGTTGAAACCTAATTCCCATGAAGAGACGAAAGAGATGTAGGTACGGGAGGCTGAGGCAGGAGAATTGACAATTTGAAGCCAGAAAGTTCTAGGCTATCTTAGGCTATATGGAGAGACACTCCCCCTTTAAAAAAAAAAGAGAGAGAGAGAGAGAGAAAGAAAGAAAGGCCTCAGGGAGAATTTTCACACCTTTTAGCTAACCCAGGCAGTTAATGAGATTTTGCCCTGTCAACTCAGAAAACACAAAAGGAATGGGGACATCACTCAAAAGGTAGAATGCTTGCTTTCTGCAGTCTCCTACAGTACCTTTCATTCATGGGTCATGGAATGAAATGTAGTCATATGTACATACACACGCACACATGATTCAACATCTTGTTACTAAGGAAAAGGTGCAACTAGCTGCGACTGGCAGGAATATTTGAATAACACTTACAAAGTACCTACTGTGTGCCAGAAAGTACAAACATATGAATCACTACCTTCACCGGGAAGGGTTAATGTTCTTGCTGTATGGTCGGGTCAGGATTCATGAAATTAAATCGAAAGGCAGTGACTAGAGGAAATATGAAAATTCCCACACAGATGAGATAAAGGATCCGCTTTCAGAAGGAAATTGATCTTTGGGGTTTGAGACACACTTTGATTCTGAATATATTGAGAGATACTCTGCCAGTCTCACGGTCCACAGCCACAGGCTCAGGGAACCGAGACCACGCCCCTTCCAGTCTCCCTGAGGAATCCAGGAACATGTGGTCAGGCCCAAGTCTCTAGCCCCTCTCTTCCGCCAGTGGAACAGGGTAAGAAAGGCAGAAGGTCTCCAGTGGACTCTGGAAATGGCACCCGTTGCCTTTTACAATGGTGGCTCCTGGCTTTTGCTCTCCTTCTTTTGCCCCTCTCCCTCCTCCCTTTTTCCTCCGCTTCCCCTCTCTTCTCTGCAGACAAGACCTCACTACTTGGAAGTCCAGGCTGACTTCCAACCCTCAATCCTCCTGCCTCAGCCCCCTGAGTACTGAAGATTAAAGCTGTTGCCATACCACCCCTGGCTCGAAATGTTGTCCTTTTTTTTTTTAAACGCAAGATGGATGGCATCTCAGGAAAATAGGTCTCACTGCAAGACTACAGATGGGGTTAGGTGGCCCTGGAGATTCATGTCCTAGGCAAGACCCGAGGAGACTGGATTCTGATATGTCAAAGTCAAGGTTAAGGGGACAATCTTCTCACCAGACTGCAATGCCAGCTACACATTGTTTGGCAGAGGTCTCAGGCCATCTTTACTGCTGCTTCTAAATTTGGGGGTTCAACACTCCGATGAGCCCCAGGGCTGAGTCAATTACCCTACTAGGTTATCACAGCAAACCTACCCAAATCAGAACTCGCGTTGGCAATGGGAAGGCATAAGGTGAAAGCTGGCAGAGCTGCCTGATATTGGACACTGTTCCATCCTCATCACCCAGAGGGCTGGGCCAAGTCAAGAAGGCTCCAGGGACAATGTGTAGGCCCAGGGGTAGGATGGTAGCCTTGAGATGAAGAGCTCAAGGACAGTACCCAGATCCAGAGTTCAAGCCCCATGAACCACCAAAAAAAAAAAAAAAAAAAAAGGCCAGATTTCTTTTTTGGGTAAAGACAATTCTTCAGTAGTTGTCTTTTTTTTTTTTTTTTTATATTTCTCTCACATCTTCAGTCTTAAATATTATGGCTTCAATCTGAAGCTGTGTGTTCTTTTTTTTTTTTTTTAAGTTAGTCATGGAGCTTGAACTCAGGACCTGGGCACTGTCCCTGCGCTCTTTTGTTCTCAGCTAGCTCTCTACCCCTTTGAGCCACAGCACCACTGCAGGTTGTTTTTTTTTTTTTTTTTTTCTATTTATGTGGTACTGGTGAATTGAACCCAGAGGTTCATGCATGCTAGGCAAGTACTCTATCACTAAGCCACATTCCCAGTCCCCACAGTTGGTTATTATTCACAGTACTAGAGATTGATCTCAGAGTCTCTCCCTTGCTAGACTGTCACTCTACCACTTGAGCCATGCCTCTTGTTATTTTGGTTGTTTTGAGACAGAGCCTCAAACTCATAATCCTCTTGCTCAGACTTGTGCTGGGATTAGAGGCACGCACCATGACACCTAGCTTGGTTAGAATGTTTTCCAATGAAAGTTGTTTTTTTTTTGAGGGGGGGAAGAGGATCATGGGGATTGAACTCTGGACCTGGGCGCTGTCCCTAAACTCTTCAGTCCAAGGTTACTGCCCTACCCATGGGCCTTAGCCCCACTTCCCATTTTCTAGTGATTAATTGGAAATATGAGCCTCATAGCTTTGTATTGCCTTGGCTAGCTTTTGCTGGTTAATTGGAGATAAGAATCTCACAGATGTGTCTGGCCAGGTAGATCAAGATCCTTGAGTAGCTAGAATTACAGCTGTAATCCTTTTTTTTTTTTTTTTTTTTTTTTTCCCCCCGGCCAGTCCTGAGCACTGTCCTTGGGTTTTCTCAAGGTGAGCGCTTTACCCTTGAGCCATAGCACCACTTCCAGCTTTTTCTGTGTATGTAGTGCTGAGGAATCGAACCTGGGTCTTCATACATGCTGGGTAAGCACTCTACCACTAGACTAAACTCCCAGCCCCCTGTAATCCATTTGAAAATGATAATGATGTGCTCTCAGTGAAATGTGATACCAGAAACATCTGAAGACTATTTTCTCCTAGTTGACATCCTCTTCCTTTTGTCTCGGTGTTCTGATTCCCCGCCCCACCCCCATCGTCTTCAGAGCCCGGTAGGGGCCTTCAAAGAGGGTGACAAGGAGAAGTCTGAATTCTGCAGGTAGAGCGCAAGACTGACAGCCTGTTCAACCCGCACTCAAATCCACATGGCCAGGGCTTAGGGCAAGTTGTTCTCTGCCTAAACTTGTTTCCTCATTACTCCAATTTTGTTAAGGTTCTTCAGAGTGTCTTGGAGCTAATGTGAGGATTAGATGAGCTAATTTATCATCATCTCAGGGTGCTGATCCATAGTCTTTCCTTCCCCATGTTGGAAGGGAGCAGAAGTCTGGCTGGCCAATCTCCCATACCACTTCTTCCCCTCCCAGCAAAATGTGCTGAGTGGGGAAAACCCTGGGTAGCCTAGCTTCTCTGGAGAGACATGGTAAGGAAAGGAGTGTTTGTTTTTTAATCAAGAGCTTTCTGTGTAGTCCAAGTTGACCTCAAGCCCTCAATCCTCCTGAGTGCTGAGATTACAGGCATGTCACACCATGTCTAGCCAGACTGTTTTGAAGGTCTTACCGTCGTGGGTAAGGTCTCATGGGATGGGTCTGATGGCCCATATCTGTTATCCCAGCACATAGGATGCTATGGGAAGATCAAGAGTTTAAGCCGGGCACGGTGGCTCATGCCTGTAATCCTAGGTACTCAGGAGGCTGAGATCTGAGGAACCCAGTTCAAAGCCAGCCCAGGCACTAAACTCCGTGAGACTCCTATCTCCAGCTAAACCACTAGAAAACGGGAAGTAGTGCTGTGTCTCAAGGGGTAGCCTTGAGCTGAAGTGCTCAGGGACAATGGCCAGGCTCAGAGTTCAAGCCCCACAACAACAAAAAGTGTTTGATGGGAGGCACTTGAAATTCTAGCTACTCTGGAAGCTGAGATCTGAGTATAATGATACAAAGTTAGCCTGGGCAGGAAAGTCTATGAGACTCTTTTGTCCAATTAACCACCAAAATCAAGGACTGTCACTGTCACTCAAATGATAGAGTTCCAGCTTTTTTTTTTTTGCCAGTCCTGGGCATGAGCTCAGGGCCTGAACACTGTCCTTGGATTTTCTCAAGGCTAGGGCTCTACCACTTGAGCCACAGCACCACTTCTGGCTTTTTTTCCTATGTGTATGGTACTGAGGAATTGAATCCAGGTCTTCA
This sequence comes from Megascapheus bottae, assembly GCF_031878675.1. Taxonomy (NCBI): domain Eukaryota; kingdom Metazoa; phylum Chordata; class Mammalia; order Rodentia; family Geomyidae; genus Megascapheus; species Megascapheus bottae. Next base: position 8,714,965 of record NC_143536.1, on the reverse strand, counting down.
TGCATGCTAGGCAAGCACTCTACCACTAGACCAAACTCTCGACCCCAGAGTTCCAGCTTTGAACAAAAAGCTGGTTTGTAGGCATGGCTCAGTTGGTAGAGCGCTAACCAATGAGCTAAAGTGTTAGGTATTGAGTTTAAGTCCTGATCTCAGACTAAAAAAAGGTTAAAAAGCCAAGTAAGAGGCCCTGACTTCCTGCACAGTATGGTGGTATACACACACACACACACACACACACACACACACACACACACACACAATCAGGGAGCCAAATCAGGTGTCACTGGCAGCCTATGAAATATTAGGGTTCAGAAAATCTCCAATTTCGAGTTCTCTCCTCACCAGTTGATTTGCTGCCTGTTCTTGGATGATCATGTCTCCTCTCTGGACTCTGAATGCAATGGAGTTCTGGCAAGGTTGTAAGGCCTTCGCAGTATTGGCTTCACACATTGTAATCAGAATACAATCTGATACTCCCAATGCTGGCAGCTACCTGAGTCTTCATGCCTTCTCCATGTGGCCTTAGAGCTCTGCCTGGCTGTGTAACCTTGACTCTTGTACAAATGCAACATACTTCAGTAGAAGGACTAGTTCCTAGCCAGGTGGGGTAGTGCACACCTAGAATCCTAGGACTCAGTAGGCTGCAAATAATTTATTTCTTTTGTTGTTGGTAGTAGTCCTGGGGCATGAACTCAGAGCCTAGGTGCTGTCCCTGGGCTCTTTAGCTCAAGGCTAGCGCTAAATATACCACTTGGAGCCATAGTCCCAGTTGGTTTTCTGGTGGTCAATTGGAGATAAGAGTCTCCTGTCCTAGCTGGCTTTGAACTGCAATCCTCAGGTCTCAGCCTTCAGAGTAGCTAGGGTTACAGGTGTGAGCCACCATCTGCCAGCTTTTACTTTTTTAAATGCTAAATAATATTCCATTGTATACAGATAGCATTTTTTTCTCCCTCCTCTTCCTATTCGCCTTCTCCTCCCTCCCCCTCCCCCTCCCCCTCCTCCTCTTGCTCCTCCTCCTCCTCCTTCTTCTTCTGTACTGGACCCGGGGCTTGAACTCAGGGCCTGGGCTGGTGGGCCATCACTTGAGGCACAATTCTACTTCCAGGGTGGTTAACTAGAAATAAGGTGTGTGTGTCTGTCTGTGTGTGTCAGTACCAGGATTCAAACTCAGGGTCTGGAGCACCCCCTTGTCTTTTTTCTACTTCAGCTGATGTTCAAATAGCTTTGAGTCACAGCTCCACTTGTGATTTTTTTTTTTTTTACTGGTCAATTCAAGAATCTCTTGGATTTGTCTGCCTATGCTGGCTTTAAACCACAATCCTCAGATCTCAGCCACCACAGGAGCTAAGATTACAGGCTTGAGACACCCACTGTGGAACATGAATACGACTGGGTGGGACACCCAGTCACACCCCCTTATTTGAATAAGACCAAAGGGAACAGGAATGATAGATACTCTGTGCAGGTGTGAACATGGGATTCAGACAGGTCCAAACCCAGCCTGCAACTAGCCCAACAGGCTCTGCCAAAGATGGAAGAAGGTTGCCAGAAGCTTCAGAGAAGGATGAAGCCATCCAGTAGAGACAAGCTGAGAAAGGGGTGGAGAAGAGAGAAAACAGGGATTCAAGAAGTTATCAAAGCTAGGTGCTAGTGACTCATGCCTGTAATCCTAGCTACTCAGGAGGCCAAGATTTGAGAATCCAAGTTCAAAACCAGTCTGATAGGAAGGTCTGGGAGATTCTTATATCAAATTAACCACCAGAAAACCAGACTGGAGCTGTGGCTCAACTGGCAAAATGCTAGTCATGAGCAAAGATGCGTAGGGATAGCACCCAGGCCCTGAGTTCAGGCTCCAAGAATGGTACACGTTCACACAAAAAGCCAACAGGAGGGTGAGAGTGAAAGTATTTTTTTTTTGCCAGTTCTGGGACTTGAACTCAGGGCCTGAGCACTGTCCTTGGACCTTCTCAAGGCTAGAGTTCTACCACATGAGCCATAGCACCATTTACCATTTCCAGCTTTTTCTATGTATGTGGTACCAAGGAATCGAACTCAGGTTTTTGTGCATGCTAGGCAAGCACTCTACCACTAGGCCAAAACTCCCAACCTGAGCGTGGCAGTATTTAAGAACTTCAGAAGTGGCAGAGCCCTTCAACCTGCAAACAGCAACTGAAGCACTTGTTCCAGGCCTAGAAAGAGTTCTGCACAGAGCCCACATCCCCACAGAGTCCTCGCAAATTCCCTGCTTGGTGAAGGGCACTCATGGCTGTGCCCATGGTCCCTTTTGTGCTCATGGCTCTTCTGTCCCTACTTAGCACCCGCTCTGTGGCCTGCTATGTTCCAGGTTGACAGTGAGGAAGAAGAAACAAGAGCTAGAGGGGCACAGGGGTGCGAATAAAAATAATTAGTGGACTCAAGGCCAAAGGCCCTCAGTCCTGATTGGCTGAGACAGGAACAAAGGGGTCAGCTGTGATTCCTGGAGCCACAGTTCCATCAGTCCACCTGATCAGGTCAACTCTGTGGCCGGGGCTGGGGGGTGGGGCAGAAGGGGGACCTCATCTTTCGAATGAGCAGAGTGGGGAGGGCACATTGTCCTTTGATGTACTGGTGAGGACCAAAGGTATCTGGGATGTGCTCCTACGTGCCCAGGAATGCCCGGGAACATCCAGGCTCCAGGACGGGGCGTCACCTGTGGCTGACTCATCCCAGTGCCTCCTGCCACCTTGCCACAGCCACACCCCAAAGTCCTTTGGACAAGTTCTGATCACAAGAGCTTGTGTCTGTGGCCACTGGAACATGCCCCAGCCACCCCCCCCTCCTCCTCATGGCATGCCTGCAATGACCAAGGTGATATTTGATGTTCATTTCTGTATCTGCTGATGGGAAAAGGGGCGTGGTCCTTGGGAATGGGCTGGCAGCATTTCTTGGGGGGAGTAGCCTGTGGCCATCCAGAGCATCTGGGACACTGGCTATAGGTGGTGGTCACCTGGCAGTGGCCCCCACAAAACACTCGTGGGCCTTTGTTCTTCCCCTCCCAGAAGTACCTTCTTCGCTGCCTGCTCAGTTTCTCCTTTTGTGCCCCAACCTCATTTACTCCAACCAGACCCATTCCCCTTCCGTGGGGAGCCCCGTTCCCTCCATGCAAAGCCTGGACTCACTGCGCATTTAGCATTTATTTCCTGCTTTTCATCGCATCTTTTAGTCTTTCCTGTCCCAGCTGGCTTTGAACAACAACCTTCAGATCTCAGCCTTCTGAGTAGCTAGGATTACAGGTATGAAGCCACTGGCACCCAGTTCATCCACCTTTTATTATTGCTGGTTTTCAATTTTCTCCTAAAAGGACATGGGTAGAGCTGGGCGCCAGTGGCTCACACCTGTAATCCTCGCTACTCAGGAGGCGGAGATCTGAGGATCACAGTTCAAAGCCAGCCTGGGCTCAAAAGTCCATGAGCCTTTTTTTTTTTTGCCAGTCTTAGTGCTTGAACTCAGGGCCTGAGCTGTTCTTGGAGTTTCTCAAGGCTAGAGCTCTACCACGTGAGCCACAGGACCACTTTGGGCTTTTTTCTATGTATGTGGTACTGAGGAATCAAACCTGAGCTTTATGTATGTGAGGCAAGCACTCTACCACTACCTCAAGCTCCCAGCCCCCATGAGACTCTTGTCTCTATTTAACTGCCAGAAAACTGGAAGTGGTGCTGTGGTTCAAGTGGTAGAGTGCTAGCCTTGAGTTGAAGAGCTCAGAGACCAGAGTTCAAGCCCCACAACTGACAAAGAAAAAACAACCTCTCACAGACTTCCCGGCCCAGGCTGGCTTAGAACCACAATCTTCAGATCTCAGCCTCCTGAGTAGCTAGGATTATGGATATGAACCACCAGTGCCCCGCTCTCCGGCAAGTCATGCAGGGGTTAAGAGATAGGAGGATCTTCTTCAAAGGTATACAAGTGCTCAGTAAGTAGTGATTTTCCTACTACTGGGATTAAATGTTTATTGAGTATCCATTCTGCAAGGCCCTAAGGAGTCAGCAATGAAAAGACAGACACTGTACTAACAGCTGAGGCAAAATGAAGGCACCTGGCCCAGACAGAGCCTGCCAGAAACGTGAGGCGCCCTTCCTTTCTCTCCATGAACACACTAGGACTCCATGACCCCCCAAGGAAACCTGTAGAAAACCTGATGAAGGCTGGCAAGGAGTCCCAGGGAGAACATTTTCAGCTAGGGACAATCTCTGAGCATGATCACTGCATCTTCTCTCCTATATCTTCCACCTACCTGCTCTGACAGGGTCTAAAATTGGGGTGTTGAGACTTTACTTTCCTGGGGCCCAGCCTGTGGCTCACACCTACAGTCATAGTTAGTCTGGCTTTTCTGAGATCAGAAGATCATGGTTCCTAGTCAACCCAGGTAGAAAAAGTCATAAGAGGGCAGGTGTCGGTGGTGCATGTCTGTAACCCCACCTATTCAAGAGGCTGAGATCAGGGGTCGGAGTCTGACTTAGTGGTAGAGTGCTTGCCTAGCATGCACGAAGACCCAGGTTCGATTCCTCCGTACCACATACATAAAAAAAAGCTGGAAATGGTACTGTGGCTCAAGTGGTAGAGCTCTAGCCTTGAGAAGGTCCAAGGACAGTGCTCAGACCCTGAGTTCTCAAGACCTGAGACTGGCAAAAAAGGCATTGGTGGGGGGGCAGGAAGTGGGAGTAAAACATAAGAAGGGGTATCAATGTTCAAGAAGTAATGGACCCACTACCCAATGAATGTAACTGTAACCCCTCTATACATTACCCAGACAAATAAAATACAATTAAAAAAAAGAGTCTGAGATCTGAGGATTGTGATTTGAGTCCATGAGACTTAAGCGGTAATATTTTTTTTTCTGAGATTAATTGGAGATAAGAGTCTCACAGATTTCCTGCCTGGGCTGGCTTTGAACCATAATCCTCAGATCTCAGTCTCCCAAGTAGCTAGGATTATCAGCGTGAACCACCTCGACTGGCCCTCCATTTTTTTTCTCTTTTTTTTCCCCCCCTTTTTTGCCAGTCCTGGGCTTGAGCTCAGGGCCTGAGCACTGTCCTTGGACTTTCTCAAGGCTAGAACTCTACCACTTGAGCCTCAGCACCACTTCCAGCTTTTTTTCTTCTACGTGTGTGGTACCGAGAAATCGAACCCGGGTCTTCGTACATGCTAGGCAAGCACTCTACCACTAAGCCAAACTCCCAGCCCCGCAATATTTTTTTTAAGCCAGAAGTAGAGCTGTGTCTCAAGAGGTAGAGTGCTCCAACCTCGAGCATAGAAAGCTCAGGTCCAGGCCCCTTAGGGACTGTCACAAAAAAAGAAAAAAGAAAAAATGTTAAGAGTTAAAGGGAAGAATGAATGAGAAAAGGACATATCTGAATATCACTTTTATGTTGTTGTAACAAGTATGCCACGTAGAAACAATATAAGGAATGGTGTTGGAAGAGAGGGACTAGATGAGAACTCTCTGTATTTTCCCATCAAATTTTCTGTAAGCTAAAAACTGCTTAAATATTTTAAATACATTTTTTTTTGCCAGTCCTGATGCTGGAACTCTGGGCCCAGGTACTGCCCTGGCTTCTTTTTACTCTACCACTTAAGCCTGGCTTCTTCTGTCTTTTCAATGCTACTAACATACAGGTTTCTCCATCCTGAAGTTTCTCTCTCTCAGAAAAGGAGTTGTGTTGTGTGAGAAAAGTGACCTTTTTTTGTCAAAATGGAAGATTCTTAATGACTTTCCTGCCTTGGCTAGCTTTGAATGGTGATCCTCAGAGCTTAGCCTCCTGAGTACCTAAGGTGACAGGGATAAGCCACGCATTCCATAAACTTTGACCTCTGTCCGAAGCCCTGTGCTGAGGATGTCACCTGTCACAAGCCACAATTCCTCCACACAGGTATTCACACTCTGAGGGAGCAAATGACAAAAAAAAACAGATGCTAGTTCAGGGTACGTAGTGTCCAGAAAAAGAGCCTGGATTACATTCTATACTGTGAAGGTAATGGAGCCAGGTGCCATGGCTCACAGCTATACTCTTAGCTACTCAGGAGGCTGAGATCTGAGGATCCTGGTTCACAATGGAGAGAGGCTTATCTCCAGTGAGCCAGCGAAAAAAGTTAGAAGGGAAGATGTGGCTTAAGTGGTAGATTGCCAGCTGTGAGGGGAAAAAGCTAAGTAAGAGCATGAGTTCAAGCCCTAGTACTAGCAAGCACACACACACACACACACACACACACACACACACACACACACACACACACACACACACACACCCTGTCAACCAAAATGCCTCCTGGGCTTGATCAGAGTTTAGTAGCAAGAGACACCATGGGCCGGCCACTGGGAAGTTGTTAGCAGGTTTCTGAAGACTATGACTGCATAAGCATGTATGTGCAGTGTAGGTGGGGAAAGACAGGAGTGAGCAGTGTGCTGGTGCCAGGTGCGGTGGTGACACACCCCTGTAATTCCAGCAATAAGTTAAAAAGTGGGTGGGAGGGGGAACTGATAGCCACAGAACACTCCTGCAGGAGCCCTGATCTTTGTGTCCCAGTTGTGGGGTGGGGGGGGGATTGGAGGTGGTCAGACCTGAGCCTTTGATCCTCTCATCAAGCAGCCTGGCCTGACCTCGCCACGCTTGGGAGTCTACGCCTGAGGCAGCCAACGCTCCCACTCCTCTTCAGGTTCCCAGGTCTCTTTTGAACAGGCTAGGTGGAAGGAGCCAACCTGTAATTATCCTGGTGATAATTAGAGGCACTTCCATGGCTTTTTTTCAACAAACATTACACAAGCTGTGGCTCTCTCACTTGGAGGAGGGGGGGCCAGGAGGAGAGCCAAGCACCCCTCATGGGGGAAGGGGAGCCGTGTTCCTGCCAAACACACCTGATTCCCAGGCTGAGGCCCAGGTACCATAGATACACCTGGGGCTGTGCCAGCTTGGAGCTGAGCGTTGCTGGCACAGGGACCGAATGTCACTCCCTGAGTGCTACAGGCTAGGCAGCCTGCAGATAAACTGATGGCTTCAGCTTCACTCCATCCTTGCCTTCCCAGGGGCCTGTAACCTGCACAGCTTTCTTTGCTGAGGTGCCTTCTAAGTCTCTTTTTCCATCTCTCTCTGCCATGGGGCTTAAACTCCAGACCTGGGCACTGTCCCTGAGCTCTTTGTGCTCAAGACTAGCATTCTACCACAATGAGCCATGGCACCACAGAAGTCTTTGATCTGGCTTCAAACTTTGATCCTCAGATCTCAGCCTCCTGAGCAGCATGAGCCACGAGAGCCTGGCCTGCCTTCTGAGTCTTGACGACGTTCATGGAACTTACTCAAACTGCTAGTCTCTGGCCCCAGCACTGTCTCCTGGGACCAACCTCCCCACCCCAATGTCTTGCATTCACTGTGGGGTCACAATTCATGATTTCCTGAGAGATAATTTGGGAAGATATGGTGTAGACCAAGGAAAGAAAAGCTTTCTCCTTTTATATTCCAAACATCTTCCTTCCTTCCTTCCTTCCTTCCTTCCTTCCATCCATCCATCCTTTTCTCTCCTACTCCTTCCCCCCTCCTCTCTCTCTCCTCCTAGTCTTGGGGCTTGAACTCAGGGACTGGGCATTGTCCTTGAGCTTTCTCAGGGCTAACGCTTTACCAGTTGAGCCACAGTTCAATTTGCTATGTATGTGATACAAAGGAATCAAACCCAGGGCTTCATACATGCTAGGTAAGTACTCTACTACTAGGCCACACTCCTGGCCCTTTCCTTCCTTCTCTTTCTTCCTTTCTTACTGTCTTTTAGATTTTTCCCTCAAAGCTGGCGCTCTACCACTTGAACTACACCTGTAACTTCCAGCTCTTTCATAGGTAATTGGAGATAAGAGTCTTTACTGATTTCTCTGCCTGGGCTGGCTTTGAATTATGATTGTCAGAGCTCAGTCTCCTCAGGAGTTAGGGATGAACTATAGATGTTGTCTTCCTTCTTATCTTCCAGCACCATTTTTGCGCTGGACAGATTGACCTTCCCATCCGACAAAGGCCTTGATTTTCATTTCTTTGCCATTCAAGTTCCATTCACCCAACACTAAACTTCAACTTGGCTTAATCTTTGGTGACTCACTAGGAACCCAAGCCCAAGTGATTCGCCCAGAGGCACTGCATGTCATTTTTGTTTCATTAGCTACCTGTCCGATCTGTTTTGTTCTTAGCTCCCCAGAGAGGGAGCTTCTGCACTCTCCCAAAGCCACTCCTGTCCATGCCTTTCCCATGGGACCTAAAGGCTCAGTCGTCCTCCTTTGAGATGCAGCATGGCTGCATGTCTTATTCAAGGACACAGTTAACTTTCTGTAATCACATCTGGCAAAATTGTATAAGTTCCAACAAAATGTCAAGAGTTTAGGATGGGCTTGGTGGTCACACCTGGAATTCCAGATACCCTGGATGCAGAGGGAGGAGAATCCTTCAAGGGTTCAAGGTCGGCCCTGGAAATATTAACACCCTTATCTTTCAAATGAAATACAAACAAAAGGGCTAGGAGTAGAGAATTTGCCTAAGAAGGGTGAGGCCTTGAGTTCAATCCCCAGTCCCCCATGCATGCAGGAGCATGCACATGTACACACATTGTTTAGGCCTTCTCATCTGTCCATAATGTCTGGCAGGATTTATGGCTGGATAGATAGTTGAAAGGTGGTATCTGTGAGTGGGATATATTTTGTGGGTGGCTGCTTGATCATATCAGTTGGTCCTTTCCGCAGGTTCTCTGGTGGCTCTGCACAGGAGATACATGGGCCCTGGATGGTCCTGGCACCCAGCAGTGACGGAAGGAGGAAGAGAGCTTGCTTCTAGAGGAAAAATGTACTTGGCTTTCTCATGAAAGCGTTCCTCAAGGGAAACAGGCAAGCAGTAGTTGTATGGGCAATGGCCAACTGATCCATTTGCAGATAGATTCAGGGTGTGGTGTTCTCTGTAAGGCTGGGAAGGCCCTGGGAAACTGGATCAGAGCTAGAGTTTGGCTTCATGTTGGGACAGCTGTAAAGGAAGCAGGGTATGTCAGTTTCAGGTGTGAGCGCTTTGCTCTCTGTGAAGAAGGGGTGGGAACTTCAGGGGATTATACTTACAGTGTCTGTTGCCTGAGAACGTTCCAAAAACAATTCACAAACATAATACTTTGCAGTGAAGCGAGGTCCTTCAAGGTTTGGCCTCAATACACGTGTGTGTATGTCACTGGTCCTGGGCCTTGAACTTAGGGTCTGGGTATTGTCTTTTGCTCAGGGCTAGTGCTCCACCACTTGAGCCACAGCTCCACTTTTGGCTTTTTTTTTTGCCAGTCCTGGACTTTAGTTAAGGGCCTGAGCACTGTCCTTGGACTTTCTCAAGGCTAGAGCTCTACCACTTGAGCCTCAGCACCACTTCCGGCTTTTTGCTATGTATGTGGGATACTGAGGAATTGAACCCAGGTCTTCGTGCATGCTAGGCAAACACTCTACCACTAGGCCAAACTCCCGGCCCTACTTTTTTTTTTTCTTGTAGTATTAGTGGAGGAAAGAGTCTCACAGCCCATCCTGCTCAGACTAGCTTTTTTTTTTTTTTTTTTTTTTTTGCCAGTCCTGGGCTTGAGCTCAGGGCCTGAGCACTGTCCTTGGATTTTCTCAAGTCTTAGCACTCTACCACTTGAGCCTCAGCACCACTTCTGGCTTTTATCTATGTATGTGGTACTGAGGAATCGAACCCGGGTCTTCATGCATGCTAGGCAAGCACTTTAACCACTAGGCCAAACTCCCGGCCCCTCAGACTAGCTTTTAAGCACAATCCTCAGATCTCAGCCTCCTAAGGAGCCATGAATGCTCAGCCAACAATCCACACACAACAATCCACAGCACAAGGTCATTCACCGCAGGCCTGTCCAATCTCTTCTTGAACCTATGTATAGGCCTTAACTTATTAACTTATTCCAGTCTTTTTTTTTTTTTCCTCCTAGTCCTGGTGCTAAAACTCAGGGTCTGGGTGCTGTCTCTGAGCTTTTTTGTGCTGAACGCTAGTGTTGTATCACTTGAGCAACAGTGCCACTGCCAGCTGTTTTGAATGGTTCATGGGAGATGAGAGTCTCACGGAGATTTTTTTTCTGCCCAGACTGGCTTCCAACAGCAGTCCTCAAATCGCAACCTCCTAAATAGCTAGATTACAGGTGTGAGCCACTGGCATCTGGTTCTTATGCCAGTCTTTAACCAGAATACCTTCTGTCTGTCTAGACAGTCTGTCTCTCTCACCAGTGCTGGGGTTTGAACTCAGGGTCTGTGCACTGTCCCTTAGCTTTTTGCTCAAGGCTCTATAGAGTTTGGTTCTGCACAGGTTTCCACTCCCCAGATGCGCAGTTCTTGATCTTGCTGTTCTGTCAGGAGCTCTCTTCTCTACTCTGTGTCTTTGTAGGGCTGTAATATCCCAGCCATTTTTGGGGGGCCCTGAAGCCCCCAACAACAGAATCACCAGCACTCAGTGAACTGATCTAGTAGTCAGTTTAACAGCAGCGCACCTTAGGGCTGATAGGGAGCAGCTCGGATGTGCCGTGGGACTGAGCTTTTAAAGGTAAATACCACACGCAGGTAGTATGACTTCATCTTATGATGCCCACAGTCAATAACCACAAGGATGAAAGCACACACAGGTGGTCATAATCACTTGCAGGTGGTCGAGCTGGTTAAGCATTTTTACGAAACCAAAAACAATCTGGCAGCTAAGCCTGCCAGGTTATGACAGAGCCAGGTCTTTGTCACCTTTTCACGTGTCTGCTCATGTCCCCTCCTCAAGGCCTCCTTGCCATAGTCACTCTGTCTTCATTCCTTTGTGTTATCTTCATAAAACTTAGCAGCCTCTGAAATGATCTCCATGTCTTGGGCTATTGGCTTGGGCGTCAATGTCTCTTCCTTCAAATGTGAGCACCTGGAGGGGGACCCTGAGCTGAATTAGTTGACATGATTGTTGGTTGGTTCTAGGAAGGCAAACCTAGGCTATTTGATTTGGCACTGACCCTGGGCGCAATCAAGTTTAGCTGCTGCACAGAATATTTGCTCAGAGAAGGAAGGAATCGACTTAGGAATGAAGGAATGCAGCGCTCGGGCCGCTGACAGACGGGGTGTGTGATGGTCGAGGACCCGGGGCCAGCTGCAGATGCTTGACTGAAGGCTGACGGCTGGATGGCAGAGGCAGAGAGAGAGGGGGGAGACCGGGGGGGGGGGGAGGGGGAGGGGAGGGGAGGGGCGAGAGCAGGGAGAGAGGGGGACAGAAGAGAGGAGAGAGGGGAAAAAAAAAAACCCCGTGCACTGGGGCTTCTGATTGGCTGCTGCGGGAGGGGGGGCGGCGGCGGCGGGAGGCGGCTCCACAGCCGGCGGCTGTGCCAGCCACAGTTGCCTCGAACCCTGGAGCCGACGTCTCCGGGCAGGGGCCGCGCGCGAGGGGCGGGGCGAGCGTCACGTGACCGTGTTTTGGGCACGTGACCCGCGCGGGGCCTCGCTCGTCCCCCCCCCTCCCGCTGGCCTCCTCCCTCGGCGGGTGTGATCCGAGCGGCCTCGCCTCACCGCCTAGCGCCCCCCTCCGCTCCCGCCGCCGCCGCCGCCGCCGCCGCCGCCGCCCCCGCCCGCGCCCGCCGGCCATGTCCCCCGGCCGCCGCCGCCGCCGCCCGAGCTCGGCGTTCCCGCGGCCCGGCGCGCCCTGAGCGCGGGCCCGTCTTGCCGTTCGCCCGCCCCGGGGCCCCCTTGTTCTCCGCGCCGCCGCCGCCGCCGCCATGTTGGGTTTAGAGCCGCAGCGGAGCCGCCGCCGCCGCCGCGGGTGAGGGAGGCCCGAGAGCGGAGCCCGCCCCGCCCCGGGGCCCAGGGAGCGGGGCCGCCTCGGAGCCCGGCCTCGCCTCGGAGCCCGGCCTCGCCTCGTTCCGCCCGCAGTGCCAGCCAGCGAGCCAGCGAGCCAGCGAGCGCCGGGCCCCGGCCGCGCCTTCCGCTCCTCGGCCTGAGCGAGCCCGCCGCCGCCGCCGCCGCCGCGGGGCCCGGCCCCAGCCTGCCGCGGGGCCCCCGGGAGGCAGCGCCATGGCGGAGCAGACCTACTCGTGGTGAGTGCGGAGCCCCGGGAGGCCGCGGCGGGCGGGGGCGGCCGAGGGACCCCCAGCGGAGGGACCCGCGTCCGGAGAGGGAAGGGGGATGGAGGTGGCGGATGTCATCCAGCCACGGGCGGAGCGGGTGATGGAGGAGGAAGGGGAGCTTGACCCCCCCCCCCCCCGAGAGTGGGATTCCCTGTGGATGGAAAGTTGACTCTGACGAGCACCCCGGAACTGACTTGTGGGGGTGACTCCTGGGGCTGGAGGAATCGGAAGGGTGGAGAGAGGAGGACCAGGGCAAAGGTGGGTCACCGCCGGGCTGGAAGGGCTGGTGAGAACAGGTGATCCGAGGCAGAACTCGTAAGTGGAGGGAGAGGGAGGGAGAGAGTGAGTGGAGGCACTGTTTCCCCCCTTCCCCCTTGGGGGGTGCTGCTCAGCTCCAGGATGGGGAGCTAAAGCAGAGCTGGCAAGGTGGGCAGAGGCCCAGGAGCCAGGCAGGGGAGCCTCCCTGGATCTCCTCGTTCTGGAGGAGGAAGGCATGGCAGAGGTGTGTCTACTCTGTTGCGAAGAATCGAAGTGGCTGGGTGCCCCTGGGCCAGTTACCGAGGTGGAGGATCTGCCAGTTGGGTCTTCTGTGGGACTTGTGAAGTTATTGAGTAGGACCGGAGTGCATACTTGCCGTTCGTGTGATGACAACGTATGTCTCTGAAGGAAGAGTCCGGTGGTGAGGAAAGAGGGATGCAAAGATGCCCGCTTGCTGCGGGGCCAGAAGGACAAAGGTAGTAGAAGAACGTGGACAGAAGAAGTAATAGGAGATGGCAGTGTGGGGGAAATCTGGTTGCAAGCTGGAGTGGTGATTTGAAAATGGTTCATTCTTTGAAGCACATGTGGTTTAGAACACAACTGTAGACTTTCCCTTCTTCGAAAACAGCATCACTGAATGGAAGAGTCATGGCGTTTGAATTTGGAAGAGCTGGTTTGGAAATCCAGCCCCTTCACTGGACCCTGACTGGACTGACTTTGCTTTATAACTGGACAGGATAGTGAGTTCTTCATTCTTTCCCCCTTATCTGTAAAATAAGAGGATTACCTTTATCACAGGTTGAAAGGTGAAACGACTACCTTTCTTTACCAGTACTTGGCAAACCGGAGTGTTGTATTTTACTGTGAAGTGGCAAAATTAAACTCATGTTTATCATAGGGAAACATAAAGGAAATTGGTGATATCTGAAAATGAAGAATGGTTATAAGACAAGAATTCATTGTGTCTTGGCTAGGAAAAAGAGGGATGTTGATGGAAGATTAAGTCACAAGGGAACTTCAGTGATGTCTACACAGTCTCAAATAAAAAATAGCAGTTGTGACTGCAACATGTGTTTTAAAAGGATAAACTAAGGTAAACGTGATGGTTTTGAATAGCTTCTCAATGGCGAACCTGTTCCCCTTGGGTAATTCCCATAGAGCCCTCTGTGAGGACACCCAGCTGAATCCTCACTTTGCTGTTGCTACCATCCTCTATCGAGGGCCTTGAAAAAGTAGGTCAAGAATGGGGGGAAGCCAGTTGCTGGTGGCTCACACCTGTAATCCTAGCTACTCAGGAGGTTGAGCTTTGAGGATCATGGTTCAAAGTCAGCCCAGGCACAAAAGTCGATGAGACTCATTTCCAGTTAATTACTAGAAAATCAGAAGTGGCACTGTGGCTCAAATGGTAGAGCATTGGCCTTGAGCTAAAGAGCCCAGGAGTATCGCCCAGGCCCAGAGTTCCAAGTCCCATGACCCAGTGGTTGAGTGGGACAGCACATCTGTATAATTCCAGATTTACTGGAGGTAGACGCAGAAGGATCTTGGTTCTGAGCCGGCTTGGGGGAAAAGTTAGCAAGAAACAAGTATGCAAGCTACCCAAGAGGCAAGGCCTAGGTTTTGTCAGTATTATGACCCAATCTACCCTCAGGGAAAAATTTTAAAAAGGTAACTAAAAAAGCAAAAGGGGGGGCTGGGAGCATGGCCTAGTGGTAGAGTGCTTGCCTAGCATGCACGAAGACCCGGGTTCGATTCCTCAATACCACATTCACAGAAAAAGCTATAAGTGGTGCTGTGGCTCAAGTGGTAGAGCACTAGCCTTGAGGAATGCCCAAGAACAGTGCTCAGACCCTGACTTCAAGCCCCAGGACTGCCCTCCCCCCCAAAAAAGAGAAAAGGATTGGGGGCATGATTCTAGTTGTAGAGTCCTGCCTAGCAAGCCTGGCTCGCCTGCTCGCGTGCTACCGCGCGCGCTCTGTCTCTCTCTGTGTCTCTCTCTCTCTCTCTCTCTCTCTCTCTCTCTCTCTCTCTCTCTCTCTCTCTCTCTCTCTCTCTCTCTCTCTTTAAAATTTTTAAAGTGTAAATAAAAGTTTCATCAAACTCCTTGATGTAACAACTTTGTGTAACACCTTTGTCCTCCTGGGCACAGCGCTTTTTCTTGCACATAGACTTTGAGTGCATGCTAGTAAATTTTCAGAATGATTCACGTTTTGTTGAGATGCTAAGTATAAGGACCAGTTACAGAAACAAAGACTTTCTGTCTAGCCCATGTACCTATTAAAAGAACATTTTTGATAATTTGGTTTTCTGGTGTTGACTATGAGTAATGCTATTCCTTAGTACAATTTCAGATAAAAACTACTGATAAAATAGTTGGTAGTCCTTAATAAAATTTCAAATAAAAACTACTGATAGTAGTAACACCAGAATCTTCCCCCCCCCCTCCCCAGCGCTGTTTTCCATAGGTTATTTATTTATTTATTTATTTATTTATTTTTGGCCAATCTTGGGCTTGGGTTCAGGGCCTGAGCACTGTCCTTGGACTTTCTCAAGGCTAAAGCTCTACCACTTGAGCCTCAGCACCATTTCCATCTTTTTTCTATGTATGTGGTACCGAGGAATTGAACCCAGGTAGGTATTCGTGCATGCTAGGCAAGCACTCTACCACTAGGCCAAACTCCCCGCCCTCCATAGGTTATTTTTAGGATAGATTCTTGATTCTAGTCAGGGCTTGTATATGAGCTGAGATTTGCCTACTGTGGGACTTCCATGTTGCTGGCATTACAGCATTCACCACTGCATTCAGCCTCCTTTATTAGAGACAGAGTCTTCTCTGACTGACCTGGAGCCCTTCTCCTCCTAGACTCAGCCTCCACATATGCTTGGGATGACAGGCATGCACCATCGCATCTGGCTGTGGACGGAAAGAGATCTTAGGAACTTCTCTGCCTGGGCTGGCCTTGAATTGTATCCTCCTTTTGTCTCACACCTTCTGTTTTAAAGATTATGTCTTTCATCTGAGGCTGTGCGTTCCTTTTTAAACACAGAGTTGGTGATAACATTTGTACACTGGTAGTACTGCAGTTTGAACTCAGGTTTTATGCTTGCTAAGTAGGCACTCTACCACTTAAACTGTGTGGGTTTCCAGACCTTGCCGTTTTCATCATTTTTCAAAGAATCTCTTTTTGCCTGGACTATCTTGGATCTGGATCCTTTTTATTTTTTTTTGTCAGTTGTGGGCCTTGAACTCTGGGCCTGGGCGTTGTCCCAGAGCTCTTCAGCTCAAGGCTAGTGCTCTACCATTTGAGCCACAGCACCACTTTTGGTTTTCTGGTGGTTAATTGGAGTCTCATGGACTTTTGTACCCGGGCTGGCTTTGAACCCTGATCTCAGATCTCAGCCTCCTAAGTAGCTAGGATTACAGGCGTGAGCCACCAGCACTTGGTGACAGTGGTCATTTTCTAAGTCAAACTCTGATAGTATGATGGTAATGGCTTTTTGCTACAGCTGGACTAAAATCCAAATTTCTTAGTGCCATTTTTTAAGGCCTGGGCTTGTGTATGTCTTTGACAGATGACAGATAATAAAATTGGGCAAGACCCAATGAGTTACACAGGGGCAAGACTCTTTCTGTTCTCCAGTGTCTGGCATTATAATAGATGGTTGGTAAAAGTTGGCTGAACAAATGAATGATGATGCCTTTGTTACCTCTCTTAAGATCTGATTTTAGGGTTGTATTCTATTGTGGTAGTGGACTTTATTACAACAGGTATTTGCAAGTAGTGCTGAATTTGAGAATACAGAACTGCTAAACTAATGGAAATCAGTTCTAATTTAGGATTATTGCTCTGTATCATTGTACCTGACATGATCATTCACAATTGTAGCTGCTGGAAGTTTTTCAGAAACTAGTTGAAAACATATGTTTAGGATTATAGACTTGAGAAGATTTGCTTATTATCTTAAAAACATGTTATGCCTATAGTTAAAGTGCTATGATAATGTTGTTTGGGTGATGCGTGATTTAAACCAAAATTAGTCAAAGCTAACACCATGAATTTGTATTTAAATCATTTTTCTTAGTGTTTATTATGAATACTTTAGGGGGGAAGAAAGGGAGTTTGTAAACTTACCATTCCATAATTACCAAGTAGTACTATGAATTTAAATTTATGATGTTGATGTATATCAAATTTCTGTATGATCATTTGCTTTAGTGATGACAAGTGCTACTGAGTTACAAGAACATGTATAGACTATATAATTGTATTTTACTATTATTATTATTGCCAGTCCTGGGCTTGAGCTCAGGGCCTGAACACTTTCCTTGGACTTTCTCAAGGCTAGAGCTATACCACTTGAGCCTCAGCACCATTTCTGGCTTTTTTCTATGTATGTGGTACCAAAGAATCCAACCCACGTCTTTGTGCATGCAAGCACTTTACCACTAGGCCAAATTCCAGTCCTGCATTTTTTAAATTTAATTTTATTGTCAAGATGATATACAGAGGGTTTACAGTTACATACGTAAGGTAGTGAGTATATTTCTTTTCAAGCATTATTGCCCCCTGCATTTTATTTTAATATAATAAACGAAATGAGTTACACAGGGGCAAGACTCTTTCTGTTCTGGTATTTTTCTCCCATGTGGAGCATTATAATAGGTGGTTGGTATAGTTTGACAGAACAAATGAATGATTATGCCTGATAAATAATATTAATTTAATTAATATTAACACTAGTTTTCAGCATTGTGAGTATGTCTGTATATGTACGTGTGTGTGTGTGTGTGTGTGTGTGTGTATGTGTGTATGCCCTGTGCCCTATTCCTAGGGCTTGAAGTCAAGGCCTAAGCATTGGGCTTTCATATTTATGGCTAGCTATCTAGCGCTCTACCAGTTCAGCCAACTTTTTGGTGGTTAATTGTCTTTTGGACTTTTCTTACCTAGCTGCTTCCAACAGTGATCCTCAAATCTCAGCCTCCTAAGTAGTTAGTATTACAGCTGTGAGCCACTAGCACTGGGCGAGTTTTTAGTATTTTTAGCCTTGTTTCATCAAACCATCACATGAAAAAAATCATGGAATGTTTTGAGAAGTGATGGAGTGCTGTTTTCTTTGAGTACTGTTGACATCTTTATTGACATCTTTAATTGAGTATTGTTGACATTTGCAGCCTACCCCCCAAAGTAAAATGTAATTACATTTGTAGGATTGTATAATCTATTTTTTTTTTTTGCCAGTTCTGGGGCTCGAACTCAGGGCTTGGGCAATGTCCTTGAACACTTTTTACTCAAGGTTAACTCTCTGCCATCACTTGAGCCATAATGCCACTTGTGACTTTTTTTGTGTGTGTTGTTCAGGAATCGAACCCAGGGTTTTGTGCATGCTAGGCAAGCATGCTATCACTAGGCCACGCTCCCGGCCTATAATCTATTTTTTGATGTTAGTAGAGTTTAATGGTACCTCCTTAGAAGTTAAAATATTGGCTTTATGTGTTAAATGTGTAAATAAGAAGTGGTTAAAATTTGAGTTTTGGTGGCATGTTTCAAATTTTCAGTGGCATAGGTTCATCTTCTAAAATTCTAACCTTCGAGGTGTTTAAAGGTACTCCAGATGACCAAACTCAGTTACATGTGAAAAATCTAGTTTGTTTGTGTGATAATTCAAATTGTTACCTCCAGTTTTTGTTTTAATGATCACTAAGTCTATGATTTAAAATGTCCCGTTTAGTTAATGTAAGATTAGATTGAAACCAGACACGGATGGGTCATGCCTGTTATCCTAGCTATTCATGAGGCTGAGATCTGAGGATCACAGTTCAAATCCAGCTCAGGTAGGAAAGTTTGTGAGACTCTTATCGCCAGTTAACCACCAGGAAAAAATTAAGGGACCTTACCCAGGCCCTGAGTTCAAGCCTAGGACTAACTACCCCCTTTCCTACCCCAGAAAAAATTTGATTGAACACCTATAATAAAAGTTAAAGTTTGTGGGCCAGGAGCATGGCCTAGTGGTAAAGTACTTGCCTAGCATGCACAAAGCCCTGGATTGGATTCCTTAGTACTACAAACACAGAAAAAGCCGGAAGTGGTGCTGTGGCTCAAAGTGGTAGAGTGCTAACCTTGAGAAAGCTCAAGCCCTGAGTTCACACCCCACAACCGGTTTAAAAAAAAAAGTTTGTAGTTTTTTAAAAGTATTTGACTAGCTGGGCACCATTAGCTCACACCTGTAATCCTAGCTACTCAGGAGATTGAGATCTGAGAATCGTCCAGGTTGGAAGCCTGTCTGGGCAGGAAAATCTGAGACTCTTATTTCCAATAAACTACTAAGAAAAAAACAAGTGACACTGTGGTTCAAGTGGTAGAACTCTAACCTTTAGCACAAACACTAGCTCAAGGGCAACCTTGAGTTCAAGCGCCAGGCCTGACCAGCCAAAACTATTAAACCAGTTTGAATTAGCCAAACAAGAGATCTTATAAAAAAAAAAAAATTCCAGTTCTTGATTTACAGGGTTTAGCCAAAGCTGGTAGGAAAAAATTTAATCATCTCTCTTCTAGTATTGAAGACACAGTAAAGGGCTGTTTGTTTATTTATTAATTTTTAATGTGTTCTAAAAGTGTGTCCTAGTTGTTTTTAGATTGTACATTATAATGAATAGACATGATCACCCAGAAAGCAATCCTTAAATTGACATTTGGAATCATGGGCTGTGGATTACTTCAATTCTGGTTCTGTGTAGGATCAGGAAATTTCTAGTTTGAGAGCAATTTCTCCTCTGGTTAACTGGTCTAGCCTTTTCTTAGTCTTAGTGTTTTTGTTTTACTTCGGATGCTGTTCTTGTCTTCTGTAGCATGTTGGAGGGGCCAGTGAGGTAATGCTTGTAGAAGTGCTCTGTAATTTTTGTTAAGTGCTCAATATAGGCAAGCTATTTACTTTCTACGTTATTTGTTAAGTTTCATTAGGTTATAGGTGATGTCTCATTATAGGAAAGTCCAACCTGCATTTAAACTTTGGAGATGTCCATTTAGTTAAAAATGCCATGTTCAAAGAAAAAGAATAGTTTGCAAGTTTTAATTATTATTGTCTTTGAATGGTCCACAAGGTCAACATCTTTTAGTTACAAGTTTCAAAATCCATCACATTGAAGAAAAGCAAGGAAAATCATAGGTTTTTGGTTTTTTTTAATGTGATAGTTCTGTTTTTGTTTTTTGAAGATAGTTTCCAGTTTACTCAAAGAATAGTGGTGTGGATAAATCTTACCCTAGATTACTTTGTAGTGGCACAGGAAAGTTTTCCATCCTTTTAACATGCCTGAAGAAAGGATATATGTGGCAATTTCTTATCTGCTTCCTTATTCCGTCTAGTCTGTGAGAGACAGGCACACCCACTTCCCTTCTTCCAGTCTGGGCTTCACTCTTAACCTAAATAGGACATGCTCAGTGAAGGTTTTCATTGTTTCTTCAACCTGGTTATACCCATGGCCTTACCTAAGTACAGTGCCTGACCTTGTTTTATTGTGTCTTAATTTTTTCGAGCATTGTCTAGATTGACCTTCAAAACGTGACTAAATCTGTAGACCTTGTCTGACAGCCTAAACTTGAATATGTACATATGCATATGTGTGTGTGCTTGTTCCCCAGTACTGAGGCTTAACCTCAAGGCCCAAGTTCTATCACTTGAGCCACAGCTCCATTTGTGGCTTTTTGCTGATTAATTGGAGATAAGAGTCCTGTGGACTTTCTTTCCTAGCCTGGCTTTAAGCTGTGTTCCTCAGATCTCAGCCTCCTGAGTAGCTAGGATTACAGGTGTGAGCCACTGGCCTATACTTTTATTTATGTCTTTATTTTTATGCTGTCCTTGGTCTTGGTGCTGTCCCAGAGTTTTTATGCCCAAAGCTAGTGTTCTGCCACTTGAGTAACAGTTCCACTTTGGCCTTTTGGTGGTTAATTGGAGATCAGCATCTCACAGGCTTTCCTGCTTGCTTTGAACCATGATCTTCAGATCTCAGAGAAGCTAGGATTACAGGTGTGAGCCATCAGCACCTGCTTATAGCATGTACTTAAAAAGAAATATTCTGCTTATACCTACAGTTCTTCTCTGATGTTATAAGCTTTTAGGCATGTATACTCATTTTTAGAAATACTTGGAGTAATACTGTCAGTAAGCATTAGTTATAAAGAACACATTCTACTTTACCTTTGCTTTTCAATTAGTGCAGACAGTTTTTAGAAATGCTACCTGGCTAGCAAAAGTTAGTTGAAGATTACAGATAAGGTCAGTTACTGAGAGGACAAAGAAGGAAGCACTACTGGGGAAGCTTGGGAAAGTCAAATTGAGAATGGAGTGAGAAGGACTTAACAGTTCAGTCAGAGATAAGTTAATTAGGAAAGTGTAGGGGGCTCAAGAAAATCAAAAGCACAAAAGATGTTCTAGGGGCAAGAGTGTTAAAAGCTGCAGGTTTTCAGCTGCAGCTGAAAGAAAAACCAGGCTACTGAATTTGTAAAGGAAGTCATTATTGAAAGTGCACTAATAAAGATCAGAGTAGTAAAGATGAAAGTCAAATTAGGATGGGTAATGAAGACATAAAGGTCTCCTTTGGGTGCTGACCATTTGTTTGGGAAGATAGATCACAGGGAAACTGGGTACTTGTATAGGCAGCAGAATCTATAAAGGTCTTTTGTTTTTGGTTTTTAAATAAGGAAGTTGTATGTTTGAAGGCATGAAGAAGAAATTGATCCTGGAAAGAGATTTTTTTTAAAAAAAACTGTAGCTTAAATTTAGAGATGTTCATCCTCAATTATTGTGGCTGTTTCAAAGTTGTGAACTTTAAGCTGGTGGGATGCGGTGGCTCACGCCTGTAATCCTAGCTACTCAGGAGGCTGAGATCTGAGGATTGTGATTCAAAGCCAGCCCAGGACTAAGGTCTGGGAGACTCTTATTTCCAATTAACCACTAGAAAACAGGATTAGCGGGGCCAGGAGTTTGGCCTAGTGGTAGAGTGTGGTTGCCCTAGCATGCTCTTAAGACCCTGATTTGAGTCCTCCGTACCACCCACATTGAAAAAGCCAGAAGTGGTGCTATGGCTCAAGTGGCAGAGCCTTGAGCAAAAAGTGTCCAAGGACAGTGCCCAGGCCCTGAGTTCAAGCTCAGGACTGAGGAAAAAAAAAATTAATGCTGTGGCTCAAGGGGTATGGTGGTAGCCTTGAGCTGAATATCAGCTCAGGGACAAGCCCAGGCTCAGGGTTCAAGCCCTGCGATAGACAAAAAGTTATGAACTTAGTGGGAGATATTTAGTGTGTATTAGTCTTTGTTTTTTCTTTTTCTTTTTTTTTGTGCTGGTCTTGGGGTTTGAACTCAGGGTCTGGGTGCTGTCTCTGAGCTATTTTGCTCAAGGCCAGCACTCTCATTTGAGCCACAGCTACACTTTTCTGGCCTTTTCAATGTGTGTGGTACGGAGGACTCAAATCAGGGTCTTAAGAGCATGCTAGGGCAACCACACTCTACCACTAGGCCAAACTCCTGGCCCCACTAATCCTGTTTTCTAGTGGTTAATTGGAAATAAGAGTCTCACAGACCTTAGTGCCTGGGCTGGCTTTGAATCACAATCCTCAGATCTCAGCCTCCTGAGTAGCTAGGATTACAGGCGTGAGCCACCACATCCCAGTTAAGTTCACAACTTTGAAACAGCCACAATAATTAAGGATGAACATCTCTAAATTTAAGCTATAGTTAAAAAAACTCTTTGCAAAATCAGTTTCTTCTCCATGCCTTCAAATATACAACTTCCTTATTTAAAAACCAAAACCAAAAGACCTTTATAGCTTCTTTGGTAATTAATTGGAGGTGATTGTCTCATGGACTTTCTTGCTCCACCTGGCTTTAAACCATTATCTTCCGATCTTCACCCTCCTGAGTAGAATTGCAGGAGTGAGCCACGGGCTCTTTATTTCTTTTGGTCCTCTGTGGTGTGCATGTGCGTTGTGGATGAGTGTGTGAGGGTGACATGTACATGGTCCTGGGCTTGAACTCAGAATCGGGGCATTATCCCTGGGCCTTTTGCTCAAGGCTGGTGTTCTACCACTTGAGCCACAGCTCCACTGACAGCTTTTTGGTGATTAACTGAAAATGAGTCTCAAGATTTTTCTTGCCTAGGCTGGCTTCAAACCACAATCTTTAGATCAGCCTCCTGGGTAGCTAGGATTACAGGCATGATCCACAATGCCCAGCTAGGGGTTTTTGGGGGTTTTTTTTGGTCACTGATTCTGGTTGTATTATGTTTAGATGTTCTGGTTTCTTTTTTTAATGCCTGAGTATGAAGTTCAACCACTCTTAAGTCTGACTTTTTATTCAATACAGCCCTGTAGTCTTGCTCCCCCCCCCCCTTTTTCTTTCTTTCTTTCTCTGTTGATCCTAGTGCTTGAACTTGGGGCTTGGGCACTGTCTGTCTCTGAACCTCTTTGTGCCCAAGGCTAGCGCTCTACCACTTGAGCCACAGTGCCACTTGTGTTTTTTATTTTTCCTGAGGAGTTTGACTTCAAACCACCGTCCTCAGATCTCAAGCCTCCTGAATAGCAAGGATTACAAGCATGAGCCAGATAGCCAGCTTTGCAGTCCTGCTTTCTTTAAAATATTTATTTGATGGCGCCGGGAGTTTGGCCTAGTGGTAGAGTGCTTGCCTTGCATGCCCAAAGACCCGGGTTCGATTCCTCGGTACCACATACATAGAAAAAAAAAAAGCTGGAAGTGGTGCTGAGGCTCAAGTGGTAGAGCTCTAGCCTTGAGGAAGTCCAAGGACAGTGCTCAGGACCTGAGCTGAAGCCCAGGACTGGCAAAAAAAAAAAAAAATATCTATCTATCTATCTATTTATTTGAGGGCTAGGAATGTTGCTTTAGTTGTAGGGTGCTTGCCTAGCATGCATGAAGCCCTAGGTTTGATTCCTCGGTATCACATAAAGAGAAAAAGCCAGAAGTGGCATTGTGGCTCAAGTAGCAGCTTGCTAGCCTTGAGCAAAAGCAGCTCAGGGAATGTGCCCAGGCTCCAGAATTGCCTCCCTGCCCCTCCCCCCCAAAATGGTTACTTGAGCCATAGTAACAGCTGTCTTCCCCAATAATTTAAGATGGTTAGTCTTTCTTCCAAATCTCCATGTAAGTCCTACCTGTCTTTTAGCTTTAATTGTCCTCTTGTTCCAGGACCCTCAAATTGCCAAGGGAGAAATTTAATTAGCCCTTTTATCTGTTCCCATCATAGAGGCTGATTTAAGATTTTCTGACCTTCTATTAAATTAAAACGTCTATCTTCCAACGTGACAGTAAACTTAGTTAAGGGTAGGAGCAAGCCTATTAATTTTATGGTAGAAGGACCTACACGTACTAGGTGCTCAAGATTATTTGTTTATAAACTCAAGGACTTGCGTTCTCACTGGACATTTTTACTCAGGATTGGCACTACCACTTAAGCCATATCTCTACTTTCTCAGATTTATTTAAATGGAAAAATGTTTTAGAGGTGAAATTGATTAAATCTTGAGTTATAGAATAAAATGTCTCCCTAAAATACAATGTCAGGGCACATAGAAAAAAAATGAGTAATACTTAACCTAGCATTTTACTGCTCTTTCAAACAAACACTGCCTCTTCTGTGTTATGTATATTATACAAGTATCTCATTTTGTTCTTTCTTTGAGTTAATGAATTGGTAGCCTCTAAATATTTCAAATATCTATATAAATGTAAATGCATGTACAAGTTTTACTTACAGTTTCAGCCTTCCTTGGTATGAATTTTAGATGCATGTTTACATTTGCATATTTACATTGGATTTTTAAAAATTATATTTAGCAGTTTAATTACATTTAGTCTGTTATTATTTCCATTGCTAACTGGATTTCTTTTTTCTTTCTCTCCCTCTCCCCTCGCTTCCCCTCCCCTCCCCTCGCTTCCCCTCCCCTCCCCTCCTCCTTCCTTCCTTCCTTCCTTCCTTCCTTCCTTCCTTCCGAACTGCGTAACTTGTGGGTAGGGATGGGAGCAGGGGGGTGTGGAGGAATGTGAAAGAAGGGGTGAAAATGCCCAAGAAGCATTGTTCTCATAACCTGCCTTATGAAACTGTATTCCTGTTGTACTGCTCCTTAAAAATAATGATAAACACTGGATACTGGTGGCTCATGCCTGTAATCCTAGTTACTCAGGATCTGAGGCAGTAAAGTCCCCGTGAGACTCTTCCAGTTAATCACTCAAAAAGCAGGAGTGGTGCAGTGGGCTCAAGTGGTAGAGCACTAGCCACTAGCCTTGAGTACAAAGAGGCTCAGGGAAAATACCGAGGCCCTGAGTTCAAGCCCCACAACTGACCTCCCCAAAAATGATTAAAAAAGTATTTTAAAATGTTTGATAATTTTGACAGATAAAATCCTGAAACTCACTCCCTTAAAAAAAAGCATTTCATAGGAAACTTTCTGTGAGATATGTGAAACAAGCTGGAAAGTAGCTTTAAAGCTATTTAATATTTCTACTTTGTTGGCCTCTGGTTCAGAAAATCACATTGCTTGTATTTAAAGCTATATATTATCTTTATAGCCGGGTGCTGGTTGCTCACACCTTCTATCCTAACTACACAGGAGACTGAGACTTAGAGATTCAAACCTAGCCTGGGCAGAAAGACCAAGACTCTTTCCAATTAACCAGCAATATCCCTGGCTGAAGGCATGCATGATTCAGTTGATAGAAGCTGTGGTAAACAAACTCAACATTTAAGTCCTGATACTCGTATCACACACACTTTTTTTTTTAATAATAGAAACTTGTTATCATCTTTTTTCCTGCTTCTAATGTTCCTGTTCCTTTTCAGTAATTTCTTGTCTCTTGTTGAATTAGTATTCAAAAAGAGGAATTTAAAATATCTTGGTTTGATATGTGCATATTTTAAATTTAATAGATGTAGCAGTGCCTCGATCTTAGGTCAGAAGTAAGTAACAACAGCATCTGAAATAAGCATCAAAAAATTGGAGGAGTAGGAGACTATTTTCTTGGCAGTATTTGAGGGAGTACTGGGGTTTGAATTCACGGTCTTAGGCATGCTAGACAAATGCTCTACTACTTGAGCCAAGCCCCGCCCCTTTTGCCTGTTCTTCTTTTTCTTTTTTTCTTTTTTGATAGGTTCTCATGCTTTTAAGCCTGTGTTTGCCTTTTACAGGAGATGTAGTCCTCTCCCTGCACTTTCTACTGCTGAGTTTGTTTTTTTAATTTTTTTTGTCTTCATTTCTTTAAAATATATTTTTTATTGTAATTAATAGAAGGGTTACATGATATTTGCCAGATAAATGGTGCATTAATTCCCACACATTGATACCCTTTCACATGTCATGGTCCCCATTTCCCTTCCCCCCTTCCCCACCCCTCATCTTGTTTTCCCCCGTTCCCTATCCAATTTCAGATAACCAAATTCAAATATATCCAATATTGCTGAGTTTGTTTTTTGAGTTTCGTTCTTGCCAACTTTATTTTTTGGCTTAGATTAGTGTCAACCTGGTAGCTGGGATTATGGGGTTGTACCACCATGCCACTCTTTTTTTTTTTTTTTTTTCCCCGTGGGTCATGGGGCTTGAACTTGGCCTGGGCGCTGTCCTCTCCTTGAGCTCTTCAGCTCAAGGCTACAAACCTACTCTTGAGCCCCACTTCCCATTTCCTAGAGGTTAATTGGAGATAAGAGTCTCAGGGCCTTTTGTGCCCTGGCTGGCTTTGAACCTTGATCCTCAGATCTCACCCTCCTGAGTAGTTAGGATTACAGGCGTGAGCCATCACGCCTGGCTCACCATGCCATTCTTATTTTTGTTTTTGAAGCTTTGCATGTTCCTCCTCCATGACAAAAAAGAAAAAAAACTATAGGCCTCTGGATGATGTATTAAGCTGGTAATTTATGGATACAAAGTTTTAAAGGCTAAATGTTATCAATGAACTTGAGAAAAAGCAATAACAAATAGAAGAAAAGCAATGATTAGCAGACATAATTAGACTGGAGGCAGAGGCAAAGATTAGAATTCCACTAGAGCATCAAGTAGAGACATCAAATGGAAAATAAAGCCAGTTTCTAGAGAATAGGTAACCAGACCAGAGTCATCCTACAGAACAGGCACAAATGACCCTAGACATAATCTGAACATCCAGTTTGTGTTTATTTAGATTTTCCATGTTGATAATGAATTAGCATTTAGTGTGTATGTACATAATTGGTAAGAATTTCTGTGTTGGCTGGTGGGAGCATGGTTCAGCAGTAGAACACCTGCCTAGAAAGTAGTAGGCCTCTCCCTTCCACCCATCCACACAGTGTAGAGTAACAAGTGAGGAATATATCATTGTCATAGGCTGAGTAAGGGAAAGTAGTGTTGTTCAGGTTATTGGGCTGAACTTCTTTGGTAATCACCATTTAATTTATGAAACCTTTTCTGAGTACAGTATAAGAATGCTATCACCGTTGACTTATTGCATATAATGTTACCCCCTCCCCTTCCAAACCAGTGGCTTAATGTAGCTGTTTTTAAGGAGCTACAGATTGCCTGGTGTCCCTCTGCTTCTTGCTTCTTTCTTGCTTCAGAGCCATAAATTGTTTGGAAGGCCTCTGTTTTGAGCCCAGGAGGAATGGGCACCAGCCACCCCAGACAGTGGCAAGAGCACCAGAGGGCAAATGGAAAACAACCTAGGAAACTGGCACATTGCTGTTTGTGCTTCATTCTTTTGGCCAGAGCAAGTCTTATGGCTGAAACCAAAGCCAAGTCCCCTTAAAGTGAGAACTACAGGATCACATCGATGAGTAGTCACGAAGTTGAGGTTCCCTTTTCTTTTTCATAGGCAGCTTCATCTGCTCTAGAGCAAAGCATTTCACATGGGTAGATTTTATGAAGGCCCCTTTCATGTAAGCATTGACTTAAAATTCATATACTGTAACAACTGAGTCACTTAAATTGTACTGTTTAGTGCTTGTATGTTAACAGAATTATACAGCCATTATCACAGTCAATCTGAGTGTTTTCTTCTTCCCCCCAAATACTTAGAGGTATTAGGAGTTCATCCTCATTCCACCTTCTCTCCAGCCCCTGGCAGCCACTTTACTTTCAGTCTTGGCTTTGCCTACTATGTACAAAGAGAGTCTTAACATATATGGTCTTTTGTGTCTGTTGTCTTTCATTTAACATAATGTCTATCCATTCTCCTGGTATACATCAGTGCTTCATTCCTTTTTGTTTTGATGGTACTAGGGTTTGAATTCAGGGCTTTATGCTTGCTGTACAGTACTCTACCACTTGTATTATACCTCCATACCCTATTTTGGGGATAGTATCTGACTTTTTGCTTATATTATCTTGGACCCACACTCTCTCTATTTTATACTTCCTTGTCATAGCTGGGATGACAAGTGCACACCATGGTATCCAAGTTGACCAAGATGGATGGCTTTAAACTGCAATCCTTCCAATCTTCAATCCCATGTAACTAGGATTGTAAGTGGGACCCACCACAACATATATACATATGTACATATGTATAGTGTGTGTGTGTGTGTGTGTGTGTGTGTGTGTGTGTGTGTGTGGAGGGAGAGGGAGAGGGAGAGGGAGAGAGAGAGTGTCTATGTGTGTAAACCAGTCTTAACTTGGCACTCCCAATTAATCCTTCTGTCATAACTTTATACACACTGGGATTACAAGTGTGGCTCGCCATGCCTGGCCTGTTTTGCATTTTTTTTCTTTTTGGGATGGGGTAAAAATTTACCATCATAAGTGTATACCTAGGGTGGGAGTTTGGCCCAGTGGTAGAGTGCTTGCCTAGCATACACGAAGACCCAGGTTCGATTCCTCAGTACCACATAGAAAAAGCTGGAAGTGGTGCTGTGGCTCAAGTGGTAGAGCTCTAACCTTAAGGAAAGGCCCCAGCACTGGAAAAAAAAATAAAAGAATAAGTATACCAAGTTATATTTAATCTACTTATTGCTTGGTAGATATTTGGGTAGTTTCCATCTTTTGGTTATTTTGTGTAATGCTGTTATGAACATTTGTTGTATGTGAATGTTTCTGAGAGTGCATGATTTCATAAATTCTCATGGGTGATTACTTCAGAGTAAAATTGCTGTCTCATAGAATTTCTGTTTTTAACATGTGAGGAATTGCTGAACTGTTTTCCAAAATGACTATCCCATTTTACTTTCTCACTGACATTAGGAGGGTTCTAATTTCTCTATTGCTTCACCAACAGTTGTCCTTGTCTGTGTTTTAATTATAGTGAGCTGAGAGTGGTCTTTCATTGTGGTTTTCTATTTGTTATATTTAATTACTTATATTTAATTAAGGGCTTATAGGGAAAAAGCAGTGGTTTTTAAATTAGATCTATCTGTTTTTAAAAATATAACTCCAAAGTCAAAATGATGGTTTATGTGCCTAAAAAGCTTGCATAAGAAAAAATATTGAATGTATATCTTTTTGCTTACAGCTTTTTCCCCCCCCCATTTAGGCCATCATTTATTTATTTTGTATGCTAAAGTCATTTCAGGGGGGCTGGGAGTGTGGCCTAGTGATAGAGTGCACGAAGCCCTGGATTCAATTCCTTGGTACTACATACACAGAAACAGCCAGAAGTGGTGCTGTAGCTCAAGTGGTAGAGCACTAGCCTTGAGCACAAAGAGGCACTCAGGCCCTGAGTTCAAGCCCCACAGCAACAACAGTAGCAACAACAAGTAGGTGATGCTAATTTTGGTTTTTGTGCTGAAAATGGGTTTTAAACTATTGGTGCTCTATCACTTGAGGCACCTCCATTTCTGGTTTTCAAGTGTTCATTTGGAGATTAATAGAATCTAACAGACTTTCCTGCCCAGGCTGGCTTCAAGCCTTAATCTACAGATCTCAGTCTAGGGTTACAGACATGAGATACTGGCTTCTGGGTGATGTGCTTCTCTTTATGCTTCTGCCTGGGGCTTGTTAGATCTGTGGATTTGTACTTTTCATCAGATGTGTAAAATATTTAACCATTATTTCTACACACATGCACAGACACAAACATACACTTGGCATTTTTACTCTTCTACACCCTTTCCTACACCTTTGTTCATCTATGTACACTAGTTAATAGTGTCCCAAAGATTACCAAGGCTGTGGTTTTGTATTTTTTCAATTCTTCTTGCTATGGATAGTCTGTGTTGGTGTGTTCAGGGATCTTTCCTTCTTCTAAATGTCATCAGTGATTATTCCCACCCACAATGAGATAATATATGTAAATTCCATTTGAGTTTAAAAAAAAAAATCCCCTAGCTGGGCACAGTGGTTCATGCCTGTAATGAAGCTGGAATTTTGAGTATTGCTGTTTGGAGCATTGGCTCCAGTCATCCATCAAAAAGCCAGAAGTAGAGCTGTTTCTCAAGTAGTAGAGCACTAGCCTTAAACAAAAAAGCCCAAGGGCAATACCTAAACCCTGAATTGAAGCCCCAATACTGACAGAAAACAACTTTTACTTTTCTCTTTTCTATCACATTCATTTGAAATCTTTCTAAATTTTGTTTCAGTCTCCTTTTTTCTAATTTCAGCATATCTGCCATGTACAGTCTGAATTTTCTTCCAGATATGACTCCTCTTGATACTTTGTATGCTTGAATATTGTGAATTGTGTATTTTGCATTACTGGTCAACTGGATCTTTGTTACACCTTCCTTAAAAGATGTCCAGCTTTTAGCCAGGCGTGGTGGCTCACTAAAAACCCTCCAATTAATCATTAGGAAATGGGAAGTGGGGCTGTGGCTCAGGGGTAGGGCTGTAGCCTTGAGCTGAAGAGCTCAGGGACAGTGTCCAGGCCCAGAGTTCAAGCCCTATGACCCACAAAAACAAACAACAAAAAAGGATGTCCAGATTTTGTTCGCTACTCTGGAGTCAGTTTTGGGTCTGGTTGGGTCTTGTTAAGGTTTTTATGACTGTAACTAGTAGTGATTGTCTCAGGACTAAAGGGAAAATCTCTCTGCAAATGTGTAGAGGCTGGCTGTCCATGCAGCTCCTTCTCCCAGCATTCATCCTGTGTCACTGTTCTAGCGGCCTCAGATTTCCTCACTTACCAGGATCCTTAGGTTCTCTTTCAGTGTTGTTTTCAGTTCTTTCCAGCTCTCACTTTTTTACTCCTCTTTGCTTCTTTCCTTTTAGAATATTATTATTTCATTTGTTTTTGCCAGTCCTGGGCTTGAGCTCAGGGCCTGAGCACTGTCCTTGGACTTTCTCAAGGCTAGAGCTCTACCACTTGAGCTTCAGCACCACTTCCAGCTTTTTTCTATGTGTGTGGTACCAAGGAATCAAACCCAGATCTTTGTGCATACTAGGCAAGCCCTCTACCACTAGGCCAAACTCCCGGACCCTAGAATATTGCACATTTTAAAAAACTGTTGCTACTACAGCCACAACATCTTTTGGATTTGGATGGGGTTAAGATAGTAAGAGAGGCATCCTGTAACCAGAGGTACTAGATTCCTCTTGGTTTACAAGGGATTGTAAATATATATAAGTCTATATGTGTTCTCTTGATCATGTTGGGGTTTTTAATGTGTTTGTGTATTCTGTTTACATTAAAAGAAGCAAAAATAATTGCTGCTGCCTTGTCTGCAGGAAAAAAAAATAAAAAACTGTTGCTAATAGAAAAAGTAGAATGTTTTAAAAGTTGTAATTCATTTATCATTTTACTGTCTTCTTTGTTTGTGTGTGTTAATACTTGAGCTGGAACTCTGGCCCCTTGCTTGGCTTTTTCATTCACAACACTCGAATTCCCTCACTTGTTTGCTGGTTAGTTAGAAATAGAGTCTCAAGGACTTTTCTGTCTGGGTTGGCTTTGAACTTCAATCCTGTGGCTCTTAGCTTCCTGTTAGCTACTTAACTAGAATTATAAAGTGAACCACCAGTGCCTGGCTTTATTATTCTTTATTGTTGCTCTACTCCTTGAGCCACAGGGACACTTCGGGTTTTCTGGTGGTTAATTGGTGATAAGAGTCTCTTGACTTCAGTGCCTGGGCTGGCTTTGAACTGCAATCCTCAGATCTTAGCCTCCTGAGTAGCTGGGATTACAGGCGTAAGCCACCGTGCCTGGCCCCTTTAAAATTATTCTTAAGCACTTTTTAGAGTAATTAAGTGATTTTGATTATAATTTTTAAACCATTTGAAAGCTTCAGTAACTTTTGTGATTTTTTTTTTTTTTTGCCAGTCCTGGGCTTCAGCTCAGGGCCTGAGCACTGTCCTTGGACTTTCTCAAGGCTAGAGCTCTACCACTTGAGCCTCAGCACCACTTCCAGCTTTTTTTGTATGTATGTGGTACCAAGGAATCGAACCCGGGTCTTTGCGCATGCTAGGCAAGCACTTTAACCACTAAGCCAAACTCCCGGCCCGATTTTTTTTTTTTTAAGTACTATGCTGTGGTTAGTAGCTTGTGGAGGGAATAGTAAAATCCAGTTTACAGAGCTTTTCATTTTCTTAGATGAATATTTGAAATCATATTTGAAATTCTTTTGTTCTACTACACATACATTCCTAATCTTGTTTGTACCTGAGTTGTTTTTAATTACATATATTTATAATATGCTTCTGTATTCATAAGTACTGTGTTGATCTATTATAGTGAATTACAAAGTAATGTTGTATTACAAAGTAAGAACTACTAATAAAATGCTAACTTAATAACTATAGTGATATTTTAAAATAGCTTTGTCATGTGTTTGAGAACCACTTAAGTCAGAGGTTCTCAGTTAGGGTAGTAACTATCCTTTAAGGGACATTTTTAGAATTTGTGAATGTATATTTAGTGATCAAAGAGGGTGATTGTTTGTTTTTGCCAGTCCTGGAGCCTAGACACTGTCCTTAAGCTTTTTCAAGGCAAGCATTCTACCACTTGAGTCACACCATTTCTGGCTTTTTCTGTGTGTATGGTACCAGGGAATTGAACCCAGGGCTGCATGCTAAGTGAGCACTTTGCCACTAGGCCAAACTTCAGCCCAAAGATGGATATTTATTTTTAGTGAGTAGCGAGGTTTACTTCTTGCAGTCTGAGAACAGTGCTGTACAGGAATAAGTATTCTGTCTCATTTGGTGCTTCAAGCTTTACCCAGGTCTGAAATACATTTATATATTTACATATAAACACAAAGTATGTTCTTATACA
The DNA here is from genome assembly GCF_031878675.1 of Megascapheus bottae. Classification (NCBI taxonomy): domain Eukaryota; kingdom Metazoa; phylum Chordata; class Mammalia; order Rodentia; family Geomyidae; genus Megascapheus; species Megascapheus bottae. The sequence continues at coordinate 8,682,439 of NC_143536.1, read as the reverse complement.
ATGCATTTTATATCAAGAGTTATATTAGCTGGAGTGAATGTCCTCTTATTTACAGACTTAAGAGCTTGATGTTTTGAAAAATATCACATATAGCAATACATACAAAACATCACATACGGGGCTGGGAGTTTGGCCTAGTGGTAGAGTGCTTGCCTAGCATGCACGAAGACCCGGGTTCGGATCCTCGGTACCCCACATACATAGCAAAAAGCTGGAAGTGGTGCTGAGGCTCAAGTAGTAGAGTGCTGGCCTTGAGAAAGTCCAACGACAGTGCTCAAGCCCTGAGCCCAAGCCCAGGACTGGCAAAAAAAAAAAAAAATCACATACATCAATGATATTTTAGTAATCGTTAATCACCTGATTTAATCACAGGTTCATGGAGATTCTTCATGTTAATGCAGATTCTGTACTATAAATACCTTTTTTTTTTTTAGTGTGCTGATGCTTAGGTTTCTTCTTAAATTTTGTTTTATTGTCAGGGTGCTTATGTTTTTATGCATTAAATAACTTAAAGGTTAACTTCGTTTTCTTCATGCTGTTATAGCATTATAATTTTTTTTAGCATTTATATGGATAGTTTATCTACAGTTAATACAAGTTCAGCAATAAAAGGTACTATAAATTTAACTATATCACCCCTCCCCCCCACCAAGTATCTCTTAAAGTGTTTGTGACCAGAATTATTTCAGTTCTTGGAGTATATGTAGGTTTACTGATTTTGTGGAATGGTAACTAAGTCTTAAGTATGAAATTTGTTTTTATGTATACTTTACACATAGTATTTAGAGTTTCATATATATATATTTTTTTTATTTTTTTATTTTTTTGCCAGTCCTAGGGCTTGAACTCAGGGCCTGGATACTTTCCTTGGACACATATTGCTCAAGGCCAGCACTCTGCCATTTGAACCACAGCATCCCTTGTGGCTTTTTCTGTGTATGTACTACTGAGGAATCGAACCCAGGGCTTTGTGCATGCTAGGTGAGCACTTTACCACTAGGCTATGCTCCTGGCCCTCATAATATTCTTAAGTAGTTGTATAGAGTTTCGATTTTACATGTTCATATATGATGTTTTTAATATATATGTGAAACAAAGTTTATATACATTGAAAGATATCGAAAAAAAGTTAGTGTCTCTATCCCAGACACCCCCCCCCACACACACCCCACTCCCACTCACCCCACACACAGGGTAGGCAATCTGGCTTTATACCACTACCATCATTCCTGACCCCTGAATTGATATGATAAGGAATCGGTTTTCTTGTACATGAGTACTTAACAGTGCCAAATTCAACAGAATATGTTTATAGCGAATCAGTGATTTGTTAAAAGAATCTAATGGCAGCATGGTGACAGGATTATCAGAACACGTTTCAGCTCTCAGACAGTAGGGACAAGCATAGTAGCTTCCAGACACTAGCTCTGATGTTGTATGTTTCTGAATACTGCATTTTTTTGTTTAGGTGAGAATAAGTACCAGAAGCAGTTGAGGACCATGAAATGAGTCCAGTAGGAATAAGGAGACATTGGCTTAAAAGTATCTCTTTGGCTAATAAGTTGGCATTATTTCTTGTTCTGTTATGAATGCACACTGCTCTAGTCAGTCCTTCAACAGGCCCACTACACATTCTCACAATGTCATTTATAAGCTCTGTTTTGCAGGGCCAAAAATATCATCTTCTTTGTCACCAAAGTTCCCCCCCATAGTGTTATCTGAGGCACTTTTTTGCAGTGTGAAAATAACAGCAAAAAAACCCCAAGCATTATTTTCACAGTCACCACTTTTTTGCCCATGTTGCAGTGCCAGGCACGATTACACTTCTTGTCAAACTCCTGAGAGAACAAAAAGAAAGAAAACTTAAGGATTTTAATGTTAAACCAGAAATCAAGAGTTTGCCTACTGAAAAAGCTAAAAAGCTATAGCCTACAAGGGCAGAAAGAAGAGGTTAGAATTGCAAATTCTTAGAATGAAAGAATGTTGCCTAGCTCCAAGTCGCCTACATAGTGCATTAATGAAAACATGTTTGCAGTCTGGCTAAGAGGATTGGAAGCTGAGGAGGTCAAAAGCAAAAAGGTCAGCCTCAAAGACTGAACATTTTGTTATATATTGTGGTAATTACACACTTCTTGTTCTCTAATCTTCATTGACAGTAGATGAACAGTTGTGGTTTATGTTCTATGGAAACAACTAAAGTATCCTTCTACAGTACAGTATTAACTATACCAAGTTAAAGAGGTAGAAATTTTGCTCAGTACTTAATCTAAACCCATTCCTCATTCCAAAAATGTTAACTGTACAAACAAAATAGCCAGGTAACAGAATTTAAATTCCAGAGTATAAGAAAATTAAGTACTCTTCCTGTTTTGTTTGGTTTTTAAAGCAGAATCTTTGGCAGAAATGTATCCCTAATTTGCATTTAAATAGCTCTCTTCCCATAAGTCCCAGGTTGTTGAGCTACTTATAGCCTGATCCACAAAGTTAACCAGTTGCTGAAACAACTCAACCATCTCCATTCCCAAAAGATCCTAGGTACTAGATTAATTTTCTATGTTACTTTTAATTTAATTTTATTTTTTGTCAGTGCTGGAACTTGCATTTAGGGCCTGGGCTCTGTCCCTGAGCTCTTTTGCTCAAGGCTAAAGCTCTACCACTTTGAACCACAGCTCCTGCTCCCCTTTTCTGGTGGTTAATTGGCGATGAGTCTTGTGGACTTTTTTTTTTTTTTGCCAGTCCTGGAGCTTGAACTCGGCCTGGGTACTGTCCTTGGCCATTTTCCTCAAGACTAGCACACCTCAAGCCACAGCACCACTTCTGGCCTTTTCTGCGTTATGTAGTACCAAGCGTGCTAGGCAAGCACTTTACCACTAGGCCACACTCTTGGCCCTCTTAGGATTTTGATGCCCAGGCTGCTTTCACCCGCAGTCCTCAGATCTCAGCCTCTTGAGTAACTAGGATTATAGGCTTGAGCCAGGTATTAGCTTCTTCACAAGGTTACCATACAGACAGAGGTAAAAGGTAATCTTAGAAGACAAAAGTGGATTGAGTTAGGCAAAATTTGCCTTCACTTACATTAGATGTAATCCAAAAACATTTGGAATATATTAAGTAGCACACCATCCTTACAAGCTATGGATGCACACACTGCTGTGAGTGAAAAAAGGTATTCATTTCTGTTCCGTCTGAAGTCTTGAATTTCCTGTTCCCACTGGATCCCTCCCATAGCTGAGGTTTTCAGCTTCCTTCCCTTGCTGCAAAGGCAGTTTGAGAAGTTAGCAGTTCTGCCTGCCAGTTTTCTATAAACGGTCATTTACCCAGATCCCAATCACTAATATCATGCATTTTGCCTTCACCACCCATGGAATGAAGGCTGGAAGGTCTCCTGCCTAGGCATAAATGCCTCACTGCTAACACCTTGAAAACAGTGGCTAACGCCTCTGTGTAGGAACCAACACGAGGAGGAGCTGCTAGCTACTCCATTTTCTGGTGGAGATCTGTAATAAAAGCAAAAGAATTGCTGGGTGTAGTGACTCACTCCTATAATTCTAGCTACTCAGGAGGCTGAGATCTGAGGATCAAGGTTCGAAACCAGCCACTGACCTCTAGAAAATGAAAGTGGGGCTTGGCTCAAGGGTACTTGGGTAGCCTTGAGCTGAAGAGCTCAGGGACAGCGCCCAGGCCTAGTTCAAGCCCCATGACCCACAACAACAAAAAAAAAAACAAGCAAAAGAATTTAGAGAGCTGAGGGCCAGGTCTTCTCAAGAAGAAAATTCTTTTGTGTCTGTTCTGGAAATCTAATGTCCAGAGATATCCTGTTCCCCAGCAGTTACTTGACAGGAACCTGTTAGAAATAGCTTTGCATGTTGGCTTAATTAACAGGATATAATTAAAATTCAATGAGTTGTTTTTGTTTTTTTTTTAAACAGGATGTCTTAGTTAAATTGCTCAGGAAAAGGATGCATGTAACTGAAATATAAACAAGGGCTAAGCTACCTGTCCAAAGCAGGAACCCTTCAGAAAAATCAGTCTCTGGAGATGAACAGAAAGGAGGTAAATTACTTTGGTAGAAAATACGATTTGGGGGCTGGGAGTTTGGCCTAGTGGTAGAGTGCTTCCCTAGCAAAGGCTGGAGGTGGTGTTGTGGCTCAAGTGGTAGAACTCTAGCGTTGAGAAAGTTCAAGGACCGTGCTCAAGCCCTGAGTTCAAGCCCCAGAACTGGGGAAAAAAACATAGGATTTTTGGGACCGGGAGAATAGCCTAGTGGTCGAGTGCTATCCTAGCATGCACAAAGCCCTGGGTTCCATTCCTCAGTACCACATACACAGAAAAAGCTGTGGCTCAAGTGGCAATATGTGTCCACGGACAGTGCCCAGACCCTGAGTTCAAGCCCCAGGACTGGCCAAGAGAAAGAGAAAATAAAATAAAATTATTTTCTCACATCCAAGAAAGGAAGGAAGGATCTGGAAGAAGGAACTGCCTTGTGTGGTGCCCTTGTTCCCACCTTGATGTGGACCTTGTCTCTTTGAGAGCTTTAACCCTGCAGTGCCCGGGTGGTCTTGCTGTTGCCTCTTCTGAAATGTCTGCATTTTTTTTTTTTTTTTGTGGGTCATGGGACTTGAACTCTGGATCTGGGTGCTGAGGAAGTGGTGCTGAGGCTCAAAGTGGTAGAGTACTAACCTTGAGTTATACTGTTGCCCTTGGGTCACCACGTGTGTGACCCAGGATGAGGATTCACATTGTACTCCACCTTAGGCCCTCACACCTGCTCAGGAAGTCCACACGCGGACCACGAAGCCTGGTGGTGAAGACTCTGAGTCTGGAAGCAGGGACTGGCTGCACTTGGTCCCCTGGGGGAAGAGCTCAGTAGCTGTGGGCCGATGAGAGCCTGGTGGCCGCCTCTGTGGCCCAGCACTGCCCCCACGGGAAGGCCACGGCTCTAAGCTCTCCCATTCTGAATCTAAAGAGGGAGGGCTGCCCAGCGACTGTTCTTTGAATGACCCCCCTTGAGAATGTGTGAGTACATATCCAGCCGCCACGGCCGCCTCCTGAGATCTTCCTTCTTTCTTCCTGTCTTCCTTCTTTTTCTTCTTTCTTTCTTCCTTCCTTCTTTCTTTCCCCCTCCTTTCCTCCCTACTCCCTCCTTCTCCCTCCTCCCTCTTCCTTCCCCCCTCTTCCTCCTCCTCTTCCCTCCTCCCACCCCCCACCCTCTGGTTTGAACTCAGGGCTTGAGCACTGTCCTTGAACTTTCGCAAGGCTAGCACTCTACCACTTGAGCTACAGCACCACTTTTGTCTTTTTCTGTACATGTGGTACCTAGGAATCGAACTGAGGGCTTTGTGCATACTAGGCAAACACTCCCGGCCCCCATGTCCCTCTTCTTACCCTGACTCCCAGGTCAGGAGAATTGATGAATTTCCATTGAATGGGTATTTCTGCAGCAGGGACAGCCATTTGAGCAAACCTCTGGTGCTATAGTGCCCATGGGGAGAGATCCTGGGCTTGGTTTATCTATCTTGAAATGTTTTTGTTTTGTTTGTTTTTAAAGAAACTCTCTTGTATTTGTGGCTGGAAATGTGGCTTAGTGGTAGAGTGCTTGCCTAGCATGCATGAAGCCCTGGGTTGGATTCCTAGGTACCACATAAATAGGAAAACAAAAACAAACAACCCCTGAAACAAAAAACAAAAACCCTGGAGTGACTGTGGCTCCAAGCTCAGGGACAATGCGCAGGCCCTGAGTTCAAGCCCCAAGACTGGGGGTGTGGGGGGAGAAACCCCCTTGTGTTTCTGTTCCTGCCCTACATCATTGAGGGAGGGACCTAGAGAAAGCAGCCTTGGGATAAAAAGGGCTGAGTTTCTCTCAGAATTAAGGAATTCTCTCCAAGTGAAGATCTTTCAGGCCCTGAGGATCTGATCTAAGGGGAGAAGCTAAGGTGGACTTGGGAGTGCTGTGCTGGGATTGTGCAGGCTCCTAGTCTTTCCTGTGTAGATTTATCTCTAGGGTGGGACTGTCATGCTAAGAAAGCCCTCTCTGGCCAGGCACCAGAACTGGCTTACTCCTTTAATTGTAGCTATTCAGGAGGCTGAGTTCTGAGGATTGGGGTGTGAAGCCAGCTCAGGTAGGAAAGTGTTTGAGACTCTTATCTCCAATAAACTAGTAAGGAAAAAACAGGAAGTGGTGCTGAGGCTCATAGTGGTAGAGTGCTAATCTTGAGTGAAAAAGTTCAGGGACAGTGCCCAGGCCATAAGTTCAAGCCCAGTACCAACTGGCACAAAAATAAATGGAGCTATGCTATACTCAGGTAAGTATAATGCAGTATATGCATGTGTACACCTGTAAATGTGACAGAAAAAATTTAAAGTTACAACTTAAAAGCATGCTAACCATTTTTTCATTAAGGCCAACAACCATACAATTAGTAAATTGCTATAATAGTAAATAAATTGCTAATAAGCAGAGAAGTTTTTTTATGTTTTTTATTGTAATTAATAAAAGGGTTACATGATATTTGCCAGATAGAAGGTGCATTAATTCACATACATTGATACCCTTTCACATGTCTTGGTACCCATTACCCTCTAAGCAGAGAAGTTATAATGTTACTTTTTATAGCTGCTTTGAAAGATCAGTTATAGTCAAGAACACATACCAGTGCTAAGTCTTACTTGAAATGCCTCAGTCCTTGTAGTCACTCTGTTCCCAGAAAATGGAAACATCTTTTGGGCAGCTCACTACTTCATGCAGGTGTTTTTGTGGATGTAGTGTTTTTATGGTTGAGTATGCCAAATATTTTCAAGATGTACACTGTCAGTGATGATATGGATGTTCTGTTCTGAGTCCTGTGATGTGTTGTTATGTCAAAGACCTTGACTGAGTACTTTTTGACTCTTTGGTGTTTTCTCTTGTGTTTAAGAGTTAATGAGGTGTTTTCTCTTGTGCTTAGAGTTAGTGTAGCTCCTTTATTACACTCACACACACACGCACACACACACATGTTATGTATGTATATATGTATACATGGTCTACTCGGTTCTACAGAACTCAAAGCTCTGAAATGGGATCAGCAATTGTGTTTGAACAGATCTTCCAGCTGATTGTGATGCTCTGAGAGCCACTGATATTGAAAATTCATTTTGGATAAACTCTGAAACACTCTGTGTTTTGGTGTGATTCATGAAAATTAAGAGAGATGACAAATTGGTGTTACCAATATATGATTTTTCTCTGCTGTTGTGTTTTTTTTAATTAGCATGCATTTGCTTTACAACGGAGGGAGCTTCTTGTGACATTTTCATGCATTATACAATGTATTCCAATCAATCTTCCCTTTCCCTTATCTCCTTGCCCTCTTTCTAATACAACTTCATCATTGCTCCATTTTCATCAATGCCAGCAATATATTTCAATCATTCAACCTCTTTCTCCCTCCTTGGCCTAACCTCCTCCCACTAGTACAGTACCCCCACACAGACCGTTTCTCTCCTCAGTCCTATATTGGTAAACAGATTTCATTGAGGTTCTTTATGCTGTTCTCATACACAGTTGCAATATATCTTAAAATTATTCACTTTCTTTTTCCCTTCCCTAAGTAGTCCCTTAGTTAGACTTACGTTCTATGTTTATGAATTTTTTTAATGTTTGGTGTTAGGATTTTCTTTGTGACATTTTAATGAGTCAGTGGTTTTCAGTAGGCAGATAAAAATGTCAGTGTGTTTTATTTGTCCAACACAAGAATACTCTACTTGTAGTTGACATATAGTCCAGTAGACTTACAGGTCAGAAATCTTACCACATGCAGTTTCCCTTGTCAGCTTGCTTTCTCAGGAAGAAAGTGGGTGAGCAGATGAGTAGCAGTAAGAAAAAAAAAATGTGTCTTTAGTGGAAAATGTCAATTGCATATAATGGCAAACTTAGAGTTCTCTATACTTGTCAGAACATATAATCTGGAAACCAGGCGTGCATTCTGTAAATCTAAGTACACACTTGAGTCAGAATTGGACTGGTGAATGCTTGCAGTAAAGAAATAGGCCCACAGATTCAAAGGCCCACAGATTCAAATGACTGGGGAAGGAACATTTCTTTTATGAACATAAAAGAAATGAAAATTTCCAAATAAACTTTTTTTTTTTTTTTGCCAGTCCTGGGCTTGGGCTCAGGGCCTGAGCATTGTCTTTGGACTTTCTCAAGGCTTAGCATTCTACCACTAGAGCCTCAGCACCACTTCCAGCTTTTTTCTATGTATGTGGTACTGAGGAATTGAACCTGGGTCTTTGTGCATGCTAGGCAAGCACTCTACCAGTAGGCCAAACTCCTGGCCCCCAAATAACTTTTTGACAGTGCCATAGTTCAAAAAACCTGGGATTTTGACCTTTGTTGTAAAATGAGAGTACTGTATAAAAATGAGTGTGATGATGGGGCGGGAGTTTGGCCTAGTGGTTGAAGTGCTTGCCTAGCATGCGTGAAGACCCAGGTTCGATTCCTTGGTACCACATATATAGAAAAAAGCTGGAAGTGGTGCTAAGGCTCAAGTGGTAGAGCTCTAGCCTTGAGAAAGTCCAAGGACAGTGCTCAGGCCCTGAGCTCAAGCCCAGGACTGGCAAAAAAAAAAAAAATGAGTGTGATGTAGGAAATGAAGATAGCAATGTCCCAATGATTCTAAGATGGAGGAATTCTAGAGTGCCGAAATTGTCAAGTTGTTAGGACATAAGGACTTTCTGTTTGGACAGAACAGAACCACAGGCATTAAGCTTCCTGCTAGCTTAAAATATTCCACTTGAGAGTCTAAGGGAGTCCTGACCTGAGAATATTCTAAAGACTCCTGGTATGGATACTTTTTGGTAGATTATAGTATGGTTTTGTTTAGAAGCCTGGAGGCTTCTAACATTTTCCTGCATTGGAAATAGGAAATGTTTCTTTCATTTTCTGTTTCTCCCTACTTTAACCCTCTTACACTAAAATAAGTCCTTGCTAAAACTTTTTTTGCAAGTCCCAGGGCTTGAGAACCTAGGGCCTGAACACTGTCCTTGGGCTTCTGGCTCCACTTCCATCTTTTTCTATGTATGTGGTACCAAGGAATTGAACCCGTCTTCATGGATGCTAAGCAAGCACTCTACCACTAGGCCCCCCTTGCTAAAACTTTGCAAAAAGGAAGAGCAAATTTAACACTACAAGAAAATAGAAAACCATTTTTATGAAGACCAAATATAGTTGTGTATGGAAAGCAATAAATCTTGCCTTGAAATCAGAAAAAAGAAAATAGAAAACCATAGCGACGCCGAAACTGCATAGCAGTGACGGCTATGAGAGACAGAATATGGTCTGCAGGGCTGTGTGCTCTGGTGTGAATCTTCATACTTTGGTTTACTATGTATGTGCCAGACCAAGATATTAACTATATATATATATATTTAGCAGGCATTTCTAAACTATTTTTTCATTTATAAAATAGGACTGGTAACACTTCATAAGGGTTAAATAGCATACTGTAGGTGGTAAGTATGTTAAAGACATTAATTGGCTTTATAGGTTATGTAATAGGTCGAATCATGTTCTTCAAAGAGATCTACACAAATCTCTGGAACCTATGAATATAATAAAAGAGACTTAGCAGATGTAATTAAGGATCTTTTTTTTTTTTTTTTTTTGTCAGTCGTGAGGCTTGAACTCTGGGCTTGGACACTGTCCTTGAGCTCTTTAGCTCAAGGCTACCCCCCTACCCCTAGTGCCACATCACCACTTCTGGTTTTCTGGTGGTTAATTGAAGCCAGAGAGTCTCACGGACTTTAATATCCAGCTGGCTTTAAACCAAGATCCTTAGATCTCAGCCTTCTAGGTAGCTAGGATTACAAGTGTGAGCCATCAGCCCAGCTAAGGGTCTTGATTCTCCCCTCCATTCCCCTCTTTTCCTTTCCTGCTGGAGATAGGACTCCCAACTCTATCTGATGCTTTCACTCATTGACTAGTGCTCTACCACCTGAAAGCCATGACTCCAACTCCTTAAAGGGCTGAGGACTCTTTCTCACTTCCCTCCCTCCCTCCCTCCCTCCCTCCCTCCCTCCCTCCCTCCCTCCCTCCTTCCCTCCTTCCCTCCTTCCCTCTTTCCCTCTTTCCCTCCTTCCCTCCCTCTCTTCCTCCTTCCTTCCTTTCTTTTTCTTTTTTGAATTAAGGATCCTGAGACATGGAAATTATCCAAGATTGTTTAGGTGGGCCAGATATATAGAAGAGTGAGGCAAGAGATAGTAGGTTTGACAATGGAAGTAAGAGGTTGGAGCAGACTGTGGTGGTGTTGGTGGGCCTCTAAAAGCTGAAAAAGGTAAGGAACTAACTCTGTAAGGCTCATTTCAGATTTATGACCTCCAATACTAAAGAAAGTTAAGTTGTATTATCTCTTTTAACCCTCCTCCTGTTCCCTCCCTCTTATACACACATATATACACACTTTACAATCTTAAATTGGAAACTTTATACTATGTTGCTTACCCCCCCCCCAAAAAAAAAGAAAAGGTGCTTTTGTTTGTTTGGTGTGTGTGTGTGTGTGTGTGTGTGTGTGTGTGTGTGTGTGATGGGCCTGGGCACTGTCCCTGTTTTCTAGAGGTTAATTGGAGTAAGAGTCTCAGGTCCTTTTGTGCCAGTATTGGCCTTGAACCTCAGTTCTCAGCCTCCTGAGTAGCTAGGATTACAGGTGTGAGCCACTGCAACCCGGCAAGGAAGGTTTCTTTGAAATCCAATCAGTCTATTGTCAAAAGACCCATGGAATAGCAGCAGCATTTGTGATGTTTCTTTTACCTTTAGTAGTTTCTTGATAGTTAGGAAACTATCCTATCAGGTATCTAAAGGTTTTTAGAAATTGCTACCAATTGTAGGAAATGACCTTTGATCTTTAGAAGACTGACCTAGATTCCTTTTAGAGCACTGAGAAAGCTTTTTAGTACCATGGATGATTCCATCTCTGGTAACTTTATCAGAGAGAATAGAAAGTATCAAAGTATTGTAAATTTAGTTTGTTTTCATTTTATTAATATGAAAGTATTTACATGGTAACGAAATTCATATTGAGCCCTGGATCCTGAAAGATGGTAGATAAGATTAAGACATTGAAGGTCATTGTTTAAAGAATTTTTCCATTGCTATTTGCTTGCTTTTCTTAAACTCCAGATATAATAAGATCTGCCAGAAAAGAGGTAATTTAAAGCATCTGTGGAAAAAAAGTTTTTTCCTTATAACCTTCTGGGTTTAAGTATGACTCTTGGAGATGGAGCAATCAGGATGGTAATGAAATTATAAACTTGACTTTATTCTTAAGTGTGTAGGTTAGTTACACAAATCTATAAAATATACACAGTTAAAATAATATAGTTCTAAAAGAACACTTGTTAAACCAGCTTGCTTTGGCCAGGGACAGCAAATAAATTAATTAAAATAAAGGCTTGTCATTCTGTTAATGGTACTACTAGTCTCAGAATCAGTAGTGAGCCAGGTGGCTCATGCCTCTAATCTTAACTCATTCAGATGGCTAAGATCTAAGGACTATGGTTCAAAGCCAGCCCTGGCAGGAAAATCCATAAGACTTTCATCTCCAGTTAACCACCAAAAAGCCAGGTGGAGCTGTGGCTCAAACGTTAGAGCATTAGTTTTAAGCAAAAACAACAACAACCAAAAACCTCACAGTGCCCCACCATGAGTTCAAGCCTTAGGACTAGTGCACACACACACAAAAAGACTAATTCTCCCTCCACATTGCTTCCTCCCATAATGAAGCATTTCATGTTGAGGAAGAGGTGAGAATAGTGACTCAAACCTTTCCCTCAGCTTGCTCCAGGACTTAGGATCAAATGACTGAGGTTTGCCTGTTTGTCATAGACACCTTGTCTTTTTTTTTTTTTTCCCTTGAACTGGAACTGTCCCTGAGCTGCTTTTTCTTAAGGTTGGCACTCGACCACTCGAGCCACAGTGCCACTTCAGGCTTTTTCTGTTTATGTGGAACTGAGGGCTTTTTGCATGCTAGGCAAGTGCTCTACCCACTAAGCCACATTCCCAGCCCATCTTGACATTTTTATCCTGATCCTGGAATATTAGCAAATAGCTACTGGCGAAAATAAGATTAGGCCTTGGAGGCCAGGAGTTTGGCCTAGTGGTAGAGTGCTTGCCTAGCATGCATGGAGGCCCGGGTTCAATTCCTCGGTACCATATACATAGAAAAAAGCCGGAAGTGGCGCTAAGCTCAAGTGGTAGAGCTCTAGCCTTGAGAAAGTCCAAGGACAGTGCTCAGGCCCTGAGCTTAAGCCCAGGACTGGCCAAAAAAAAAAAAAAAAAAATTAGGCCTTGGAGGAATTTTACTTGCGGTGCTGGTCAGAGCAGTTTAGAGATATTCTCTGTCAAGCAGTGCTGCTTTTATCTGTCACTTGTACCTTGCAGCACTTTCTCAGTGCCAGTGGTAGTGATGAACAAAAAACTGGATTAAAAGTTTTAAAAAGTAGGCATAGTGGCTCAGGCCAGTAATCCTGGCTGCTCAGGAGTCTTGAGATCCTGAGGATTGAGGTTCAAAGCCACCCCTGGGGGTGGGAGTTTGGCCAAGTGAGTGTTTGCCTAGTATGCACAAAGACCTGGGTTCAATTCCTTGGTACCAGATACACAGAAAAAGCCATAAGTTGTGCTGTGACTCAAGTGGTAGAGCACAAGCCTTGAGGAAAGCCCAAGGACAGTGCTCAGGCCCTGAGTTCAAGCCTCAGGACTGGCAAAAACAAAAAAAGCCACTCCTGGCACAAAATTCCACTTAACTACCAGAAAACCGGAAATGGCACTATAGTTCAAAGTGGTAGAGCATTTGCCTTGAGCTGAAGAGCTTAGGACAGCACCCAGGCCCAGAGTTCGACCAACAACAGACCAAACAATAACCAAAAACCTTAAGAAAATGCCATGTCTTTTTGTCACTATTGAACTGCATACTAAAATTAAAATTGCTCTTGGCTGTGCACGGTGGCTCCAGCCTGTAATCCTAGCTACTTGGGAAGCAGAGAGCAGGGTTTAAGGTTTGAGGCCAGCCTGGGAAGAAGAGCAAAGAAGTTCATGAGACTCTGTCTTAACCAGTGGCCGGGTGTGGTGGAGCATACCTGTAGCCTATCGCAGGCAGTGAAAATAGGAGTGTGGTTTTGGTCCAGGTCAGCCTGGGCACAAAATAAACTCAGAAAGGCTGACTGGAGTTGTAGCCCTGAATTCAAATCCTAGTACTTCCTTTCCCAAAGGACCTAATCCATATTTCCAGTCTCCCCAGAAGAAATAACTGGTCCTCTTCCCTTCCTTCCCTCCCTCTTTCCCTTCCTCTTTCCCTCCCTCCCTTCAGCAATGTTTGGCTTTAAAATCTTAGGCTCTCACATTTGCTAGTTAGGCATTCCACCACTTGATCCATACCTCCCAACCATTTTTTTTTTTTTACTGTGGTTATTTTTTGTTAGGTGATAGGTGTTTTCTGTTTGGTTGTTTTTCTGCCAGAACTGGGGCTTGAACTCGGGGCCTGAGCACTGTCGTTGGGCTATCTGAAGGCTAGAGCTCTACCACTTGAGCCACAGCCCCATTTCTGGCTTTTTTCTATGCATGTGGTACCAAGGAATTGAACCCAGGTCTTCGTGCATGCTAGGCAAAGTCACAGCCCGTGATAAGTTTTTTTGCTTGGACTGTGCACAGACTGTGGATCTTGTAACTGGGAAGGAGCCGTGGTGGCCCTGCCTAGTTTGTTTGGTGAGATATAGGGCTCTTGTTAACTCATTGCACTGGCTTCACAGATACACTTGATCTGCACCTCCCAAGTAGCTAGAATTGCAGGTATGAGCTATTAGACTCACATCTCCACCCCCCCCATGCGCGTGCATGCGTTTGTGTGTGTTGAAATCAGTGTTTACACATACCTTTTAGTTTATTTTGTTGAAATTCCCTTAATGTCTGGTTCTGTGCATAGAGAAGCTTGAGGCTATTGGTGAAGTTTAGTAACATAAAACTTCATTTATTTGTGTTGAGTAAGTCAGAATGCTATTTTACTTCTTGAGCCTGGGGGGAAATGTTAAAAGTCCATTGAGATTTAAGTTATAATAAGCACACCCCTTAATTACTGCGCAGGCTTAACCACAGAGCTTGCTGTCACAACCTAATACCCCAGCAGAAGGCCCGAAGAAGCCTCCAACTTCCTCCCCACCAACTCTCTTGGATTTTCTATTCCTGCCCTCTGCCTGGCAAACCAAAACATGGATCCCTTCCAAGAGCTTCTGTGAAGCCTGTTTAGAAACTTGGTCAATGGCTTGGCTAAATGCTCTAAGCTCTGCTGTTTACATTCTATTTTACCAGCTTTCTCCAAGCCTGTTTGAAAAAAAAAATCCTTAAAGGAAAACTTGTTATTTTTCTTGAAAGCTTTGTTATTGTTTTAAGGAATTTATCTATCTGTTGCAAATTTTAAAAGGTCCAGCCAGGCCTGGAGTGTAGCCTACTCATAGAATGCTCTCCTACCATACATGAAGACCAGGGTTCGATTCCTCAGTACCACATACACAGAAAAAGCTTGAAGTGGCACTGTGGCTCAAGTGGCAGAGTACTAGCCTTGGGCAAAAGTGTCCAAAGACAGTGCTCAGGCCCTGAATTCAAGCCCCAGGACTGGCAAAAAAAAAAAAAAAAAGGAAAAAAAATACTGCAGCCAAGTGCTGGTGCCTGTAGGAAAATCCATGAGACTCTATCTCCACATAACCACAAGTCCCATGACAAAAAAAATAAGTCATTAAACAGGGCTGGGAGTTTGGCCTAGTGGCAGCGTGCTTGCCTAGCATGCACTTCTTATACAGTGTCTTAAATGAATTTTGAAATCAGAAAATTCCATAGATCCATGTCCATCCTCCATTCAGTTGTTCAATTACCTAAACTATCTACTGTGTTCTTGCTGTATACCAGACACTAGTTGTGCTGTCATGGACCTCACCTGCTGGTGAGGTGGAGAGCGTAATAAATCTTGGGGCTTGAACTCAAGACATGGGCACTGTCCCTGAGCTCTTCAGCTCAAAGCTAATACTCTACCATTTTGAGCCATAGCACCACTTCCAGTTTTCTGGTGGTTCATCGGAGGTAAGATTGTCACGGACTTTGTGCCTGGGCTGGCTTTGAACCTCAGTCCTCAGATCTCAGCCTCCTGAGTAGCTAGAACTGTAGGCATAAGCCATTGGCACCCAGCTAGATCTTGCCTTTTTTTCTCTTTTTCCTCTCCTTCCTTCCCTCTCTCCCTCTCTTCCATAGTGCTGAGAATTAAACTCAGAGCTTTATATTTGTCAGGTACCACTTGAGGTACCAGTCCTTTTTTGCTTTGGCCATTAGGGTGACATATCTGGGCCAGATTGAGCCATAATCCTATGTACTCTTACTGGTCATTGTAGACGTGAAACTGCACCTAGATTTTTTTTTTTTTTTTTTTTTTTTTGGCCAGTCCTGGGCTTGAATTCAGGACCTGAACATTGTCCTTGGGCTTTCTCAAGGCTAGAGCTCTACCACTTGAGCCACAGCACCATTTCTGTCTTTTTTTTTTTTTTCTATGTATCTGGTACTGAGGAATTGATCTTGTAGTTTCATTCCTGGGAAAATACTAAGGAAGGCTCATGCCACTACTCTAGGCTATAAATTAGTCTATTTTAAATCCGTGTGTGTGTGTGTGTGTGTGTGTGTGTGTGTGCGTGCGTGTGTGCGTGCGTGTGTGTGTGCACGCGCGCGCGCACAGTGTACATGCAAATGCACATGTTTTCAGTTCTCTTGATTTTATCCTGGAGAATTGCTGGGTCATGATAGTTCTATGTTTAACATTTTGAGGAACCGCCAGACTGTTTACCAAAATGACTGCATTATTTTACAGTCTGCCTTACTGTTTCTTAAATAACATAACTGTTGCCTAGTTCTAGTCCAATGACTAGACTATGTTGGGATTATACTCTGAAAATATCATTTAGTCACAGAGCTAGGGGTTTTAATATGGTTTGTCCCACCTCTGGCTATTTAAAGAGAAGGGCTCTTTAAAGTTGAAGACGTGGCTGAGGGCTGTTTAGGAGGCAGAGAATTCTGGGATGTCAGTTCAGATCCAGCCTGAACAGAAAAGATGAGACCCCCTTCTCAGGAGGAGATGGAATGCACCTATTATCTCAGCTACTGAAAACCTAACATAGGTGGATCTCTCCCTGTCTTAAAAGTAAGGATTGGTGGTATGGCTCAGCAGTAAGATTGCCAGATGAGCAGGTACCAGGCCTCGAGTACTGTCCCTCTAAAAAAATTAAAGATAAACTAAAACCACTTGAGTGTGCCAACCTCCTTGTGTGCATTGGTAGTAGTACTAATTCTCATTTCACATTTGCTTTTTGATGGCTACAATAGTTTTTGTAAGTTGAATATTTACATGCAAATAACAACAAAAGCCTCAAGGCTTAGTGAAGCTTGTCTAGTACAGTTACTGAAAAGACCCAGTAAGTCAGTTTTAGGCAACAACTGCTATCTCTACTCCATCGAGTACAGTTACCTGATGTCTTAAACAGTAGTCTCAGAATCACATTGTACTGGCCTTGAGTGATGCACTGTAGGCTGTGTGCTTATCTTTGATCAGTGTTAGGATAAGTTACAATGACACTTCTGTAATCTGGCCAGGAAAACCTAAATGTTTTCATTACATTGAATCCAGCCATCTGGTAACCTAGTGATATCCTTCAGGAAATCCTTTTTCTAGCTTTTCTTGAGGCTCCTTGATGTGTCTACACCTTTTTATTCCTAAGTACTTTTTTTGGCAATTTTTTTTTTTTGTTGTTGTTGTTGCTTGAACTCAACTCTGGGCTTGAGCCTTGTTCCTGAGCTCTTCAGCTCAAGGCTACCACCCTACTCCATGAGCCACAGCATCACTTCCAGTTTTCTGCTGGTTAATTGGAGATAAGAGTCTCATGGGCTTTAGTGCCCAGGCTGGCTTTGAACCTTGATCCTCAAATCTCAGCCTCCCGAGTAGCTAGGATTACAGGCTTTGAGCTACCACAGTCAGCTTAAAGTTTTGTTTGTTTTTGTTAGTTTTTTAAAGATGTTTTCTTTACTAATTAAAATGCTACCTTCCAGGCTAGGATTGTAGCCTAGTGGTAGAGTGCTTGTCTGGCATGCATGAAGCCCTGGGTTAGATCCCTTCATACCCTATATACAGAAAAAGCCAGAAGTAGTGCTGTGGCTCAAGTGGTTCAAGCCCAAGACTAGCAAAAAATTTTAAAAAAATAAAATTTATATTATATATACTTTTGTTCACCTAGGAGAAAGAAAACAAAAGTATTCGCTTGGGCTGGGAGTTTAGCCTAGTGGTAGAGTACTTGCCTAGCATGCATGAAGACCCAGGTTCAATTCCTCAGTATCACATACATAGAAAAAACCAGAAGGGGTCCCATGCTCAAGTGGTAGAGCTCTACCCTTGAGAAAGCCCAAGGACTGTGCTGAGGCCATGAGTTCAAGCCCCAGGACTGGCTAAAAAAAAAAAAGTATGCTTCCTCTAAGATAAATCAGTTTCCAATAGTGTAAAAATGAAGAGCAAAACCAGAATCTGCATTAAGAGGATTTTCTACTTTGTTTTGTTTCCAACAATAAGAATATGCTATATTTATGGTCTCTGTGTTTGAGTTTTAACTTTAAAGACATGCTTGTCACATTTTAGAATGTTTTATTTATTTCTTTAAGAATGTTCTATTTTTGTTCAGTGATAGCCCTTTGATTGGTTTATGAAAAGGCTGGGTTTTTAGTGCAATCTGGATTTTGTTTGAAGCAGCATTTCTACCTGCCGCTTCCAGCTAATTCTAACAAGTAAGAGGGCAAAGGAGTAATTAAGGAGACCTGAAGCATTCTCCTTGGGACATCAGTAGAAGAACACAGATAGATATTAAGTGGGTTTCCACTTACCATGTGTACATTATGAAATATCTAGTTTGGCAGTTTCCCTTTTCTTTTTTCTTTTGCCAGTCCTGGGCTTGAGCTCAGGGCCTGAGCACTGTCCTTGGACTTTCTCAAGGCTAGAGCTCTACCACTTGAGCCTCAGCACCACTTCTGGCTTTTTTTTCCTATATGTGGTACCGAGGAATCGAACCTGGGTCTTCATGCATGCTAGGCAAGCACTTTAACCACTAGGCCAAACTCCTGGCCCCCGGCAGTTTCCCTTTTATACCTGTTATTTTTTTTTCCATACTGCATAACAGACAACCTCAAAATCTCAGTGAATTATTACCAGTAATTACTTCACTTTAGAGTCTGCAGGTGGGTGCAGTTCTTCTAATCTCAACTAGGCCACTTTCGGCTTTAAACTTGGGCCAGGTTTGAAGTCTGTTTCATAAGTTCTTATTCTGGAGCTTAGGTTAAGAAGCAGTGGTGTCCTGGGCATATGGCCACACATTCTTCTCCTATTGAATCACAGAAGAACCACAGGGGCGAGGAGAAACATGCAGTGTCTACGGAGGCTTTCTCTTGGAGCTGGTACACTGATATTTCCGTCACATTTTACTAGTCCAAGTCAGCCATGCCGCCAAACCCAGCACTGTTCCATGACAGAGGGCATTGCAAGTTCACCCAGCAGTGAACAGTGCTGCTTCATACTTCTCATAAGGAAAGGAATGAAGGATTGGGAACGATATTACTTAGGGATCTGCACTTTTGTTGGGATAAATTATGCTATTTATGGTACATAAAACTGTGAGAGCCAAGCACTGGTGGCTTATGCCTATAATCCTAGCTACTCAGGAGGCTGAGATCTGAGGATCACAGTTCAGGGGCCGGGAGTTTGGCCTAGTGGTTAAAGTGCTTGCCTAGCATGCATGAAGACTGGGTTCAATTCCTCAGTACCACATACATAGAAAAAAGCCGGAAGTGGTGCTGAGGCTCAAGTGGTAGAGCTCTAGCCTTGAGAAAGTCCAAGGACAGTGCTCAGGCCCTGAGCTCAAGCTCCAGGACTGGCAAAAAAAATAAAAAAAAGAGTGACCAGTCAAGATGTAACATAAACTGACATATTGAGCAGGATCACAGTTCAAAGCCAGCCTAGTCACTAAAGTCCATGAGACTCTTATCTCCAGTTAACCAGCAGAAAACCAGAAGTGGCACTTTGGCTCAAAGTGGTAGAGCAGTAGCCTTGAGCCTCACTTTTTTTTTAATTTTCTTTCTCTTTCTTTCTTAATTTCTTTCTTTCTTTCTTTCTTTCTTTCTTTCTTTCTTTCTTTCTTTCTTTCTTTCTTTCTTTCTTTCTTTCTCTTAATTTATTTATTGCCAGTTCTGGGGCTTGAATCCAGGGCCTGAGCACTGTCCTTGGACCTTCTCAAGGCTAGAGCTCTACCACTCCAGCCTCAGCACCACTTCCGACTTTTTTCTATGTACGTGGTACCAAGGAATCGAACCTGGGTCTTTGTGCATGCTCGGCAAGCATTCTACCACTAGGCCAAACTCCCGGCTCCAAGCCTCATTTTTTTTTAAAGATTGAAATCATGTTGTGGTCAAGTCTTACATTATCAACTGTTATCTCCTAGTGCTCTCTCTCTCTCCCTCCCTCTCTCTTCCTCTGTGGGTCATGGGGCTTGAACTCAGCATGAGCTTCTTCAGCTCAAGGCTACTGTACTACCTGTGGGCCTGGGCATTGTCCTTGATCTTTTCAGCTCAAGTCTACCACCCTACCCTTGAGCCAAGCCCCATTTCCCATTTTCTAGAGGTTAATTGGAGATAAGAGTCTCAGGTCCTTTTGTGCCCAGGCTGGCTTTGAACCTTGATTCTCAGATCTCAGCCTTCTGAGTAACTAGGATTACAGTTGTGAACCACTGCGCCTGGCTCCCCATTCTTTCTCTACAATAGGTTTTGTCTTTTAAATCTAGAAACTAGAAACCAGGGACAAGCGTGAAGCATTTAAAATTCCATTTAGAAACATCTTGGTGGAGCCGGGAGTTTGGCCTAGTGGTAGGGTGCTTACCTAGCATGCATGAAGACCAGGGTTCGATTCCTCTGTACTACATACAGAGAAAAAAACCAAAAGTGGTGCTGTGGCACAAGTGATAGAGCTCTACACTTGAGAAAGCCCAAAGACAGTGATCAGGCCCTTAGTTCTCAAGCCCAGGACTGGCAAAAGGAAAAAAAAATTACACAAAAATCTAATATCTTCTCTCGAGTCACATGTGAGAACTGGGAATTATTTTGGCCCAGTCATGCTGGACTGCCCATTGCTCATAGGTTTATGGTGAGGCAGAAGCATGGTGAAAGAACATGGAAGAACATTAGGTTGACTCTGCCCCTCATTTTTTTACAACCTCTCAATAATGCCAGCAAATCATAAATCCTATCAATGGATCTGTTCACTGATTAGGTTGACTGTGGACTAAGCCTTCAAAACATCTAACCTTTTACAGGATACGTCATGTGCAAATCGTAACAGGTCAAATATTTGCTGAGTTCAATCCAGCATTTCTATGTTCCCTGCAAAAAGAAGGGAGAAAAGGGGCACACTTGAATTTAAGAAGCCTTGATGCGGTCTTGTACCACACTCCTGTGCCACCTTGGTATTAGAACTTAGTTCTCTATCTGCATGTAGCTACAGGGAGAAGTTGGAAATGTAAGGGAGCCAGAGTAAGGGTTAGTGCTGGAGCACTTGCCTAGCATGCATGAGGCCCTGGGCTCATCTACAGTGCTCCTTACTCCCTCAAAAAATAAAAAATAAATTGGGATTAGGAAAGAAGCAAACAAGTTTATAATCTCTACCAGGTTATACTTTTTGTTGTTGTTTTAACCCTTATAAAAACAACAGGTTGTTGTATTGTGGCTATATAATGAGTATTCAGCAAATGATAAGTAGATAGGTTACATAATAAATTGTGATAGTTGAAGTTATCTGCTGACTTGTAGGAATCTCGGTCCTACAGAGTTACTGAATATATATATTATATATATAAGTCATTGATACATGATTCTCATGATCAATAATACCCAGGAAAAACATAGGCAATTAAAAATGTTTTATTTTTGAAATGTATCTAAGTATGTATTTGAAAGAACTCAGATTTGACCATTATGTATTTTACCCAAATAAAGACGATGTAAATGAACCATTATTTTAGTACCATTGGAAAGAAAAATGCAGCTGGGTATGGTCACTCACACCTGTAATCCTAGCTACTCAGGAGGCCTAGGCAATAAAGTCCTTGAGACTCTTACCTCCAAATAACCACCAGAAGACCAGAAGTGGCACTGTGGCTCAAGGGGTAGGGTGGTAGCCTTGAGCTGAAGCGCTCAAGGACAATGCCCAGGCCCAGAGTTCAAGTCCCACGACTGACAAAAAAATGTTGCAAACTGGCCAGGTACCAGTGGCTCATACCTGTAATTAGCTACTCAGGAGGCTGAGATCAACGCAGACAGGAAAGTCCATGAGACTCTTTATGATTCTAGTTAACTTCCAGATAAACAGAAGTGGAGATAGTATGGCTCAAGGAGGTAGAGCTCTGACAATGCCCAGGTCCTGGGTTCAAGTCCCACAGCTGATCAAAAAAAAATGCTGCCTGTTGCAAAGTACACTTGAGAATAAAGTAGAATGTGATAGGTCACATAGTTTTCTGTTGCTAATGCCAGTTTCACATAAAACAGTTCTGTTGCAAGGCAAGTTGCCAGAGTTAAGTTATCAACCAACTCTAAAGATTCCCAGTGGGCCTGTGGTATTTGCAGAACAAATGGTTGTTTGAAGTGGCTATTAAGATGTGAGGAATGGTTCACCTCTTCTTCATTTTCCCAGACTAGCTATTTCTTGTGCTCCTAAAATAGCAAGGACTTGAGCACATGGTTCCAGATTTCCATAGTACTAAGTTAGAAAGACCACACAGATTCTACTCCTATGCAGCAAATACTTAGGTGAGGAATAGGAATAATGACTTTGAATTTCATGAAGAGACTTTTTATTTTAATTTTTATTATTATAAAATAATAAAGGTGATGTATACAGGAGTTGGCAGTTATATAAGTGAAGTTAAAAAGTGCATATCTTTTTGGAAAGTGTCACCACAGAAGAGACTTTTAAGAAGAGAAAAAGAAGATACTTTGCAGTTGAGGAATTTAAAGCAAGAGACCATTTTCTCTTAAGATTTTGTACTGATTTGTTCAACTTGTTTTGTTATGAGATCAGCAATAGAGTGGGTCAAGGATTAGGTCCTAAACTTTTTTGGCTGAATTCTTTTTTTAAAAAAATATATTTTTATTAATAACTATTGTTGATACCTTATATTCATAAATTAAGATTAATTTATAAATTACCTTGATCACAGGTGTATGTGCATGGGAAAAGATGTGGTTATGGCTCACAATTACCCACAATGTCACATATGTTTGAATCTGTCCAGTTAGCCCTCTTTATTTAGCATAACACATTTGAGATTCATTCAAATAGTGATTTGTATCTTTTTGTTGCTAAGCATATTATTTCATAAAAGTTTCACCACGATCCAGTGACTCATACCTATAATCCCAGCTACTCAGGAAGTTGAGATCTGAGGATTTCAATTGGAATGCAGCCAGGGCAGGAAAATCCATATGACCCTTATCTCCAGTTAACTACCACACTGCCTGAAGTGAAGCTGTGCCTCAAGTACTAGAGTGCCAGCCTTGAGCAAAAAAGCTAAACAACAGCACCCAGGCTCTGAGTTTAAACCCTAGGACTAGCACAAAAGAGAAAAGGAGGGAAGAAAAGAAAGAAAGGGAAAAATCAGCATTCTGTAAGCTAGCCATTTCTTCCTTAGAATTTTGCTCACACAGTTTTCTCTCTCCTCTTTGGTTATCATTAATCTTCTCTGTTTTTTTGTTTTGTTTTGTTTTTTGAGAGTGGCCCAGTCCTGGGACTTGAACTCAGGGCCTGAGCACTATCCTAGGGCTTTCTCAAGGCTGCAGCTCTACCACTGGAGCTTCAGCACCACTTCTGGCTTTTTCTATGTTTGTGGTACTGAGGAATCCTAATCTTTGTGCATGCTAGCAAGCACTCTACCACTAAGCCAAACTCCCAGCCCCAATCTTCCCCTCTCTAAATACTTTTATTTCTCTTGACTCCAGAGCAACATACTATTCTTGTACTCTTCAATATATTCTTCTAATGGCCTTTCACTCTGCTGTTACATTTCATTCCTGTGGTCTAGTGCTAGGCTTCTCAGGAAACTAAACTCAGTATGTCCATTTTCTCTTCATCCATAATTTTGTTGACAGTGTTTTAGGAAATCACTGTAACCTAGCTTAACCAGACCAGATGACCTACTCTCAAGCATCATGCTCTTCTGCTTATATTGAGAGATGTTGTGGCATAATAGAAGTATGGACCTTTGAAGTCATAAAGGTTCCATTTACATTGCTTCTTTATAACAGGGTCTTAGATCTTGCTGCACATGTATTTAATTTAATTCTCTTTGTGTTTTCCCAGAATAATCACTTAGCTCTTAGCCCTCCAAGTAATAGTCTCTAAATTTCATTGTGCCAATGTCTCAGAAACAATGAAACCAAGCCAGTTCAGTGGCTTAAGCCTGCAAACTTATCTATATAGGAGAGAGATCTGAGGATGGTAGTTTGAAAACAGCACAGGCAAAAAGCAGTTAAAGATATGGAACAATGGCTATGTGCAGTGAGACTCACTTATTATCCCTGCTATTGGAGAAGTACAGTGGCTGGAGCAGTGGCATGTGCCTGTCATGTCCAGCAACCCAAGAAAGACAGACTTGGCTGGCCTGGACATTGAGAAACTAGTGGAAAAAAGGGGGTAGAGGCATGGCTTAGCTTGTGGCCTTGAGTTCTATCCAAAGGATGGGAAGGAGGGAGGAAAATGTTGAGCTCTTTAAGTAGAAATACTTTTCTGCCCAAGAAGGAACCCAGTCCTGACTCTAGAGAGTCAAGGCTTTGGGATGTGAAGTTTGAAGAGGGAAAGTGGAAAGTGTTTTAAAGTCAAGTCAGCAGAATGACACAGTTCCATATTACAGAGAAATAGTGATTGGAGGTTACTGGTGCAGATGCTTTTTGGTCTTGTTGATTACAAAAATAATGGGCCATGGGCTAGGTGAAGTAGAGAGAGGATGGGTGTCCAGGGAATTCCGCCTCTAGTTGTAGCTTCCTGCTATGTTTTGGTACATTAAGAAATCCCAAATCGGAATTTAAGTGCTCGGGTGTTCTCTGCTATCAGCAGGCCTGGCCTGATGCTGGTTAGGGTGTGTTGTAACCCCTAGAGAAAAGTGGATACCTACCCCCACTTTATTCCCTGTCCACTTGTCAGCAGATTCTGTTATTGCAAAGTGGCTTGTAAATGAAGTCTTAATAATCTAGGTTTGTAATCTAGGCTTTACCACCTAAATGGCCTAGATTGTCGTAAGAGTCCTGGTTGATCTCCTTGATTCCAGTCTCTTCTTTTCCTTTTGCCTACACTATTTCTATGTGACTAATTTTCAAAAAATACTGTGTTGCTTAATATTTCGTGCCAATCCCTGGGGGAAAAAAGGAGCGTTTTCAGCTGAAGTTAAAACTCAAGAAGAGGGGGCCAGGAGTTTGGCCTAGTGGTTAAAATGCTTGCCTAGCATGCATGAAGACCCGGGTTCAATTCCTCGGTACCACATACATAGAAAAAAGCCGGAAGTGGTGCTGCGGCTCAAGTGGTAGAGCTCTAGCTTTGAGAAAATCCAAGGACAGTGCTCAGGCCCTGAGCTCAAGCCCAGGACTGGCAAAAAAAAAAAAAAAAAACTCAAGAAGAGCAGTCACTGGTGGGTCATGTCTGTAAATCCTAGCTACTCGGGAGACTTAAGATCAGCCAGCACAGGAAAGTCCATGAGACTCTTATCTCCAGTTATAAATACAACAGACTCTCAGGTATTTATTTACAGAAGCTACTTTGAGTTTGCTTCTGGGAGTCTGCTTTTCCTTCTTAGCAGAGAATTGGGTTTATGACTTTAGAACCTTTCAGATTTCTTCTTCCATCCTCTTTTTCCTATTCCAGAACAAACTCTCTTATTGGCACGCTTAGATGCTATTTAATAGTTTATGGCATACAGGAAATATTTTGCCCAAACACTCAGGCCTGTTCTATTGCTAAGTCAGTTTTCTGAGTGAGGACTGGTTTTGTCTCCACTTCTCACTGTAGTGCAGTCATTTTTTTTTCAGACTTTATATTAGCTGGTTTGTTTAAATATATATATATATATTTTTTTTGCCAGTCCTGGGCTTGAGCTCAGGGCCTGAGCACTGTCCTTGGACTTTCTCAAGGTTAGAGCTCTACCACTTGAGCCTCAGCACCACTTGCAGCTTTTTTCTATGTATGGGGTACCGAGGAATCGAACTCAGGTCTTCGTGCATGCTAGGCAAGCACTTTAACCACTAGGCCAAACTCCCGGCCCTGTTTAAATACTTTTATTTCTTTTTTCTGAGATCAGACTTGAGCTAGGTATCTGACACTTGCTTTCATTCATTGGCTGGGCGTTGTACCACCTCTGAGGAACTTCCAACCCTTATTACATATTTTTTAATTTAACAAAACTTTTTTTGGAGGGATGTAACAAATTAAAAGTTTGTGGCTGGGCACTAGTGGCTCATCCCTAGAATCGTAGCTACTCAGGAGGAGTAGCTGAGGATCATGGTTCAAAGCCAATCAGGGCAGGAATGTTTATGAGACTCATCTCCACTTAACGACCAGAAAACTGTAAGTGGCTCAAAGTGGTAGAGCAAAAGAGCTCAAAGACGGTGTTGAGACCCTGAGTTCAAGTCCCATGACCAACAACAAAAAAATCTTTTTAAGTTTGTGAAAATTACTCTTGAATCACACTAGCCTTTAAGCTTGAGTCTGAAAATTGCTTGGAACCACACTACCCTTTAAGCTTGAGTCTAAGATTCCATCTGCTACTAAATAGAATAATTATCCCATAAATTTTAGGTTGTATTATGTAGTGAAGAACATGTCATGGAAGAAGGATAAGGGGTGTTTTTCACTCTTCAGAGCTTTTTTGGTTTTTTTCCAGTTCACCTGCAGTTGAGCTTTGAGTATTTCTAGAAATGTGTTATGGTAGCTTCTACCATAAATGTGAAGCTGCCTTGTCAAGAGTGAGAGAAGAGTTTGTCTCTTTCCTATGTGAAAGGCAATGCCCAGTACCGGAGAGTAACACTTATTTGTGAGCAGCAGTTAGTGCTCAGTCAGGCTCTCAGCAGATCTGATTAAATGGCTTAAAAAAAATCCAAATATACATAAAAGTGTCAGGAATCCAGGTACTTTTTTTTCCCCCCTTAGTCCTTAGGCTTGAATTCACAACCTGGGCCCTGTCCTTGAACACTTTTGCTAAAAGCTAGCTCTCTGCCACTAGAACCACAGCGCCACTTCCAGCCTTTTCTCTTTATATGGTGCTGAGGCATCGAACCCGGAGCTTCATGCATGGTAAGCAAGCACTCTACCACTAGACCACACTCCCAGCATGCCCCCTCTCCCAGTTCATTTTTGGAAATGGTATTGCCCCAGCTGATCTCGTGCCACAACCTCTAGAGTGCTGCCATTACAGGCCTGCAACAACAAACTGGGTTTGATGTTAGTACTCCAGAATTTATGAAAACAATTGCCTTTAAATTGGGCAAGTATATTGTATGGCATACAAATTTTCAACTTGCCTTTTTCTGTAACAGCTTTCCATGCCATCCCCTTACATTTCTTCATAGTAGTGAATTATACAAAACTCAGTGACTAGTAAAATGAGTAAGACAGGTTGGTCCATCTCACTGTTTTCATTTTTAAAACTGAGGATAATAGTGTAAACATACCACAGTACTTGTCATACTCCTCAATAAAAAGTATTACTACTTAAAAGAGCAGGTATCAGCCAATATAGATAGTAACTGAAGACACAAAAGTGGGCAGGACCTTCAGAGACAAGGTATTGAGTACGGAGGTGAAGGACACCCATGACAGAGCCCTGATGGACAGGAGACCTGACAAGATGAGCAGCCAGAGAAAGGTGAAGAGAAGTAGAGTTAGCTCAAGGCTAATTGTACCATTTGGGCTACAGCTTGACTTGTGCTGCTTGTTGGTTAATTGAAGATAAGAGTCTTAAAGACTTTCCTGCCCCGGCTGGATTCCAGCTGAGATCCCTAGATCTCAACGTGCTGAGGAACTAGGATTACATGCTGGAGCCACTGGTACTTGGCTCTACAGTTCTTGGAAGGTGATATTGAATCTTTATCATGGAGTCACAGCACCTAGCAGTTCTCAGTAAAGATCATGGAACAGTCCCCCGAATCATGCTAGTTGGAGTACCAGACATTAGATACTGTAAGATGCTGGGGAGATCTGTTTCTTGTGTTTTTTTTAGTGTAAATTTGAGGTGACAAGTATGTGCAGGCAGGGATCCTAGGGCATTGGCTAAGCTTTGCTGAAATTCAGTCTTCCATGGAAATTCCCCTTATTCTGGGATTCAGGAGTTACTTCTTTTCAACTTCGTTTATCATGGTAACAGTCATGGAAGCACTGGGACTTAAATACTTTGGCTCCTTTCCACTTGTTCACAAAATGAGATGGATGGTTAGGAGAGTTGAGTTCCCAGAAAGTATCTGAAGGTCACCCATGGGATCGGTTTTTGTAGGCCACTGGGATTGTATGGATGCTTCCCAGACTTCGTCTAGAATCATCTCTAAACCTACTCCCAGCACTGAGTTGAGGGAATCCTTACTCTTCTTGTGAGATTCATATGGCAAAAATGTGTTAAACCACAGATTTTTATTGCAGTGTTTTTTAATGCCTTTAAGATTTTTTGTTTTTGCAAGTCCTGGGGCTTGAACTCTGGGCCTGGGTACTGTTCCCGAGCTTCCTTTGCTCACAGACTTGCCTGCCTGGGCTGGCTTTGAACTGTGATCCTCAGATCTCAGCCTCTCCTGAATAGCTAGTATTGAAAGTATGAGCCACCAGTGCCAGACTCCCTTTAAGCTTTATAATTTTTATTATAATATATATGTTCATTTAAAAATTATTAAATTAGGGCCAGGAGCATGGTCTAATGGTTAGAGTGCTTGCCTAGCATGCATGAAACCCTGGGTTGAATTCCTCAGTACCACATACACAGAAAAAGCCAAAAGTAGTGCTGTGACTCAAGTAGTAGAGTACTAACCTTTTGGACAGTGCCCAGGCCCTGAGTCAAAGACTCAGGACTGACCATACATATACACAGGTGTGTGTGTGTGTGTGTGTGTGTGTATAAAATCATAAGTGGCATAAAGTACATTTATTTGTACTTGTTATACTTATCATTGCTATACATTTCCAGATCCTTTTCATCATCCCAAACAGAAGCTGAACACATCAAACAATAACTCTTTACCCCCCTTCTTCCTGTTCTTCCTATTCCTATGAATTTGTCTATTCTCAGTCCTTTGTTTAAGTGAAATATATAATATCTGTCATTTTGCATCTGGTTTATTTCACTTAGCATAGTTTTCAAAATTCACTCATTTGTGTAGGAATTTTTTTCCTTTTTAAGTCTGAATAATAGTCACTTGTATTTATACCACCTGTGTTTATCCATTCATCCGTAAGTGGGCATGTGGCTGCTTTTTACCATGAGCTCTCGTGAATACTACTTTTGTGAAAATTAGTGTACAGTGTATGTTTGAGTCTTTATTCTCAGTTCTCTAGGAGCATATACCCAGACACTATTACATTTTATGATCAGCATGTTAACACAAATGTTTACAGCAATCTCTATCTCCTAGTCTCTTCCCCCCCACTTGTCTTCTCCTCCCCCTCTTTCCTTTAACTAGGGTTGAACCTAAAGGCTTTGTACTTGCTAGCCAGGCATTCTACCACTGAACCATGCCTCCAGCCCTTTTTAAACTTGCTTTTGAGATAGGATCTCACTTCTTCTCCAAGTACATGTCTGGACTTCGATTCTAATTTTCACTTGCCATTGTAACTGCGATGTCCTACAGACTTTTCTGCCTAGGCTAGCCCACAACTATAGCCTTTCTGATTTCAGCCTTCCGCATAGCTAGAATAACAGTTGTACATGTGGCTATTGGTTGCGAAAGGGATAGCTTGAACTTTCCTGCCTAAGTAAGCCTAGAACCTGTGATCTTCCCAACCTCAGTCTCCCAAGTAGCTCCCAGCACCTAACAGTTTCTCACAAGTTTTATGTGGTGATTGTTTTGTTGTATAGATTTTTTGGTGGTTCTTTTTTTGTTTTTTGTTTTTTTGTGTGCTAAAACTGGGGCTTCAGTCCTCTAATGCTTGCTCAGCATTTCATTCCCAACTGAGTCTGTAGTACTGAAACCACACCTTTACATCTGCTTTTTTTGCTAGTTATTTGGAGGTAAGAGTCTTCACAGACTTAGCTGCCTAGGCTAGTTTTAAACTTCAATCCTCAAATCTCAGCTTCCTTAGTAGCTGGGATTATAGGCATGAGCCACCAGTGACTGGCTAAATTTTCATAAGTGTGTGTGTGTGTGTGTGTGTGTGTGTGTGTGTTGCTAGTACTGGGGCTTGAACTCAGGCCTCAGCTCCTATTCCATCTTTTTGTGTGTGTGTGTGTGTGTGTGTGTGTGTGTGTGTGTGTGTGTGTGTGTGTTGCTAGTACTGGGGCTTGAACTCAGGCCACAACTCCTATTCCATCTTTTTGGTGGTTAATTGGAGATAAGAGTATCTCACTTTTCTGATCCTGATCTGATCCTCAGATCTCAGCCTCTTGAATAGCTAGGATTATAGGTGGGATCCACTGGTACCTGGCAAATTTTTATAAGTTTTTAGGAAAATGTATTTGATCAAATTCTGAAGCAGTCTTGGATAGTGATTCAAAAGCTGCATTATAGGTTGTGTACGTGGCTTAATTGGTAAAGTGCTTTGTTGGCAAGCTCAAGGCCCCAGGTTCAGTCCCTGCATGAGCATGTGCTTGCTTATTCACATGGCTGTGTGCCTCTCCCTCTCCCCCCGCACTATACTATTATTTTTTCTGTAAAAAAAAAAAACAAACCCACTATATTCCTGCTTATATTACCTACTTTGTCTAAAGAACCAATTGCTTAATTTCCCCCATGCCTTATAAATGGGTCTGTTTCCATCAATATTTGGCTTCTAGTGACTGAACAGGAGTCAGTTATGTTGTTGGATGTATTCTCAAATCATGATAAAAATGCACATGCTTTTGAAACTGTGATCTAAGGACTGAGAATCTTTCATAGGAAAAGGTACTGTATTGCCACAGAAACCTTTTATGTGGGACCTCTTTCTGTTTCACCACTCTGTAAATTCATTCTTTTTGCAGGCTATAAAATATATCTGAAAATGAAAGTGATTCTATTTCACCTTTATTGATGTGGAGAGTAATAAATACTTTTCTTTTCTGTGAATTTACCCAATTAGCAGTATCTTTTGATAGAAATTTTTTTCATTATATTAGTCTTGGTAAAACATAGCTGTTCACATACAGTGCTTTTTTAAAAAGTTATTTTCATAAAATATTTGGTGCTAATGGAAGCATTAGAAAAGTTTAAGAAAAAATGTTATACTAATGAAGGGGTGTTCAAAAAAGCCCACCCCCTCTTCCTAGTGTTGTTGAGGGCTGACGTTCCCCACACACTTCTGCGTGAAGTAGGAGATGGGGCCTTCTGGCCCAGGAGGCTCCAGGCTCACAAGAACCACCCTTGTGAAGGCAACACGCCCTAGCCACTGGGGGTAACTCTGCTCCCTAGACGGCTCAGCCCACATTATAAAGCTGGGTGGCTCTCAGTGTTCATGACTCTGGGAGCCATCAGATACTCAGTTTAGCTGCTGAAATGTTACCGCAGCTCTAGATGATGATATATAGGAGTGAAAGTGACCATGTCTGTTGGAATAGCAGTAGGCCATACTTTGCCTACTCATGGTCTGTAGCAACCCATAGCATTTCCCATAGCACGCTATCTCTGTTAATAGCACCACATCCTGCCACCCTCTGTGAGGTATTCTTACCAGACTATAACTTCTTAAGTCGTCTGCCTTATTTACTTTTTTTTACTTTCAGTGTATGTGATTAATGCTTTTTGTTTTATTTGATAAGCTACCTCTTAAGCCTAGAATACAGCCATGCAATGCTTAAGAGCAGATAGGTGTTGTGAGAAATGTGTTGGGGGGGTGGGGCGCGCTGGAATGTAGCTCAGTGGCCAAGCGCTTGCCTAGCAAATGCAACATTAAAAAAAAAAAGACAAAAGAAATGTGTTGTGCATTTGTGTCATTGTGCAGGCTGATCAAAAATCAGAGGCTTTATTTAAAATCTGCAGGGTTTATTAGCCCCCATCATATGTGCTATCCATCTTTGATAGAAATGTCACCACACAGCATATCATGTTTCATACTTGGTTTTTCCTTGAAAATATGGAAGAGAATTATTGTGTCCCTTAAATAATTTTTAAGATTAAAATGCAAATTTTTATCCCAATGTGTTCTCATGAAGGAAACAGTCTAGCATGGCTGCCTTTTGGTGTTTTGTGGTTCCGTGTATGTGGTAGGCATGTAGGGAGGTACTTTTGCAGTCTGTGTAGCCCATGGCTTATGGGCAAAGGTGTAAGGCAACAGTTCTCAAAGTATGGCCTGTTCTCAAAAAGTGGCCCTTACAGTCAAACTTCTCAGAGTTTCTCAACGTGGCCTTTTTCTCCTGGGCAAAGGCAGTGGTGAGAGAAGCAAGTACTGCCGAGCCACCTGAGGGAAGACAGTGGCACAGACGACTTGTGATCGTGCCATTCGTCCTGAAGCAGCATGTGGGCTCGTTCGTTGGCTTCTGCTGTTTTAAGGCCGCTTTTGCTTAAAGTGTTCTTGACAAAGCAGATGAGTTTGTCTCTATTTTTTTTCTTTTTTAAAATCATCAAGGTCACTGGGGCCGGGAGTTTGGCCTAGTGGTTAAAGTGCTTGCCTAGCATGCACGAACACCCGGGTTCGATTCCTTGGTACCACATACATAGACAAAAGCCGGAAATGGTGCTGAGGCTCAAGTGGTAGAGTGCTAGTCTTGAGAAAGTCCAAGGACAGGGCTCAGGCCCTGAGCTTAAGCCCAGGACTGACAAAAAAAAAAAAAAAAATCATCAAGGTCACTTTATTTAAGGCAGAGCTAGGAAAGTCTATACCCTTTCATCCGATTCTTCCTACCATTCAGTCCTGTCCCAAGTAAAGCACTGGAGCCTACTGGAAAGGCTGAGGAGGGGCCCACAGGAAGATGGCAGGGTTTATAGCTATCTTCTCTGGTCCTTAGAGAGCTGAGAGAAGGCAACCAGTAAGTCTGTACTATTTAACACATTTTTTTTGCGGGTGGGTCAGTTGTGGGGCTTGATCTCGGTGCCTGAGCACTGTCCTTGGCCTTTCTCAAGTTCTAGTGCTCTACCGCTTTGAGCCACAGCACCACTTCTAATTTTGTGGTAAATTGGAGCTAAGAGACATATGGACTTTAATGCCTGGGTTGGCTTTGAACCATGAGCCTCAGATCTCAGCCTCCTGGGTAACTAGGATTATAGGCATGAGCCACTTGGTGCCTGCCTGAGTGCTCAGCTTTTAATGTAGTGTTTTTAAAGGTTGCTAAAAGTCTCCTCTGTTGCAATTGTCCATCTGGACTAGATAAGTTGTTTTTCTGCATGAGTTCGCCACTCAGTATATGGCACTACATAGAATATAGAAGCAGATATGATTCTAGCTATTCATGCCATTAAAAAGCTTGCTAAGTCCGGAACCAGTAGCTCATGCCTGTAATCTGAGCTATTCAGGAGGCCAAGACCTGAGATTGTGATTCAGAGCCAGCCCAGACAGAAAAGTCCCCATGAGATTTATCTCCAGTTAACTACTCAAAAACCAGAAGTGGAGCTGTGGCTTAAAGTGGTAGAGTGCTAGTTTTGGAAAAAAGAGCCCAGGAACAGTGCTTAGACCCTGGCCCTGATTTCAAGACCCATGACCAACCCCTGCCCCCCCCCCCAAAAAAAAGAAGCTTGCCAAAACATCAGAGAATTCGTTTTTAACTTTTCTGATAAAATACATATTACAAACTCCCTCTCTTAATGTACAAACACAGAGGGCTTCAATTTTAAGAGCATAAATATTCTCACAACCAGAAAGTTTGGGAAGTGCTAGTCCAGTGCAGTGTCTGTACAGGATTGGACTAGTAGTGGTTTGGCTTGTTGAGTGAACAAGAATGCTTTCATTGTATAGTTTGGAGACAAGACACCTTGAACACATTACAGAACAGTGCTTTCTGTGTCTCAGTTTGGCTTGGTTTTTAGCAGGATATGTATTATAGCACTTGCT
Organism: Megascapheus bottae; assembly: GCF_031878675.1. Classification (NCBI taxonomy): domain Eukaryota; kingdom Metazoa; phylum Chordata; class Mammalia; order Rodentia; family Geomyidae; genus Megascapheus; species Megascapheus bottae. Next base: position 8,649,158 of record NC_143536.1, on the reverse strand, counting down.
GACATTTCTGCTAGAAATAGGTATTTGACTGTATAAAGTGTGGTTTTAGAGGCTGGGAGTTTGGCCTAGTGGTTAAAGTGCTTGCCTAGCATGCATGAAGACCCGGGTTCGATTCCTCGGTACCACATATATAGAAAAAAGCCGGAAGTGGTGCTGAGGCTCAAGTGGTAGAGCTCTAGCCTTGAGAAAGTCCAAGGACAGTGCTCAGGCCCTGAGCTCAAGCCCAGGACTGGCAAATAAATAAATAAATAAATAAATAAATAAATAAATAAATAAATAAATAGTGGTTTTAAATTTTGAGGATGTAGAATATAGCTTTCGATATGGAAGAAATTTTTTGTAATTTTTTGACTTTTTCTATTTTAGGTAAAGATTTGAGGAAGATATAAAGAATTGATAGTTTTTGTAATAACCATATAAAATTATGGACTCAACACCTGAGCTATATGCATATAGCACTTGGCAAAGTCGAAGTCTGGTTAACATACATTTGGCTGGCCTGATTTTTGGCATGTCTTAAATGTATATTTTGTTTCTTTCTGTACTTGGAGAAAATAGTTCCTGCCAGGCACAGTGTCTCATGCCTGTAATCCTAGAACCCTAACTACTCAGGAGGCTGAGATCTGAGGATCGTAGTTCAAAGCCAGCCCGGGCACTAAAGAACCTGAGACTCTTATCTCCAGTTAATCACTAGGAAATGGGGCTGTGGCTCAGGGGTGGGCATAGTAGGTAGCCTTGAGCTGAAGAGCTCTGGGAGAGTGCCCAGGCCCCAGGGGTGGGTAGGGTGGTAGCCTTGGGCTGAAGAGCTCAGGGACAGGTCCAGAGTCCAGGCCCCATGACCCACCCACCCCCCAAAAAATAGTTCCCATCTTTAATGTCCATCCAGAGTCTGTGGGAAAAGATAGCTCAATAGGAGGGGGGCATGATAAACGGCATACTTGTGTTGATTTGGTAGAACCTGAAATATAAGATAAAGAGACTATTAAATAATTTTGTCGGCCATGCCAGACACTGGTGATATGTAAAGTCCTAGCTACTCAGGAGTTTAAGACCTGAGGTTCTTGATGGTTCTTGATTTGAAACCAGCCTGAGCAGGAAAGTTCATGACATTCTTACCTCCAAAAACTGGAAATGGCACTGTGGCTTAACGTGGTAGAGCACCAGTCTTGAGCAAAAAGATTGCAGGGACAACTCCAAAGCCCCAAATTCAATCCCCAGGACCAGCAAAAAAGAAAAAGGAAAAAAAAAAGAATGGAAAGTGTGAAGGATACAAGATTTCCAAGACTGAAGCCATAGCAGAGATCCAAAGAAATCCAGAAAGGAGAAGTGGAGGAGTTGAGGATAGGAAATTATAAGATTGGCTGAGGGACATGTGTGGAAAATAAGAGAAATGCGTGGCAAAAATGTACATTGTCTATTCAGTAGACATTTTGTGGAAAATAGCTATGTAACTTAAGGGCAAGGACTGGAAGGAAAACTGGGGGAAGGGAAGGAAAGAACAACATTGTCCCCCCAAAAAATGTACTTATTACCTGACTTACGAAATGGTAACCCCTCTGTAAACCACTTTTGTAATATACAAAAAATTATATTTTAAAAAAGGGCAGGGCCTAATGGTATCTTAGGCTTGCCTAGCATGCACAAAGCCCTGGGTTCCATTCCTTGCTACCACATACACAGAAAAAGATGGAAGTAGTGCTGTGGCTCAAGTGGCAGAGCACTAGTCTTAAGAAAGACCAAGGACAGTGCTCAGGCCCTGAGCTCAAGCCCCAGGAGTGGGAGGGGGGAAAAAAAAGCCAGATAGCTTCATAAGTAGCTAGGAGTACAGATGTGAGGATCATGGTTCGAAGTCAGCCTAGGTAGGAAAGTTTATGTGACTCTAATCTCCAGCTTACCACAAGAAGCTGAAAGTAAAGCTGTGGCTCAAGTGGTAAAGCACTAGCCTTGAGCAAAATAGGCTCAAGGATAGCACCAGCCCTGAGTTCAAGCCCAAGGACTGGTATCAAAAAACAAAAAAAAGCTGATGGGGGGGATTAAAGAATTCATCCCACCCAAAACAAAAAGCATGGGCAGAATATTTGGAGAGGAAGAGCGATGACTCACTTTAGACCTGCTGGACCACGTGGAGGCCCTCAGTGACAGAAAACTCGAAGTGGAGTTCAGGAGGGAGCTCTCAGGTTTACCTTAATTGTGACTAAAGCCAGCAAAAATCACCGTTGGTGATTGCAGCATAAATGGAGACATGTTTGATCACAAAGACTTTTTTGTTTTTTTTTTTTGTTGTTGTTGTTGTTTTTTTGTCAGTCCTGGGCTTGAGCTCAGGGCCTGAGCACTGTCCTTGGACTTTCTCAAGGCTCAAGCTCTACCACTTGAGCCTCAGCACCACTTCCAGCTTTTTGATATGTATGTGGTACCGAGGAATCAAACCCGGGTCTTCATGCATGCTAGCAAGCACTCTACCACTAGGCCAAACTCCTGGCCCCACGTAAACATTTTGCCAGTGGAATTGATTTGGTAAAAATGTGAATACTTTTGGGTTGATTTTTTTTGGGGGGGGGGGAATAAATGCTGTAAAAGTAACTATTAACCTTTTCATTTAACCTTATGCTATGCCAGCAAACCTCATTTTAGTTATGTAACTTCTCCAAGAAGTAGATTCTGAGTTCCACAAGGATGTGCTACATGTGCTTAACTCATTTCCTCTTGTTTCTCTAGGGCCTATTCCCTGGTGGATTCCAGTCAAGTGTCTACATTCCTGATATCCATCCTCCTTATCGTCTATGGTAGTTTCAGGTAAGGGTTCTCTAAAAGGATTGAGTTCTGTTGCAGCTGAAGAAAGCATTGCTCTGAAAATATTGGCACCAGAGCTGAGAATGTGGCTTTAGTGGTGGAATGCTTGCTTAGCATGCATGAAGCCCTAGATTCCATTCCTCAGTACCCCACAAACAGAAAAAGCCAGACGTAATGCTGTGGCTCAAGAGGTAGAGTGCTAGACTTGAGCACAGAGAGGCTCAGGGACAGAGCCCAGGTCCTGAGTTCAAGCTCCGGGAGAGAGGGAGGGAGGGAGGGAGATTTTGTATTTTGTAAAGAGAAATAGGACTTTGGTACAGAATTGTTCTAGTATTGTTCTTGAGTTGACTGTTGGTAATCTTATTTTAGTTTTGCTTATTAGCACAAACATGCAAAAGTTAATTGCTTAAAATTCTGATCTGAAAATAATGACTCCCTTAGGAACACTCATCAATTGGGAAGGGAAGTTAGGGAGAGAGTTCCTGACAACCATTCTAACTCTAACTCTCCAAGGGAACAACAACAACCACCAAAAAAAAAAAAAAAAATGGAGGCGGTGCTGGTGCCTCACACCTGTAACCTGTAATCCTCACTATTGGAGGCTGAGATTTGAGCATCAAGGTTCAAAGGTTAGAGCTCTACCCTTGAGGAAAGCCCAAGGACAGTGCTCAGGCCTGACTCAAGACCCACAACTGGCAACAAATAATAATATAATTTCAACTTTCAATATTCTTAAATTTTAAAAGTCTAGGGGCTAAGGGCATGGCTCACGTGAGTGCCACACAGTGAGCAAAGGCAACAGACACCAAGTACAAGTCTTGGTCTCAGATAAACAAAAAGAAAGTTGTTCTGGTGAATGAGAACTGTGCTTGGTGTTAAGAACATAGACTTGCAGACCCCTGTAAAGAGAATATAACATGGTTTCATAGCTTTTCATTGGTGGGAGTTCAGTGTTTGTTGGATAACTGTGTCACCTTTCAATGGAAGCTGATGGCATTGCATGAAAACGTTTCATAGCTTTTCATTGGTGGGAGTTCAGTGTTTGTTGGATAACTGTGTCACCTTTCAATGGAAGCTGATGGCATTGCATGAAAACGTTTCAGCAAAAACCATTTGACCGAAATTGTAGGTATACAGCCGATGACCAGCTTGCCGTAGAAGTATGGCCTGAGGTTATAGCAAATAAGACAGTGAATAGGCTGTTAATTCTTCCACTGGTTTTTCCTGACTGCTGATCTCTAGGTAAATATGGCAGAGTTCAGACATGCATGCTGCTGCCAACTGAATACAACCCATTGTATTAACCGTACTTATGGCACATTCCAAGTTTTGTTTGTTTTATTGGCACTGGGGTTTGAACTAAGGACCTCACACTTAGCTGAGCAGGTACTCTACTACTGAGCCACACCTCCAGCCTTCGTTGTTGTTGGTGGTGGTGATGGTGGTGATCATGGACTTAAACTCTAGGACTGGGCGTTATCCCTGAGTCCTTCAGCTCTAGGCTACCACCCTACCCTTTGAGCCACAGCACCACTTCCAGTTTTATAGTGGTTAACTAGAGATAAGAGTCTCATGGACTTAGTGCCCAGGCTGGCTTTGAACCAAGATCCTCAAAACTCAGCCTCCCGAGTAGCTAGGATTTCAGGCGTGAGCCGCCACGCCCGACCCCAATTTAAAAAAAAATTCTTTGCTGGTCCTGGGGCTTGAACTCAATGGTTGGGCACTGTCCTTGGGCATTCTCAAGCTAGTGCTCCACCACTTGAGCCACAGCACCACGTCTAGCTTTTTCTGTGTATGTGGTACTGAGGAATCAAACCCAGAGCTTTGTACATGCTAGGAAAGCACTCTACCACTAGGTAGAGTGCTTCCCCCACATCTCTCTCTCTCCCTCCCTTCCCCCCTCCCCTCCCCTGTCTTGAGTTTAGGGTTTGGACACTGTCCCTGAGCTTTCTCCCCTCCTCCCACAAGGCTAACATTCTATGGCTTGTGCCACAGCTCTACTTCCAGCTTTTTGGGGGTAGTTTATTGGAGAGTCCAGACCAGTCTAGTATATTAAAAAACGAGTGATTGATTGATTTCTTTCTTTGCCAGTCCTGGGGCTTAAACTCAGGGCCCGTGCACTGTCCTTGGACACTTTTTGCTCAAGGCTAGTGCTCTGCCACTTAAGCCACAGCACTACTTCTGACTTTTTCTGAGTATGTGGTTCCACGGAATCAAACCCAGGGCTTCGTGCTTGCTAGGTCAGCACTCTACCACTAGGCTAGGCTGGCCCCTGAGTGACTGATTTCTAAATAAGGGATGTACCTAGTCTGGGGATATGATAGAGCACTAGTCTAGCATTCCTGAGGCCTCGAGTTTGATCCCCACTAAAAAAGATTAGATGGAGGGACAAGCAGATGGACAGACAGACAGAATAAATTTCTGTGTACCTAAGTTAATTTTAGCCTAAGAAAAAATATAACCAGATATCGATAGCCAAAATAATATCTAAGAGACCCAGGGAATGTTAGACTAGTTCCTGATGGAGAGGTGTACCAAATGTGAAATGCACATTGGGACACCTAAAACTCCAGGTAGTAGAATACCCAGTCAAATCTCATTCTTTTTGACACTAACTTGTTTGTCCCATTTTAAGAGTAAAGGTTGTCTGGGCGCAGTGGCTCACGGTTGTAATCCTAGCTACTCAGGAGCCTGAGATCTGAGGATCAAGGTTCAAAGCCCAAAGCCAGCCTGGGCACAAAAAGACCTGAGACTCTTATCTCCAGTTAACCTCTAGAAAATGGGAAGTGGGGCTCAGTTCAAAGGTACAGCAGTAGCCTTGAGCTGAAGAGCTCAGGGATAGCGCCCAGGCCAAGTTCAAGCCCCATGACCCACCAAAAAAAAAAAAGAGTAAAAGGTTGCACATCAAATACCTATGGCAGTACTGAGGATTGAACTAAGGAGTCTCAAAGCTTGCAAGGCTGCATTCTTCTGATGATCTCATACCCCTCCAGTCCTGGTCTTAACATTTCCTTATAATAAGCCATTCATCTAAAAATATCAACAGATAACTCAAGAATTATTGTGTAGCTTCTTTGGGGGGGGTGTTATTTGGGGCTTGAACTCAGAGCTTTGTGTTTGTTAAGCAGGTACTCTTCCACTTGAGCCACACCTCTATCCCTCTTTGCTTTTTTCTGAGCTAGCTAGCCTGGGCTAACTTTCCAAACTAAGATCCAGTGTCTGCTGCCTGAGAAGATGGGGTGGAGATGTGAACCATCAGCACCTGGCAGTGCAATTACTTTCTGTGAGAAAAGATAGGAAACCATGTTTGTGGCATGCTACTGAATGGAAAATTACTTTGTGAGCTGGGTGTAGTGGCTCATTCCTGAAATCCTAGCTACTTAGGAGGCTATGATCTTAGGATCGTGGTTCAAAGCCAGCCCAGGCACTAAAGAATGAGAGACTTTTTTTTGGGGGGGGGGGAGCAGACCTAGGCTTGAGCTCAGGGCCTGAGCACTGTCCTTAGACTTTCTCAAGGCTAGAGCTCTACCACTTGAGCCTCAGCACCACTTCTGGCTTTTTTTCTATGCATGTGGTACCGAAGAATCAAACCCGGGTCTTCATGCATGCTAGGCAAGCACTGTACACTAGGCCAAACTTCGTGCCCAGAACGAGAGACTCTTATCTGGAAAACAGAAAGTGGTGCTGTGGTTCAAAGGGTAGGGTGGTAGCCTTGAGCTGAAGAGCTTAGGGACAGCGCTCAGGCCCAGAGTTCAGGTCCCACAACTGCCAAAATAATAATAATAATAATTTGCAACATGATCCTGTTTTAAATCTTATTTCTTGAGTCTCTGAAAAATGAAGATTCTGGGGAGAGGATTTTACTGTTTTCTACAATTATGAGTTTTTTGTTTCGTTTTGAGGTTGGTTTGATTTTGGTGGACCTGCAGCATGAACCCAGGGCTTCATGCTTATTAAATTGGCAATCTACCATTTGAGCCAAACCTTCAGCTCAGTTCTTGTTTTTTTGGGGTTTTTTTTGGCAGTCCTGGGCTTGAGCTCAGGGCCTGAGCACTGTCCTTGGACTTTCTCAAGGCTAGAGCTCTACCACTTGAGCCTCAGCACCACTTCCGGCTTTTTTCTATGTATGTGGTACCGAGGAATCGAACCCGGGTCTTCATGCATGCTAGGCAAGCACTTTAACCACTAGGCCAAACTCCCGGCCCTCAGTTCTTGTTTTTAATTCTCTTTTTTTCTTCCTTTTTTTCTTTCTTTCTTTCTTTCTTTCTTTCTTTCTTTCTTTCTTTCTCTTTCTCTCTTTTCTCTCTTTCTTTCTCTCTCTCTTTTCTTTCTCTCTCCTTCCTTCCTTCCTTCCTTCCTTCCTTCCTTCCTTCCTTCCTTCCTTCCTTCCTTTTTTTCTTTCTTTCTCTTTGCCAGTCCTGGGGCTTGAACTCAGGGACACTGTCCTTGGGCTTTCCTCAAAGCTAGTGCACTACCACTTGAGCCACAGCACCACTTTCCTTTTTTTGGTGTTTAATTGGAGATAAGAGTCTCATGAACTTTCATGCCTGTGCTGGCTTTAAACTGAAATCCTCAGATCGCAGCCTCCTGCGTAGCTAGGATTACAGGCGTGAGCCACCAGCACCCAGCTACTTGTTTATTATACTTAAGGCCTCATGTCTCTTTTCTCCTTTGTAAATTGTGTATGTGTGAAATCCAAAGGTGCTTTGTTACCACTGTAGTTCCTAGACCTGTTCAGAATGGAGAAGAGATTGTGTTGCTGATTAAAATGGAGCGCAGAGAAAGCAGTGCTCATCAGCAGTGCTAGAGATTCAGTTGGCATACCCTTTCTGAAGCAGTTGTGTGCTGTAGAGAAGGCTCTGTGTGTGTGTCCTTTGACCCAACCCACATTCCTCCTTCCAGGCTTTTATCATAAGGAAGTAATTACAGATGTGCCTAGATATATAGCTGGAAGATGTGCTGGGACTGGAATGCGTCCATCTGCAGACAGGAAAGCTCTTGAACTGATACACCAGAAGGGCTATAGAGGGGTTTTTTTGTTTCTTTGTTTTTTGTTGTTTGATTTTTTTTTTCCCCCAGAGTCTGGGCACTGTCCTTAGACATTGTTTGCTCAAGGCTAGCGCTCTACCAGTTCCAGCTTCTTCTGTGTATGTGGTACCAAGGAATTGAACCCAGGGTTTTGTGTATACTAGGCAAGCACTCTACCACTAGGCTACGCTGCCTGCATGGAGGGCATTTTTTTTTTTTAGTGTGGTAATAAGAACTTGTTCATAGATCAAAAGGGATCTTTCTTTCCCAGTGTTAGCAATCTAAAATGCTTTCTCATTACTTCTCTGACTTACTTCTTTCATCAGCAAAACTAAAACCTATAAATTTTTTTTCCACAGGTCTCTTAATATGGACTTTGAAAATCAAGATAAGGAGAAGGACAGTAACAGTTCTTCTGGGTCTTTCAATGGCAGCAGCACCAATAACAGTAAGAATTTTTATTACATCAGTTAACTTTGCTCCTGTAGCTCTTGATTCTTTCCATACTCCAGTTAATAAGTTACTGGGTTCGAGGTTCTGTGTTTGATATAACAATAAAATTTGAGGTCTATAAATCTGTTACATTTTCATGCTCTGGATCTGAACTACTTGATTTCTTACATACAAAAAGTCAAGTCTAAAAGCTTGCTGCTGAGGATTTGTTTCTCATTTATCAATTGGTAGATTACCAATTGTTTATGACTTTACTTAAAGACACCAGTGAAGCCAGGTGCTGGTAGCTCGAGCCTGTAATCCTAGCTTCTCAGGAGGTGTTGAGCTCTGAGGATTGTAGTTTGAAGGGCAGGAAAGTCACACACACACACACACACACACACACACACACACACACACAGATGGACAGACTTCTGCAAGGCTGAAGTTGATAATTTTGTGTTGATTACAAGTTCATTCCATGAAGGGAATGAGTGCAGAGTGCTAGGCAATACTTAGGTTCGAGGCCAAGTCTTGCTAAGCAGAGCCATGCCTTTTAGCTTTGTTATTCAAAGATTTTGTTTGTTTTTTGTGGGCTGTGGGGCTTGGACTCTGAGCCTGGGCGTTGTCCCTGAGCTCTTCAGCTCAAGACTACTCATCCTACCCCTTGAGCCACAGTGTCACTTCCAGTTTTCTGGTGGTTAATTGGAGATGGGTCTCATGGACTTTAGTGCTAGAGCTGGCTTTGAACCTTGATCCTCGTATTTCACCTGAATAGCTAGGATTACAGGCTTGAGCTACCATACCTATCGTCAAAGATTTTTTTGTGTGTGTGTGCCAGTCCTGGGACTTAGACTTAGGGCCGGACACTGTTCTTGGGCTTTCCTCAAGGCTAGCGCTCTACCACTTGTGCCATAGCACCAGTTCCGGCTTTTTCTGTGTATGTGGTACCAAGGAATTGAACCCCGGGTTTTGTGCATGCTAGGCAAGCACTCTACCACTAGGCCACACTCCTGGTCCAAAGATTGTTTTTAAGGTAGTCTCTCTTCTTGTCCAGGCACATGCTTAAACTGTGATTCACCTGTTTCAGGCCTCCAGTAGTTACTGCGGTGACTAGCACATACTACCATGTCCAGATTCTGTCTGTGGAGATGGAGCCTTATGGACTTTCCTGCCTGGACTGGCCTGGAACCACAATTTTCTAGATCTCAGCCTCCTACATAGTCAGGATTACAGGTTTGAGCTGCCGGCACTGAGTCATTCAGTGACTCGTAAAGAGAGCTAATTGAAGTACTTATAAAACTAAGCACTATGAGTAGCTCCCCTAATAGTTAATGCCTGAAACTGACTGCTTTTTGCCAGGCAAGCACTCTACCATTTGAGTCATGATGCCAGCTTGTTTGCTTTCATTATTTTTCAAATAGGCTCTTAGTTTTTTGCCCTGGCTAACTTTGATCCTGATCCTCCCAATTCAGCCTCCTGAGTAACTAGAATGCCCTGCTGAATACCTTGTTTTTGTTTTAAATAGAACTGTATTACATAGCAAATATTCAGCAGACTTATTCCGAATAGCTAAAAAATATAAACAGCCCATTGGCCCATAAAATACCTTTAGATGGTTTATCCATACAATGGGATAGAATTGAGCATTATGAAGAATGAAACACTGACACATGCTGCACTACAGATGTGCCTCAAAGTATTATGGTAAGTGAAAGAAGCCAGACACTGCACACTGTGACTCCATTTATATGACCTTCCCAAAACAACAGCTATATTGAGACAAAAGGTAAATTCATGGCTACCTGGAACAAAAGAAAGAAATTAGCTAAAGATGAGGGTTCTTATAAGGCAATCAAATTGTTCAAAAATTAGATTATGGCCATGGTTTCAGTTTGTAAGCTTAGAAAAATATCATTGAGTTATATACTTAAAATATTAGTTAATATACTTAGAATTGAGTTATATACTTAAAATTTTATGTTACATGAATTATACCTCTGGAATTATAGAAAAAGTATGGTGCTTATTATGGAAGAGTCAAGTTAGAAATGAGTCATATTGGGGCTGGGAGTGTACCCTAGTGGTAAAGTACGTGCCTAGCATGCTCAAAGCCCTGGGTTACCACATACACAGAAGAAGCCAGAATTGGTGCTGTGGCTCGAGTGGAGAGCTAGCTTCAAGCAAAAGTGCTCAAGGACAGTGTTCAGGCCTGGAGTTCAAGCCCCAGGACTGGCAAAGAAAGAAAGAACTAAAATGAGTCTTGTCAAGTGCTGGTGGCTGTTGTCTGTATTCTTAGCTACTAAAGAGTCTGAGATCCAGAGGTTCAAAAAACCCTGATAAAAAGCTAGGCTAACAGCATAGTTCACAAGTAGTAGAATACCAGCTGAACAGACATGAGGCCCTGAGTTCAAACCCCCATATTACAATTTAAACCATAATGAAATAGCATTACACATCTGCCAGAATAAGTAAAATTAAAAACCCCAACTACACGAGGTATTAATAGTTACTAACAAGAAAGAACCTTTTTACATACAACTGAGTGTACATTGACATGATCACTCTCAAACAATTGAGCATTATATGCTAAACACATTTGAGTCCAGCAGCCTTGCTCCTAGTTACCTACCCCAAATACAGTCATAAACGAAGCACACACAGCACAAGCAAATCGGCATTATCTCTAATTGCCAGAACTTGGAAACAACCCTGAGTAAGCTAGATAAATTTCATACTGATACAGTAAAACTTAGTTCCTAACAAATGGATGATTTTTATAATAAAAGAAGCCAGACACTGAGACTATGTACTCCACATATACTCACAGTATACATGAAGTTCAAAACCAGGCACAAAAAGCTGGGGAAGGGTGACTCACACCTGTAATCCTATCTGCTCAGGACGCTGAGATGTCGAGATCACGGTTTGAAATCAGTCTGGGAAGGAGAGTCCATGAAGCTCTTTATCTCTAATTAAAACCAAAAGCTTGAAATATGGTTGTGGCTCAAGTGGTAGAACAAAAAAAAGCCAAAAAACAAGAAACACTAAGGGACAGAGACAAGGCCCTGAGTTCAACCACAGGACTGGGAGCATGTGTGTACACACACACACACACACACACACACAGAAAACAAAGGCACATATATTCCATTGTCTACCATCTTGAGTTCTTTACTGAGCTATGAAGATTGCTGGATATGTATGGGTGGAATTCTCTTCATTAGCAGAGAAAATACACTTGATACTGTGATGTCCATTATATCTGGAAATTGCTTTTTGTGATTTTTTTTGTTGCTAAGTACTGGGGTTTGAACTCTGGTCCTTGAACTTGCTACAAGGCAGTTATCCTACCACTTGAGCTACTCCTCTGGCCTGAAAATCACTTTTTTGGGGGTCAGTTGTGAGGCTTGAACTCTGGGCCTAGGCGCTGTCCCTGAGCTCTTCAGCTCAAGGCTACTGCCCTACCCCTTGAGCCACAGCCCCACTTCCAGTTTTCTAGAGGTTAATTGGAAATAAGAGTCTCATGGTCGTTAGTTCCCCAAGCTGGCTTTGAACCCCAGATCCTCAGATCTCAGCCTCCTGAGTGGCTAAGATTACAGGTGTGAGCCACCTCACCCAGCTTAAAAATTACTTTTCTGTTGTTGTTGTTCCAGATGCTGTTCCCCTTATTCAAGATTAGCACTCTATCCTTTGAGCTAAAACCATGTCCAGTTTTCTGATTAATTGGAAATAAGGCTTCGCAGACTTTGCTACCCAGGCTGGCTTTGAAC